>NC_081540.1:5756522-6356522 GCF_030273125.1 Centropristis striata | reverse complement strand
TTACTAAACAATACATGCTTCTCACGTAACGTGTTCACCCAGAGTGTTAATGCTCCATCATTAGGGATGAATGCTGTGTGTCAGAGGGGAAACTTGTTATGCAGCAACAAAATGCTTTCTGCTCACTTTGTATGCGACATGTGCAGCCGTCTACAGTGCAAAGACATACTGTGGGCGCCGCGGTGCATGTTCTAGATGAGCTATTTATTGATTTATCAATGTGTAAAAGAGACGACTTTACTGTCACTAGCAACAATGATTGAAAAGCAAACAAACTTCCCAGACTGTGACTCACTGATAGAGTGTGAGCAATTTAGGTCAACACCCAGTCAATAAAGATAACGAGGCCTGATTAACTGACAGTAACGTAGTAATCTCAGTGCAGTCAGCAACTATTATAGAGGCTGTTAATCTTGGGAGATTAAAATATTGTTTGTGCGTGTATGAGTTGGCAGATTAATGTTGATATGTGTTGATATTTGCAACAAAAACGCAACAGGTTCTATTTCTAATTTTGGAAGAGTAAAGAAACCAGCTCTCAGGGCCCCACTGGAGTGGAGCATTTCTTCACAAGGAAGTCAAGAAGCTGATTGCTCTTCCTGTTTTTGGGTGCAAATGTTTGTCTCAGCTGCGCTCCATTCTGCCAAGTTTCCTCCATCTGAGTATCAAAGGTGAAACCGCGTTGTTCTGAGGCCTCAATTAATAAATTATGGAGGTTTGTGGGCAGAAGGGTTGTTTATAACGGTAGATAGTTCCCATGAAAACAAGCCAGAGGGACAAAATGTGAAGAGGTTACATACGACTGAAGGAGAAGGACCAATGATAGATGAGCGTGAGGTAATGAGCAGCTATGTTTGCACACAGACGCTGATATGTGAGGGACACAGTCTAATACTGCCTGTGCTGTAAATCACAAACAGGACTTCCAGCCAGCTGCTGTAATTCCCCCAAAAACGATTTAAAGATTTGAGCCGTTGCTGGGTGAATAGAATCCCAGATGCCTGAGTGCCCCTCCGTCTTTGCAAGGGGAAACAGCCGGTCCCTGTGTCTTTTTGTCCGTTGAGGCCCCCTCCTCACATAAAGGCTTTAGTCAGACGTGTGCCTGCATTCCCTCGCCCCCCATCTCTACCGTCTCAATCCAAGTTCGACTGGACTCCTGCCCAGATGAGCACCGACTCACCCTCTTTGTCTCCAGATCTGGCGCATGACCTGCTCTGGCAACTGGCACGGTGGGCCAAGCTCCAACCACCACCCACGCCCCTATTGTTCCCCATGCTCCATTTTGGCCTCTTAAAAAACTCCCTGCACCCCAGCGTAGGCACGCCGCCAAGACGGGCACAACAACAATAATGGCGTCAGCGCTCATGTGTTTTGGTTGCGCAGTAACTGGTTCATTGGAGCGCCGCCATGGGCACGCTTTGGCATTGTTGTTGTTTGGATTATCTCAGCGTGGCCGAATTAAGACAAATTTTCTTTTGAAATAATTATATCTTGACAGCAGCAAAATAAAACACTGTGTGTTTGTTTTTTTCACCTCCATTTGTTTGTTTGTTTTTCTGTTTGTCAGCAGGATTATGGAAAGACGAGCCAATTTCTCATGAAACTTGTTGAAACGTGGTGAATGTTTGGCTGGATACATGGATTTTTTTCACTGGCCTTGGCGGGGGGCCACGGTCTTTACTTGACCTCCTAGTTCTGTTTGTTTTCATGCTAAAACATGGTATATGTATCACCCATGAAAAAAGGCATGTTTTTAAGGGCAGAGATCTACAATTAGATGAATAACCAGGTGTGCAGGGTTTTGTTCAAACCAGCCCTTAAAGCATATTTTTCAAACCCACAATTTTACACTTCAACTCACAAAATATAGGGCACCTCATAACCAAAACCAAAACCACTTGATCTGAGAAAGCACCTAAGAATCCGAGAGTTAACCACCTTTCACCACAACCAACAAAAACTGTTCAAAGGTCTGAAATGGTGCAATACCATGGTGGTAGCTCATCTCAGAAACAGTTGATTTTTTGTCAATACAGGCAGCGTGGATTGAATAAAAGGGAAGAGGTGAAAAATCCAGACACAGGCCCTATCTTAATTCATCGCTCTCATGAGAATGTAAATGTTTAGATTTGCACGGGAAAACTGTGGTTCCATCCAATCTGTTGCACAATTAGATTAGCATTCCAATGTCGTTCGTATCATGCGGGATGTAGGCGGGAATATCTGATGTGGGAGACGAGGGAATGTCAGTTGTGAACTTGAGTGCACCCGTTGTCCTGAAAAAACAAATCTATGAACAAGAGAGATGATGGTTGGATGATATTTTCACCCAAAGGCTTCAGAAAACAGAAATTCTCCAGCTTTTATAAAATTATTTCACTCTAATAAAAGCAGCCGATATAAGTCCAAAATGCTGTGAGTATGATACGTAAGATGAAACTCCTGCAGCCAAAATATTTACCAGTGAGAGCCAACTGAGTGAATCCCACCTCAATCTCCCCTTTGTTTTCATTTGATTAAAAGGGAATATTTCTCCACGCTGCGGTTTGTTATGAACGTTGCTGGCCCTCAGCTCCAATAGGAAATTTGAGACAAGGCAGGACAGGATTAACAGAGAGAAAGTTGGGTGGGAAGGAGGCGTAGAGAAATCCCAAAGAATCCTCCTCTCCTCCTTCTTCATCCGCCCTCCCCAAGCTTCTCCTCCTCCTCCTCCTCCTCGGAGGTCAAAGTGGGGTCACTTCCCAGAAACAGGCCCACCCTCGATCTCCCTCTTTCCAAAACAAATCTTCCCAAACACAAGAGCACTCGTAGCCCGAGGAGCCATGAAGCTCACACAGCTCCAGCATGTTGATAGTGATATGTGTCGTCTAATGGCTGTAGTTTTTTTGTTGAGTCTGTGTGAGGTCCTTTTGTCTCACACTGGAATAATTTCCATTCCAAAAAGCATCTCTGATCTGTCCCATTTACTCCCACTGGCATCGTGTTCTCAGTTTTTTAGCCAACATTGTTTACCTCAATGAAGAGATACTAAAGACAGTAGCAGCTAGCTAGCTAGCTGTCGTTTTCTTAGCATTCAGTCAATATAACATTAGCGTATCTTTGTGTGAATGAGCGTAGTATGTGTAGTTTGCACTGGACTTGTAGATCTAAAGGTAACTAATGGTTACGAGCTATCAATGTCCTTTGCCTGTTCTATATCTCCTGATTGGTAAGGATTCTCTGTATGAGGGCTTTTGTCTGTTTCCTCGCACAATTGGGCCAGTTTGAGTTGTATTGTGTGGACACAAATGGGCTTGGGCGTCTGGACAGAACTTGGGCTGGTTTCCAAGAGTTGGACGGGTTTTTAATCATATCAAAAAGTAAATTATATATCAGTCGACAGCTTTTCCCTGTTGTTTAAATACACTCATAACAGAAATTGAGCTCAGTGGACTTGATGATAAGAGGCTGTCCACAGTGCTGAAGGCAAATTAACAAATACACGATAGAAAGAAACAGACCACTCGTATTAAAACAGGAGGACAAAATAGGCAAGTGAAGGATTTACAAGAAGTTTATGTAACTTATATGAGTACTAATTTAACAAGATTTAGGAATGTAAACAAAAGACGTTGCTATTGAAATAACATGCCAGCTGCACAAAAAAAATTGGTCACAGCCAAAACACGAAATAGAAGCAGTCCATTTTACGTGAAAAAAAAAATCATTGTGTGAATGTTGACGACAAAAAGGATGCAGGACGTGCATGTCTGGTACACTTGTATTCAGCATGCTTTCAAGGCTTGTGTTGCAGTTAAAGAACTGAGGTGAAAGCTCTAATTTTTGTGTATTTGAGCTGTCTCTTTATTATTATTATTTTCATTTTTAGGGCAGAGGCCAGACACTTCTCGCATAATTCTAGTCAACCTGTGAAAACTTAAAATTGTTCTTTTATTATTTTGGTGAGCTACAGTAATGTTTGTATTATTTTTTGTTTTTACTCATTTGCATTCTTTCTTGGTGTTTTTTTTATCAGTTTGGGTGGATTTTTAGCACTTATTAGGCTGGAAAACATTAAACCAATCTGGCAACACTGACACACATACACATACATTAGGATTGACAGCTTGATGACAGCTATAGCTTACCATTCTCTAAAAATGGTGGCGTCGTCCCCAATAAGTTCACACAGTGTATTCAAAAGATTTCACCATTGTACCACTTGTCATAACTGTGGAGGAGTTTTAAAGGGGATGATGCAACCGAGCTAATGAGCTCTGATTGAATCACAGTGATTCCATTGAAATTAGGCCTCTATTGTAGCCTACATACTATATATATCTTGATATATCTGCATAATCCAATTTAGGAAGGCAAAACCCTACCCGCTTGCTTTACCTGAACTGTTGCAGCCTTGAGAACCAAAGTGGTTTTAAAGTTGACTTTATAGTGTATACACTGCTGTGAACAGCTTGGTAAGTGTGTTGACATTGTGATGTTAAGTGGAGATAAACATAAGAGCAATTTTAGACATCCTAGAGCTTCATTGTGGGTGTATGAACATTACAATGAAAATACAGCCATTTGAACAGATTTAAATCACATTTACATTCCAGCGAGCTAACAGGGTGATGAGATTAGATGGTGGTCAAGTCAAACCCACACTACGGTCTCTATCAGCATCTGATATAGAAACAATAGGCTCATGTTAGCGCCTGGCAGCCTCTCACATTCCTGCACCCACCAGACAGATCAGCACTGCAGACAACCTGAAGCCATTAGAAGCTAATCGATTTGCACAGTGACAGGAGCAGCGCTGCTAAATGGATTGTGTCTTTTTGCACATCTATGTCATATCAGGGCTCGGCAGCAGGTTGCCAGAGGGGCGAAACGGTTTAGTTGGATTGCAAGGACCGGGCCCGGTGCCGATAAATAGGACAACTGGTGCTTCTAGCTACAGTTAGGCTGCATGTCGGGAAGCTCTTTGCGCGGCGACGGCTTACTTTTTTTTCTCATTACTTTCAATAGAAGGGACATGGTGATGCATGTTCCCGACAGCAGCAAGAGCTTAGGATGCTTTTATGGTTAAGAAGCTTTTAACTGTTAGCTTAAGAGCATAATGTTTGAAGTTTGCATGTAAATTGGCAGCTAAACATGGTCTTAAAGCTTCAGATTAAGTCTCATTGCAATGCAGAATGTGTATTTTAATAATAATTTCTAGTGTTTTGCTTTGTCAGGTAATACCTGGTGCACGCGAACCGCTGAGTGAACTTAATAAACAACAGACGTGTCTTAATTGGCACTGAGTTCCCCAGCACCCACCAGACTGTCAAAGAAAACACTCAGACACACTAATCCACCCTGACAAGATGCTGATCAGATAGAGGAGAGTGTTGCCAGATACAGAAAGACTTGCAGGACCTGTCAAGCCTCATGTATGTGCGTGTGTGTGTGTGTGAGGCCTCATGCTGCATCTTATATAACTCATGACAGACGGATAGACAGTCACAAAGATGGTATTTGAGGTACCTCGGGGCTACACAATCCAACCTACTTCCTGCTGTTGTCAGAGATGAAGTTGACATAATATTTTAAGCATTTATCTGACGCTGTCACCCACTGAGATGTATCCCCAGTCAGCAGGCAGGGGTCTCCGGAAGGACACACAGAAGTGTGAGGAAGAAATATTCACCTCAGCAGGAGCTGCTGAAATTTTACAGTAGAAATAAAAATAGTGGAATTAAAACTGAGTCCATGTTGAGGAAATACACTTCTGCTACTGTCCTGCTGAGAGTTAGATGACACCTCTCTCATGTTTTCCTGCTACATAAGAAGATAAAGTTTAAATACTTACCAGTTTCATCCCCCGAATAAAAATAGTGAAAATATGACAAATATATTCAAAATATATTATATTTAATTCAAAGTCTCTTCCTCTCTTCTTAATTGCATCATGCACAGGCAGTCAGTATGTTTGTCAGCCAGCCAGGATGATACTTAACAATGGAAATAAATGCACTATGATGTATTTAATATACAAATGAGCATGTTATGTCGTCTGCCGATTTTAGTGACGTTTGGAGCTAGTGCTAGCTACTTTCATTGGAAAAGAGTTGGCAACACTGCAGGAGACATTAGCGTAGCATAACTGGGGGACTGTTAGCCTGGTTCTGTTAAGCTAAATACATTTATTTTAAAAGCACCTCTAAAGCATACAAAAAAATATATATCTGTATATTTAAATGTATGTACTTAAAATAGCCAGATAAGCTGTTTCCATCTGTTTGCAGTCTTAATGCTAAGCTAATGTTCCCTGGCTAGCTGTAGCTTTATATTTAGACTGTTAAAACCCCTCTAAACTACTAGTAGATTGAACATTGTATTAGCTAGTAGGTTGAGAAGGGTTATGCCATTCTTATATTTTACACTTAATGTGACAATCGGAGCATGAGATGTTAGCGTAGCTTAGCATAATGACTGGAAGCAGGGGGAAACTGCTAGCCTGGTTCTGTTAAGCTAAAGAAATCAGTTTACCAGCACCTCTAAAGCTCACTCATTAACATGTTACAGTTTGTTTTATCACTGAAAAAAAACAAATATAAAATGCTCTTTATGCTAAGCTATGCTACCTGTCTCTTGACTGTAGCTTCACATTCAGCAGATCCCCTTTAAATTTCATTAGCTAGTAAATGCCACTTCCTCTTTTATGAAAAGCAAAGTGCGGCAGTTTTTCAGGTCTCAGCAGTCAGTCAAGAGGTTTATAGGTCGTTAATGTGGAGTCACGGTATTTATATCTCCTCTCTCCCCTTTTAAATACACAGTCTGTACCTAATGGAGAGTCAAAGTGCTGAAACCCTACTATTAGATCTGCAACTCTTGAAACAAGCGACAAACTTCAACCTTCAATTCACGTGGTTTTAATACAAACACAGTGGCTTGTTGCTAAACACTATTTTCACCATTTAATCAACTGCCACAAAGCTTTTTTCCATCTTAAACCAAAGTAAAACTGGTCTGATACGTTCCAACAACAGTATGTACTGCATTGGAGATTAAACATCTTACAATAACCTTCATTGTGACACTTTAATAACATCTCATTCCGCAGGTTGCTGCACTATTGAATTTGACTGAAGGTTGCAATCTGTAAATAAAGCAGCCATACATGAGTGGGAGTGGATTAAGCCCGGAGGAATTGAAAACTTGTGGTTAAAACGCCACAAATAAAGGTCACAAGAAAGAGGATCTCCTCACACACAAAGGGAGAGCAGCCTGTTTTCATGGGAACTGGAGCAGCGCTGGAGATGTTGTGTTTTGTTTGCAGAGCCTGGGGAGCGTTGTCAAAACCACTGAGTAAACTTCCTCTAAATCTTAAAATGATACTCCGATCTGGTTTACATTCTCCAGAATCACAGCCAGTGGTGGAAAAGTATTCAGATTCCTTAAAAGTACTAATACCACACTGTGAAATTACTCTACTACAAGTAAAAGTAGCATCAGCACTCAGATTGTTATGTATATTCCAAGTTTTACCGACCTAAAATACTTTAATGTGGTTTAATTTATAAATGTGTGTAATCATTAGAGGTGATTCCTCTTCACACCTTCAAACCATATAATACAAATATATTGGATTATATTATTGTTTAATTTTCCCCCCTTTTTATTTATTTATTTATTTATTCATTTATTTATTTTCATTTCCATTTCTTTCATGTTATCTTTGATTCTGTCATTATTTTTGTATATATATATATATATATACATAATATATTTGTATTTTATTTTATATTAATATTATATTTTAATAAAAAAAACTAATTTTCAAGAAATAAAATCTAGAATTTCTAAAATTACAGTTGCAAATCTATGAGGAAAATCCTCTGTAAATGTGCATTTTAAGAGTGAAAAACATTTTCACAATTAAAATTGAACATTTTAGGAGAATTTTAGTGTAATAATTCTATTTTTTTTGGTTAAATTTGGAGTAAAAAGTACAATATTTGCCCCTAAAAAGTAGTAAGTATAAAGTTACATATGTGGAAAATTGTACTTAATTACAGCACTTGAGTAAATGTATTTGGTTACATTCTACCACTGATCACAGCTCAGTAAAAGTTCAGCTCTTTAATAAAATCCCTGGTGAAAAGTTATTGTTATTCAAAAACATGTTTATATTCCCAATAACAGCGAGTCCACTCTGTTATGAAAATGTTGATCCAGGATTACAGCACATCTCTGCCGGGTCATATCAGCGGCCACCGGCACTCGTTTTAATAAACATACAAAGGAAGTAGCGGAGAGTTAACTCCACCACAGGAACAGATTGCAGACTTAAATAAGACTCTCTCCATTTATCAACACTGAGTTGTCATGGAAATGCTCGCCGGAGCCAAAAGTGAGCAGATGGCTCGAGAAATCAATGGCTGCGACTCAAATGAGCTGATCCGCTGATTTGCTTCAGACCCAGGGGGAGAGTGTTTGGACTCGCTCTCAGCTTGTGTTTTACCGGACGTGTGTGTGTGTGTGTGTGTGTGTGTGTGTGTGTGTGTGTGTGTGTGTTTGCAGTGTGTAAGATGGGGACAAACATGCACAGACCTGTCACTTTCCCCCAGTACTCAAGGTTTGTTGTCTTCTGTCTCTTGTCAAAAGTTTGTGTGTGGGTTTGACTCAGGTGAAACTTTCTGAGTTGTTTCAAGCTGTAAGTCAAACTGACATCAAATGTCATGCTCGTAATGTGTTATAGAGAGTAAACAAAAACACTTATTTCTGTATTGTTCTGTTTTTGCATTAGATTTTGGATCATTGCAGAAAATTAGCTCTGTGCGAACACACGTTTCTGATGCTGATGCGTTCTGTTCAGAAGGATAATCTTTACGAATGAACAAAACTTTTATGATGTTTGAATGCAGCCGACAGAAGTAAAAAGCTAACGTTATGCCAGAGAACTACTCCACGGTCACATGACATCCCTGCTGTTACGCTTTAGATGCTCTCCGACAAGCTAACCAGCTGTTTTGACAAGTTGGTGAAACTGTAGCCTGATAAATTGTTTATTAACCTAATCTACAATCTATAAGAGTTTGCAAGACCACTAAAAACACGACTAGAGGCTGTGAGGCGGACTAGTGAGATAATTCCCGTTTAAATCACTTATGTGTGTTTGTTGAAAAAAAAGCGTACACAAAGATTTTATTCTCTTAAAAAAAAAAAAAAATTGAAGTAGCTGCAGCTTCATTATGAATTGCATTTTTATTTGCTTAACTTTGAAGTCAAAGGTTCAATAAGAGCAGCTGATGTTTTATCAACCTGTGCATGAAAATCAATGAAGCTAACCCTTCGTCTTCTACTCAATGGCTCGATTAAAATGAATTTTATGGTGACATCCATGCTCTTATACAATATCACATAATCTGCTCTCAAATCCATCACTAATACTATCAATCACTAGGCCCCTCTACTAAGGCTTTTATTGTGAAATCTGCCGCACACATAAACATTAATCTCACTGTTTTTCTCTGTCTTTATTGCATTAATATCAATAGTGCTGACAAAGAGACAGACAGGCAGGCAGGCAGTCTGGCCTTAATGCAACTTTCCAATATTACCCATAATCCACCGGGATGCATCTGTGCAGACCAGACCCGCTGTCATGCATAAAAGCAGCCAATCAGACCTCATCTTATGTAATCGCTGCATCCATCGAGCAGCACGGTGAAGGCAGACAAACTGTGGAGGAGTGCTGTGCATGTGGGAGCACACACACACACACACACACACACACACACACACACACACACACACACACACACACACACTCTCAGTCATCATTTTTTTAAGCGTTCTTCATCCAACCATTGTCCCTGAAGACACATTTTTCTCTTCCTTTGTCCAGCAGTCTTTCAACCCTTTTACACACACACACACACTCTCCCTCTCTCTCTCACACACACACAGACACACACACACCCAGTCCACCCAGACCAGCATAATTGCGAACATTCCTCCTCCCCGAGCCAACGTCTCCTGTTGTGCATTCCTCAGACATTAGGCTGAGCGGCTGCAGCAGATGGGAATTACTGTAACCGCTTCTGTTCCCTTTATGTCATCACACACATTGAATGTGAATTAACAGTGACGTATAAATCTCTGCTTGTTTGGCATGTTGTGAATGTCGGTTGTGTTCTGTTGACTCTCTGAGGCACCGGGCATGTGTGATATGACGGCCAAAATATATATATGGAAAGTAACACCTTGTTTATTATACAGTGGGGATATTATGGCAGTAAAATTGTTTATTAGATTCTTCTGGTCACAGTGAATGTGAAGCCCATTTTCCAGAACTAAATCTCTGAATATGTTTACATATTCTTAGTAGAGAGACAGTTACCATGTGGCTCATTTTCCTGTTTCTAAATTCTATTTGTGTGTCTATTGTTCCACATTCATCTTCAGGTGAATAAGGGCTCTCTATTTGATCTCTAATCATCTCTGAGGTTTTTGTTTTGCCAGTATTTGGTGGCACAAAAGGTTGTCTGTTTTCGTTTAGGACTTTTTTAGAAGAAGTTATTGTCTCGAAGAGTTTGTATGAATTCCTACAAAAGTTAGACCCTGGAGTTTGTAGGTGTCCTGTAAAATTCTGACAAAGCAAAGTATTGGTAAAAGTCACATAGATCACCTGTTGGGTGGATGGGAGGTGTGGTGGATGGCTCAAACCCCAACTCGTTCAACCAGGAGACCGATGTTTATGTTTCTTTGTTGGAAGTGTTGTGTGGAAATAGTGTTTTTTAGGCTTACCCTGCTCTTTTCCTAACCTTAAGGAAGTGTTTTTTGTTCCTAACTTTAACAACATGGTTTGGTGGGTAAACCTACCATTTTACATCAATAACAATGACTCTAAAACAGGGATTGTGATCTTTAAAATATTGATTGTGACGTAGGGAACGTTGTTGACATGTTCGTTACGTGGCTCTGCAAATGAGGCATCATCTAATGCTAAGTTTGGGTGAATTTAAGGAAGCTTTCACACCTGAGCTGTTTGGTCCACTCCAGACTGTGGATTTTGTTGGATAGTCCGTTTGTTTTTGTCTGATGTGAACACTCAAACGAAGTCTGGTGCCGACCAAAGAACCAAAATCCTATCCCCTAAAAAATGGGGGTTTTGGTTTCCCTTTCAATTGCACCAGAGTTCAGCTCGCTGCAGGTGAGAACGCAGTCCGAACTAAAAAAAAAAAGCACTCTGGATTAAATTTGGGCAGAATTTTAAGGACGAACAGCAGGCACAATAGTAGCAGGCTTGAAAAATGTCTCATGAACATTTGTGTCATTCGTGTCACAGACATGGTGTCATGATAAAGTAAAAGCCCTCATTGAAAAATGGTCAGACAATCACATAACACAGCTGCTTGTGGCTACACTCAAAACAATGAAGCATTCAAATTATTTTGCGACACAATGGTTGCACAGCAAGTCAATGCCACATGAAAGTGAAAGATAACTCTCTTAGAATAACATTTGTTTACAATGTTTGGTGCGCTTAATAAAGTTCAGTGTAGAAGCAAACTAAACTAAATGAAAAATGCAACAATGTTGCAACTTCACCACTGAATCACATCGAGTCCACCAGACTTTATAAGTGAAAGTGACCTAAGAGTCTACAGACTTAAATAGACAAAATGCTGTAAAATGAGCCCTGAATGTGTATTTCTGGTGTTTTCTTTCCTCTAATCTGAAAGAAGACATAGTTTTTTTGCCTTAACTGTCATAAATGGTCCTGATGAAACCACAGAAGGAAGTCGCCTGTAGAACTACAATGTGCATCATTTTTATCTCGAGATATGAAGTGAATGGTCATTCCCTCCTTCGTGCCCTTTGTTGATAACGCTCCCGAACAGTCTCTCTTCTTCATCTGTTTCCCATAGTTCAGTTTTAAACAACAAAGTTGTTCCTCTGAAGAGAAAGTTTCATCTTGTAGCAGCTGAAGTGACTCACCCCACCGCCCCTCATCTCCTTTCAACCCGCTGTCCTTTTTTTTCTCTCTCTCACTGTACAGTATTAACACACCCGTGGCGGGAAAAGCCAGGCGTGCCATTGTCTGATTAGGGGGCACCGTTGGCTGCGGACAACAGCCGACCAATGAGACAGACCTCCTGCCGCGACAGCTGTCGTGCTGTTTCACTGATCTGTGGGCATTCCTGCTCATTAGCGGGCTTTGTTGTTCACCCCGTGTGTGTTTGTGTGTGTGTGGGTGCACACATACATGGGTGATGAATTAACTGTGGCAGGTAAAGTTAGAGGAAGAAGATGAATATGCATGAGATTTCCTGGACTGCCAGAAAATATGTGTGAGGGCATCTTTGTGACTGAAAACAAGACGCTTGTTTGTGCACAGCAGGTGCAGCGAGCAGCGACGTTTTTCACTGTTTGAAGTCCTACTGCTTTGAGACTCTGGGGTCTCTTGTTTTCATCGCGTGGGCGTCCAAAAATGAGCTTCTGGGACGTCCGCGTGGAACACACACACAGCCTTGAATCTGTCGCTCTTACCTCATTTTCAGCTTCTTGCCAAGTGCCAGCATGCAGCCATATTTGGACACAAACTCTCCTATTTACTGTGCAGGAATTTCTCAATTCCTGCCCGCTTATCTCTGGTAATCGAAGCTGTGATTCTGCTAATCTTGAGGGAAGAGAATGAGGAAGAAAGTGAGAAATAAATCATGTGTTCTCCCCACAAGCGATGTTAAATATGGGTTTATATTCCTCACTGTTTGCACTAAGGAGGAACTCTCATTATGCAATATTTTACTCCATTCATTCTTCCCACACTTTTAATGCTGAATCATGGGAGCAATAATTAGAGAAAGTAGTATTGATTGCAACACATAATCCACCTCAGCCTCAGCTGGTTTTTGGATTTTGGTTTTCAGGGCAGGTATAATGGTTTCCAAAGATGAGGTCAGCACTAAAGAATGTGTGCCGCCCCTTCCTCTGTTACACTGAAACCAGTCAGATAACCTTCCCATTTCACGGGCAATATGTTACCACATCAAGAGGGGATTTTTTTTTAACTCCACCACACGTCCCTGAGCTGAAGCACCACTGTTTTGGTACAGAGAGCAGCCATTGTTTCAGGAATGTGGGAGGGATGGTGAGGACCGCAGTCACCCATTTAACTTTGTGTTAAAGAATAACAAAAGCAATCATTTATCTTCTCCAATCTGTATTTTTGAACCTTTGTTTTTCATTATTATAAAGTCCCAATCACTGGATAAATCTATTATAACACTGTTTGTATTACGACTTTGTTGTGTTCCATAAAAAGGAAAGAAAAGTGAGAAAATACGCCTCCAAATGTGTGCAGTTTTCACAGTAATATGTCACCCTGTTTGGTGTGAATGTGTGGGCGCATTAACCAACCAGGTAGTTTCAATGCTTGTGTACATTCTGTGCAAGCAGCTTAATGAGCAAAAGCTGCCTGACATTGAGCTGTGGTTGTTTTGTTTTAATTGGGTCACAGAGCACATTCAGACCAAACTGAGGTGAACAGTGTAAAGTTATGTGCTCAAAATGTTTCCAGTGATGTGCAGCACGTCACTCTTTTAACCACTGAGAACTATTTTTAGCTGCTCGTTGGTGGTCGAGCTAATGCTGTGTTCACATGATGCAAATTTTAGTATCGGGCTGTGCAAGTGCCTTAAACCTGCATTCTTTGTAACAGCCAGCAGGGTTTTTATTTATTTATTTATTTTTTACTTTTTGCATAGAGATCTATGAGAAAATTACCCTACTTCTCACTTGATTTATTACCTCAGTAAACATTCACATAATGAGTTCATGGTCTCAGTCGTTAGTTTCAAGTCTTCTTTAATACAACATGATGTTCATTTAGCAAATGATGGTCCCACTTAGAGTCAAATAGAAGATAGAGTAGAGAGGTTGAGGCTACCTTAGCATTGACGGGATGCTAGCTCAGTGCATTGTGGGTTTTGCCTTAGAATTTTGACCCTTTCACCGTGTGTGGAACAATTTTGTTGCTTAAAAATATCTTGTTGAGTTGTCCCTTGCTACCCAAAGTAGCTCGCTAACACTAATATTAGTTGATGTTTTGTCATTAGAGGCTCCAGTCAATCCTTTGCATGTGCTGGTTGCTAAAAACCAATGGGGACCAAGGCCAGTGTGTATGTTTTTACCCTTTAGTGAAGTCATTTTGGGTCCAAACACAGAAACAGGATGAAATGGGAGCCATCCTTCCAGGACAGGAATTTTTCTGTCCAGTGGGATGAGACAAGAGTGAAAATCAAAGTGATATTCGTGTTAAATGTAGGCAGTGCCGGATGTGACACACACAGAAATAAGCTTGCTGATTTGTAATCCATTTGAGTTGTTGTATTGAAGAAGACTTGAAACTAACGATTGAGACCATAAACTCATGATGTGAATGTTTACTGAGGTAATAAATCAAGTGAGAAGTAGGGTAATTTTCTCATAGACCTCTATGCAATCAGAGTAAGACATAATTCATTGTGTGTTATCAGCAGTTTATTCTGAATAATTGACTGCAGAATGAACTTGTTCTGCTGACACCAAAATCCAAACACTGCTGCAGATGCTTTATACATGTTTTAATGCGTTGCCAGAACTATGTGACCCATTTTTAAACTCATTAGTAGACAACAGAAGAACAGACTGGATTGGTTTTGCTGAGGAGGTTCAGAATGGATGTATAGCATTGTTGAATGTTGTACATTTTGTTTTGTGAGCTCTGATACCAGAGAGGAAGAGGAGGACGAAGACCTTCTGATAGAGAACTGAGAGTGACCTTTCTCTGAACTAAGCCATCTCCACTTCTCCATTTGCTTTTACCACGGAGGAAGTGGGAACACTGACTTCCTGCTGCTGGCAGAGGTGGGCAGTTCAGCTGTGTATGGGGGCGGAGCCTCCTCCAGCACCTTACCCAGAATCCCTTGCGGGGAATTCAAACAGCAGAAAGACAGGAAGTGTGACCCAGGCTCGATAACAGCGGGGGCGGCTATTTTCTGAAAGCGGGCGAGCAGAGAGCAGACAAGGAGGTGTCTGTTCTGTTTCCTGTTGGTTGTTTTGTCAGATGTGAGCGGCTGAATGTGTCTTTATGTGTCAAAATGAACTGTTTGTGCTCTGAGGTCGCCACGGCGTGTTAGTGACACACAAAGAAACCTCCACATGAGCTGCGAGATGAGATTGGACGGCTGGTTTTGCAGCTTCTTCTTTTTCTCACTACTTTTTTGCAACCTGTGCAATTAAAAAATAATCCAGCTCACAATCAAGCGTTCAGGAGCCTGAATTTAAATGACTCCAGGCCTCAAAAATGGCTGACGCGACCACCTCCAGATATGTAATTCAGCTTTAAACCACAGACTAGCGGAGGTTTAAAGGCTGCTGCTGCTGCTGACTCCACGTCAGTCTCGCTTTGATAAAAACCTGATGTGGAATTTTGGCCCTCGCCTCCTTCCTTCCTTTTTTCTCTCCTGTGATGCCAAATAAGGCCAGATTGCCACATATGCTGGAATCGGAGGTCTGCGTCATCATCTTCGCTCATTGTCTCGGCATCAGACTGAAAGAATGAGAGAAAGAGAAAAAAAGTGTGATGTTTGCCCTGCTGACTTGATCTCCTTCTTTTACTATGAAATGCATGACATCATCTACTTTCTTCCCCTCCTCCCCTCTTCTTTCTCTGTCTCTTGCCTTTTTTTTCTTTCACATGTTATGATGTTATGCAACCAAGCTGAGGCAGCCAGGCTGAGATGTGAACCTTTGCACCAGTGTGGAGAACGCATTTCCCCCTTTTCTGACCCCGGCCACAGCTGCTGTGTTTCACTGACTGTCAGTATCACAGTACACACAATTAACCCAGGACTCACCGCACCTAAAATGGCCTAAAATGGTAGTTTTCTGATTCTCACTGACTGATGTAACTGCTGGCTTTTTAAGAGGTTTTACGATACATTTATCTTTGCTTCAATGCTTAGAAGGAAGTTGAGCAGTGGCGGACTCAGGTTGTCTGAGGGGCAGAGGGATAAAAAGGGCACCAGCGTGCAGATGTTTATTTCTAGCATGTAGGGCAGGAAGGACTCTGCATCTTGTTTTTTCCAAGAGGGCACTTCTGCTCTTTTTTTTAAACATGCATGCATAAAGTATGGCTGCCCTCCCTGAGTCTACCAGAGAAGTTGGGTGCAAAACAAGTAAATTAAACTCACAGGAAGTTTTATTCTTTGTAAAACCATGTTTCAACACTTTTTTATTGTTATGCTTCATTCAATAAAAACATGTGGAAATACAATATATAGTCACATACACACCCAGTGTGTTAACATCAATCCCACCCCAAAACCCTTAAAATTGTTTTTAAATAAGTGAATTATTTGACAAATAATAGTATAATAATCATTTAATTTTGATTATTATTTTAACCGATTTATTAATAAGCTGAACATATGCTATTAAATAATAAACTAATAAAATTAGTTGGATAAAGAGTAACAAGTTCTATCCCAAGTTGTTTGTTAATATTTGGAGGAAAAATGTCTGTGATGTGGAAATATATTTAACATTTAATAATATGCTAAAAAATTGATTAATTTGATGCTTTGAAGGCACAAAAACTGGAAAAAAAATTGCAGATGAATATTATTTGAACTTTATACCCAGAATAAAGCAGTGTGTCAGATGTTATACAAGATTTCGGTTGCAGCAGTACATCAGTTTCACCATGGCGTGGTTTTGTGGATTTTATATTTTATTGTGAAAAGTTTCAAATCAAAGTGTCTGCACATTTGATGCAATGCAAATCACTTTTTATAAATGCAAATCAATTTCATTCAATGTTTTTTCAAGGTAAAACCAAATGACAGTCACAAAACAAACCTTTTTATTCAAAGTAAGTTGCATTTCATCAGCATTTCCCTGCAAGCTGTTCTCACCTGCTATCCATCCTTGAAGCTAGACCACTCAACTGCTCACCACCTTCCTGTTTAGTGTTACTTCCTCTCTGCTCTGACCCAGCACATTGTGTAGGTGTTTTTTTTTACTTTTAAGTTCCTCTTTTGGACTGAGACGACGTGCTGGCTCAAAGAGAGGAAGTGAGACGCAGCGTTGTGGTTTACCTCAGATCAACCGAGTCACAAAGGACTTCAGTTCAAAGCCAAGGGGAATGAAAAGAGCATGACCTGCTCTCTGTCTTCAGATGTCCCCACTTACAGCGTGTACATGTGTGTTTCATCATACCAACCTTATTGTAAGAGCAGCTTTCATCCTTTCAATCCAGTCTGAGCTGCAGAAAGGACTGTGACCGCCACCTCTGTTTGTCACAGATTCCACATGTTCGCCAGTTCAGAGGTTAACTATTTGCAGCACTTGAGGAGAGCAGCAGCTTTCGGACAGCCACTCATCAAATGTGTGTGTGTTTAGAGTTCGACAAGTCCTTAGGGTGTGTTTGTACCAAGCATAGAGATTTGTTTGACCTCTGCACAGCCGCCGTTTCTCTTTTAATTATAAGAGATGATGTATTTTATAGCTATAGTATTTATTAATGTTGTAATTAGCTGGTATGGAGTTAAAATTACAGCTGGAAATTCCTGCTTACCTTAAGCTACAGGAACTGAAACACTATTTGTTTTTTCCAGTGGTGGAAAAACTATTTAGATCCTTTACTGCGGTAAAAGTATGAATACCACACTGTGAAATTACTCAACAAGAAAAGGTCCTGGAGTCAGAACCTTATTTAAGTAAAAGTACAAAAGTTTCAGCATCAAAATGTGCCTAAACTATTTAAAGTACTCATTATGCAGAATGGACCCAATAATATATTATAGGATTAATATTTTCATGCATTAATGTAAGCAGCATTTATCAAGGTAGGGCTAATATTAACTGTTTAATATACTGTTATGTGGTTTAATTTATAAAAAAGCATATACATTTTAAATTTATCATGTTTCCCGATAAATATTGACCCGTAAAGTAACTAAAGCTGGCAGCTACATGTAGTGGAGAAAAAAGTACAATATGCATTCTTTGTAATGGCCAGCGGGGGGCGACTCAACTGGTTGCAAAAAGAAATCTGTGTATAAAAATCCATTGGAAAACTATCCTGCTTCTCATTTGATTTGTTCCCTCAGTTAACATTTTGCTAAGGAGTTTACATGTACATTGCAAACCAAGCAAGCTGAAGCTTAGCTTAGCATTTCCCTGCTCAGCTCCACCCTCTTGTCCAACGTTAATAAGGTTGTGATGTCACATCTATACTATAGGTAGAAACTACCACTACAGGGTTGCTACAGTCATTCCCTGGCTGCAATGATGGTGCAGAGAGAAACACTGACCAATCAGAGCAGACTGGGCTTTTATGGGAGGGGGTCTTAAAGAGACGGGTACGTTTCAGACAGAGGGTGAATACAGGTATAATCATTTTTATTCTATTTCTTAACATTAAAGCATGTAAACAGGTTCTAGTACAAACCCAGTATGAACTTTAAATAAGCAAATATTGTCCCCTTTAAAGACATCTATGACATGTTATAATGTAGTGTAGAAAAAGAGCCTAAGTCAGCAAATATGAATGACAGTCACATCGCAGCTATTTTAAGTTTGTTAACATTAGTACTGGCCATACCAGAGGAAGTAAGGCTGTATCAGCAAACATCCTGAGGGTAATAAAATGAGGGAGGGTGTTTTTATTGCTTATATGTTTAACTTTTCACCTGAAGAGGAAGCTGTAATCATTTTGTCTTTTAAAATGGACATAGTCTTACTTTAAACCCTGCTTAAATGTAGATTTTTTTTAGTGTTTTTATTATTGTTCAGACTGAAAGACCGTAGGTGTGATTTATGACACTTAATGTGTTCACAGCTTTCTCATCCCATGGCTCAAGCTAAACAGTGTGTTTGTGTCCAGAAATGTGGTGTGTGTGTCTTAATATTGATTACTTAAGAGTGAAGGAGAGAGGTGCTGACTCCTGCTCTCAGTTGGCTGTTAATATCTTTGCCACATGACCATGCAGGAATTTTTGGGAGCGTTTGTGAGCGTGCATACATGCATACAGTAAACGCGTGTGTGTGCATTTCCGTTTCTTGAAAACACACCTCATCCCACACTTTTTTCTCACTTTTTTCTACCTCTATCATACTGTATATCAGCACCAATTGTGCATCCATAAGACGGGTGGAAATGGAGGATGTCAGAGGGAGGGGGAGGAATGCGTTTGGTAAATCTGCAGGAGCAGTGATGAAGGAGGAGGAGGAGAAAGAGAGGAGAGGAAGGTGAAGAGCAGGAAATGAAGAAGAAAGACAGGAAAAAAGAGCAGGGCAGAAGAGAAGAATAAAAGGTGAAAGAGGTAAAGAACTGTCCTGTGCACACACACACTAAAGGCCCATGAATCTTAACTGTGGGATATCTGGAATTCAGGCTCAATCACCCAACGGAAATTACCAGAGAAGTGCGGGGGAGAGAAGGGGGAGATGGCAGGCTAAAAATGTAAAAAGGACAGTACATGCTGCTTCTGTCCTTTCCGCTTTGGAAAAACTACTTAGTGTGATTGTTGTATTGTACAGCCATGAATCCTCGTCTTAACTCTCTCTCCAAAATGCAAAAGAGATGAATCATTCTCTCACACTAAGGGACTTTTTTTCAAGTTGATCCGCAACAAAATCATTGCGGGACTTCTCGAAGTTGATCCATAAAACGTGATATCTTCATATCTGACAGAGAGTAGATATGATACAGAAGGTCACACAGACAAAAGTCTTCTGTTAAAGTGATCGTTTACACACAAGGCGTCACCCTTTCAAGACAATCGAACCTTCAGCTCTTATCTGCAGTGTACTTGAACGCACCTGTTTAAACCTCGCCGTACAGGTAGATATTTAACTGTGTGTGCACAGTGTGTGTGGCTACAGCTCTTTGTGAGGGTCAGATGGAGTTTTATTATAGAGACTATTATATAAGATATCATATTTAACATTACAAACATTACTATATCATCATCCTTCTAACAAGTTCACTTCAGGCATTTATTTGACTTTTTAAACTAAATTTAAAAGGCCTAACCAGGAACTTTTTAGCCCCAACTATGGAGAAGTGTTTTTGTAGTGTAAACCTTGGAAATCTGCAGCCTTTTAACGAATAATATTAACAATTGTAATGTCAGTAATTGCTTCTCTACCCTTAACAACTGCATCTAAATGCTACAGATAACAGGAGATCAGTCTTTCACTTTGCTGTGCAGGAAATTAAACCCACTCTTTTTTGCAGAATTGTTTTAATTCAGCCGTACAAGAGGTTTTTCAAGCATTTTTCCGCCTTACACGGACTTTGTCACTCTTAATACTTCTACATTATCTGACTTGATAACAACCGTCTCAACCTACCAGCAGGTTTATGCTTATATGATTGATAACTGATGATAACGGCCATATAAGTGTGTGATGATGTTCAAAGTGGATGGCTACAGTCCTACTTGGTCTGGTCTAATGTCATGAATCAACCTATCCGTATGATCATATGATCAAATCAAATCAAATCAAATCAAATCAAATCAAATAGTCTTTATTGTCATTATATAGTTCACTATACAACGAAATTGAAAGTGCCACTGCAAAAGGTGCATAGTTATGACAATCATAACACAAAACAAAACAACAAGACAGCATGAGTAAAAACATTTAAAAAATACCGAGCTAAACAAGGACAAAAACAAGAACAAGGACATGTGATGTAATAAATAAGTATAAAAATAAATAAATGGCTACTGAAAATGCTATAATTTATAGATGAGGTAGATAGTAGGCCTATGTTTTGCACATATCAATTGATGTGGTTAACATAACTGTTTGTTTTGTAACTAACTTATGTTGGTGTTAGTTTAATATGTAATTTACATAACATGGGACACAAACAGCCATTTCCTGTGTTTTTTCCCGCCATTCGTGCACCCTGATCCAAGCTCCCCATACACAGACTTTGTCGCTCTTTATAATGGGTCACCATGCGTACAGTAAATCCATGTGTGTGCATTCCCGTGGCTTGAAAACACACCTCATCCCACACTTTTTCTCACTTTTTTCTACCTCTTTTCATACTGTATATCAGCACGAAGCTCCCCATACACGGACTTTATCGCTCTTTATACTCCGTTACCTTTTAGGCTGCAGGAGTTTGCTCACAGTTCTATGTGTTTATTAAATAAATATACATATGTATGCATTGTAGAGCCCTGCTTTTCACAGGTATCAGTACAAACAGTGAATGAGAACATTGTGTTGGTTTCCTTTAATTCTCATGCTTGCTCTCCAAACACTGCTGGCCATCAGGTGTGAGCATGTCTATTTTTACCCATAAGTCCTTGCTGTATTACTTTTTCAGTAATACCCACATGGACAGACTCTTGTTGGAGTTA
This sequence comes from Centropristis striata, assembly GCF_030273125.1. Classification (NCBI taxonomy): domain Eukaryota; kingdom Metazoa; phylum Chordata; class Actinopteri; order Perciformes; family Serranidae; genus Centropristis; species Centropristis striata. The sequence goes on along the minus strand of NC_081540.1, from coordinate 6,335,118 downwards.
TTTGGTGCCACTTGATCACACACACACACACACAGCTGAGTCAAACTAAAGAGCCCTGAACAGCCCCCTCACACCTGGTCACAGTCTGCAACCCCTCCACTGCGATCGCATTACAAATGTTAGTCCAGTAGAAGCTGCACAACCGTGTGCATCGTGGGAGGATGTGGTTATTTGTAACCCGGGGTGGTGGGATTTCCCATAAGGCCGAGCATGTGTCCAGTTGGTGTGTGTGGGAGAGAGGGGGTTTCATGGGAAAACAAATGTGGATAATAGTTATTCACAGCAGGGAACATACGGCTGGAGGATTGGTGCGTCATGTCCTTCAGAGCAAAGTCATGAGGACTAAAATCAATACTCTTATTTTCTATTCATAATTCACATCATTGCTTTTGGTGTAGAGGGTTAACTGGGGTCGTGAGTTCACGATAAACTTGCAGCTGGAGGATGTAATTTTCTGTGTGTTGCATCACATAACAAGAAGTGTTTTTGCAACACCAGAAGCAAAATAAACTTCTGTTACTGTATCTTGTGATTCTGCATTTCCCATTCCTCATTCCTCCACTGAGAGCTGATCACAAACAAGCTCATATCACTTCCTAATTGTTCCTGGCTTTCACAAGAGGTTTATCAGAAAAAGGACAACATTATGTTGAAACAGAGCAGACATAATAGTCGGGAGGGTTTTTTTTTTTGCGGTTGCATGTTTTGGGGAGTCTCGTTTCCTGCCTGAGGCGGTGCGAGACTCAATAATCACAAGCTAAAGACTGCGACTGCTTCATAACCCCTAAAATAGAAACACAGAAAGCTTTCAGAGTGCCAGTCAACACAGGACGAACCCTGTGGCACAGAGAAAGAAACACAAAGAGAAAGAGAAAAACATCCACTCCAGTCATCTGTTATCACACTCAAGGTCATGATGGGTGGGTGTGATGGGTAAGGGGCAGCCAGGCAACCCCCCGTCACACACACACACGCACACACACACCCTGTCAGTTGCATTAAGCACAGATACAGAGTGGAGGTTGATTTTGCTCTTACAGCAAGAAAAAAACGCAGCCTTTAACATTCTCTGTCTCAGAACAATTAGAAACCCACCTACCGGCTGCTCTAAACAATAGAATTTAATGGATACGGGGGAAAAATGCAGAATATGAATAATTTAATATGTTATAATCTAATAATAATAATATAGTCTGAAGTTATTTAACAGTTTTCACAAATGTGCAGACATAACACAAGGCTACATCACAAAGAAAGTGAAAGAGGAACTGAAGAGTTCTGTGTGATTTTTTTTTTACAGTTGCAAAAAGGTCAAACTGCCCCTTCTCTGAAATAAAAAAATAAAATAAAATAATTAAAAGAATATGTTATTAAATGTACAAAAGATGAATTATTTTTGTACATTTAATAATAAAAAAATAAACATATTTTTTTATGAATTATTTGATAATATGAGCCATTTGCTTCTTTATTTATTTTATTTTATTAATATCCCTATTTATTTACTTTACTGTTTAATTTTCTCTTATTCACTTATTTATTTTTCACTGCATTTATTTTGCATTTATTTTTTTAAAGTATTTTTTATATTTATTCCTTTTATTTTTTGTTTATTTTCTTATTTTTCCTTTAATTGATAAAATGTTACATAAAGTGCTATTCCAATTTATTTGCTTATTTATTTACCTGATTAAATATTACTATTTATTTACTTTCCTATTTATTTTCTTTTATTTCTCTTTTGTTTCTCATTTTAATTTGTGTTTTTGAATTTATTCATGTCTTATTTTCTCTTTTAATGTATTCCTCCAGACTCACTGATTTATATTTTCATTTCTTTACACATATCTTTATGCATTTCTTGTTGTGTATGCAAATATGCGTGCTGTTATTCAAACTGTGTCATGGGGTGAACCGTAAATGAGACAAGAATTAGCGAGCTAGCACCCCGCGGTCCTCCTGCCCTCCTCCACGCCACGAGGAGACGACTCTGCCAGGAGGAGAGCGGGGAGGTGTCTCCTGGATGCACCTTCAGCAAAATTCATCCAGAGAAGACAAAAACGCTTCATGATTCACCTTTTATTTTGTTGTATTGTTTAATGCACACACTCATTCAGGATGACACACACTTGTGCTGTAAGAATGTGTGTGTTGGGGGTGTTTTCAGGCTGTGGGGGGGCTTAGCATGTTGTCATGAATGTCTGCCCATGAAGAAACTGATCACTTTAACAAGAAAGGCCTCCCTCCTCCTCAGGAGTTCTCAAGCTCAGGGCGGGGTAGTGTGTGTGTGTGTGTGTCTATATGTGTGTGTGTGTGTGCTCATGCGTACTAAGTGTGGCGTGGTCTGCTCAAGAGGCGGAGACAACAAAAGCAGGATGTGATACAGCAGGACTCCACTTCCTCATGCAGCTCCAGTGAAACCAGCACAGTGCAGAGAGCGCCACCTGTTGACCGATGGACGCCACAGCTGGTAAAATTCCATTCCTGCAGATAAGGGCCGACGAGACCAGACAGGCCGCAGTGAAATGACTTGATAAGATCCGAGGGGTCTTGTGTGTGTTTTCGGGAATTCCAGTCATGTGTGGTTGGAGACACAAAGGCAGGGGGCCTGCAGCTTGTCGACGGCTGACGGAGGATTCTTTTTTTCTTTTTTTGGTCTCTTACATGTGTTCACTGAAGGCCCAGCTGGACCCCACCCATCTCAACACACACACAGGGAAGCAGTGCTGGAATGTAGCTACTTATATACAAAAGTGAGGCCATCTGTCTGACAGCTTTATCTTTCAAATTACAGTTTTTTTTATCCTCTTCCTGTCCAGTGAAAACCATGCATCTCTAGATTGATTTCTCTGATTTATAGGTCCCACATTGTAAAAAGTGAGATTTCTATGTCTTTATGATTATAAAGCAGGTCTAGGTCCTTTATTAATGCTGTGAAAGTATATTAAAAAAAATAAACCCAAGGAGCCCTTCAGGACTTCTGATGTTATAATTATACTTTATAAAGGCAGAAAGTGCCACGACAGTGTCGTTATAGTTATTCCCCGGCTTCAATGATGGTGCAGAGACTCGGAAAAACTGACCAATCAGAAGAGACTGGGCTTCTCCAGGAATGGGTCTTAAAGACACAGGCGCTAAAACGGAGCGTTTTCAGACACAGAGTGAAAACAATTTTATTCAGAGAGACAGTATGAGAAAAATAATGTGTTTTCTTAATTTTAAAGCATGTGAACCTGCTGAAAATGTGCATAATATGTCGTATTTAAGCTAAATTAGCTCTTTAAAACCCTTTTGGATCAGCTGGATAATGTATCTTCCCCAAGCTGGATTCAGGATTTAATAATTTGCTGCCAAATCAAACACAGTCTGTTTCCTAATCTCACGTTATATTGACAATTTAGCCGTATTTGAGAAAGTTTGTCACCAGGCTGCCACATCTCTAATGCTGGAGGAACTGTTTCAGAAGAAGGACCCTCAGTCTAAAAGTTCCAGCAGAAAACTCCTTAAACCAGCACACTTTGTGTTTGAGAATGAAAGTTAAACATTAACGCTGCTAAAAGCCTCCTGCAGGATTTTAAAAGCCGCAGACTGAAGACTGGAGAGCCAGAAGCTATTATGCGAAAACCTTATCACGTATCAATTTTCCCTCGAGGCCTCTGCTGCTATTGGCCCCAGCTGCACCAAATTTTTAATGTGGGATTAAGAGGGTGATGTCATACCCCAGGTTACATAATGGCACCCTGCTCTGATCTATTTTTATGTCATGGAGCTATTTTTGTGTGAATAATGGCATATGTAATTTGACTGGAGTGTACTTTGATTTATGGTGCTCCTATTAAATGCGAATTAAAAGGCAATTTTGAAATAAAAACTCAAATTCTGGTCCAGTTTATGTGCAATTTATGCTCAGTGGAGACACGCCAAAGTGGCATTTGTACTTCATGATTGACGTGAAGATAATACATCCTAGAAAGGCAGAATAATTAAATTAAAGTGTCTTTTAGAGTGGAATCTCTGCTAAGGGACTGTATGCAAATGTCCAGTCACTGTTTGGCATTTTGACTGTTGCCATTTGTTTGTTTGGAACTAGATGTGACCATATTTTGACAACAGGGTGGAGCTGGGAGGAGGGAATTAAAAGCTGACTCAATTGGTGTTCTTTTTCCATGTTTTTAAAGGGAAACACCAACTCAGTTTTAGCAAAAAAAAAAGCACTGAAATGATTGTCCACAAGAAGCTTTGAGTGCTAGCCAACCAATGTTCTGCAAGGTAAAATTGCTGATTTTGCCAATAAAGTCTGGTGGCTTTAAAGAAAGGATAGATACCAGCTTCAATTCACAATTATCAAGGGCTGACAGCAAAGCAAAGGGGGTTATATAAAACAAAAAGCAAAACAGTGATTCCAGGTTTTCCAGCGTAAATATTTGGTGCTTTTATAAATCTAATATGAAAAGAAATTACAAATATTTTGGTTTGGACTGATGGTCAGAAAAAACAGAAGATTGAATGATGCTTGGAGGGACTTTTTAAAAAAAATATATAGATCAAATAATTTTAACAACTAATTCATATTTAATTTCAGCCTTCCCTTTCAAGATGTTTTAGGATCAAATTGTTACAAATAATTAATGAAAGAAGGTCTCTCCTCATCTTAATACTTTTCACACAGTCCCCAAATTGCACTTAGATATTGATGTCATATTCAGTGTGCTACTTTCCCCATTTGAACAATGTTTAGATTAATACCTCTTCAACCAGCCACGGTTTCTATATTTTCACTCACACACGTCACTCTCAAGTGTGTCATTACAGCAACATCGGACATAATAACAACTACCTCCAAACTAGTCTGTAGTGGTTTTGACACACGGAAGCATTTCTTGTATTTGCCCCACAACCATAAATTACCCAACACACTCATTCATCTTCCTCCTGCATAACATGTAATTGCACAACAGCTGGAAAGGCTTGCTCCATCTTGTTGTGAGATACCATCCACTCTTGACCTGTCTGGAGGCTGTTTGTGTGCTTGTTTCTGCAGGCAGAGTCCAAACATGCAAAGTTGTAGCTTGTGCAAGTCCTCCAACAGCATCACAATATGTGCTTTTCATACAGATTCATTCATAAAAAATATTTACACCCTCACCTCCTTCTATGATTCGCCACGGGCATTAGTTCAGCTTTGTTGTTATTGTCAGAACGTAGAAAGGAGCTGTGCAAATACACAGACATCTAACCTGGTTTCTGCATTGGAAATAATCTGAAAAGCCACATGCACACAGCTAAATCCCATAATATAAAGAGCTAATCCTGCAGTGCATTTTAGACTAATCACAGCGTTACTGCAACACCCTATTACTGTGATACAATAACAGATTTAACACACCACAAAGTACTATAAGGAGGATTATAGGATCCAGCATGGCACTCTCTTCACTCAGGCTCACAATTGAAAAGGTGTATTTATTTACAATCTTTAGAAAAATGATCAAAATAACCTTAACGTCTAATAACAGAATTAGGTGTTTTCCATGCTCAGCTCTCAGTATTCACTGTTCCTTCATGCAAACTTAGTTCAAACAACTCGGCATGAGGGTCTAATATGAGGCTACAGCTCCATCTAGAGGTGAGTTCAAGCAATTTCCTGTTTTGAAGAAGGATCCAACATGGCTGCTTCCCTGCAGACGTTTTCAGACGGAAGCTGCAAACAATGAGGGATTTCAGGTAAACAAACACAAACAGACACATGTAGGAATAGTTTATATGTAGATTGGAGCATGCTGCAACACCACCAGACTGTGCAAGTTAAATGGGACAATTTAGCCTAATTTGCTTGTAGGAAATTAGTCCTGAGTTTTGTTTTAGGTTCATATTGATAATTTATCAAATAAATTGAAAGTCTGCAATACTGGGTGCATGGTTTTACTCTAGTGAACTGTATTATGTATGCATTATGTTCCTTTGGTCCTTAATCCATGCAGCTATGATCCCCAGCAGCTCCAGCTCCTTCTGTGGAGAATTATACCACATTAAAACCAGTAAGAGGACAAATGTCTTAACTTACTGTACATACCACTTGTCCTAAGGGTACAAAAAATGAACCACCTTCACTAAACCCCTTAAATAAAGCAGCTTGGTTGAATGGTAAACCACAAATCTATTTTGCATGAAGAAACGACCTGTCACTCATCACAAACTTGGTGAATATAGAGGGGTTCCCTCTTTGTAGTAAGGAATAACGGGATTTAATCAGTGGAATGTACTCATGAATTGTTTACTGTTTTACTGAAGTTGGGATTTATTTTCATTTTTATCGCTAAAGATACTGCATAGGTTTAGACATATTTTTTTTGCAAGCATGCATGCGTGCATACATGCATACTTTTTATGGTTTTTGTGACCCCTAAGACAAGACTTGCCCCCTGTTGGTGTGCAGCTTTCATGGATATATGAACAAAGGCAATGAATAACTTTTTCTCATGTTGGGTCATTCTAGTAAAAGTAATTGAATTTCAAGTTGAGAAAAGATCGTTAAGGGGGTTTTCTCTGCCGTGGCGGGTCATTTTTGACCCCTTAGATGACACAAGGGTTAAAAATACTGATTTTAAATAGTCAGATAAGAATCTGTTATACAAGTCTGATGATGAAGATATTTCTAGGAGATTCTATTTGATGTATGCATATAGAGTTAGTTTTAGTGAGTATACGATGGAGTAAAGAATTGTGTTCAAAATCCGCTTGCAGTCTGCAAAATGCCAGCCAGCATGCTTCTCTGGCTTCCTGACACACAAGCCTCTGTGCAGCATGTATATTAGCAATATGGTCAAAGTTCAAGAAGTCATATGATGAAGAAGACTCTCCCAGTTGTTTGCAAGCTACAGTTAGGAGTGTTTAATTACCAGTTAAAAGGTCCTTGTGGTTGCTTTTAGTTAATCATTTCTATTAATACTTTTACAGTAAGTGTTATTTTACTATTTAAGTGTTTCTCTCTCTGCAGCCAGCATGGATACAAGAGAACTAGTGCGCTGTGCTCTGCAGATCGAGAGGTCCAGTGCAGACAGAAGCTATGGGAACATCATGACCCTCCTCGGTGACCTTGATAAGGTTCACATCACAGCAGATCAGCTGGAGACGACAGACATCGGTAAAGTCCTCTACAGGCTGCTGAAGAGCTGCTCTGATGACAGCGTGAAGAAGACGGTGAAGAGTTTGTTGTCCAAGTGGAAGAGACAGTACAGCAGCGACACCCGAGGTGTGAAATGCACGGAGCTCTCTCGTAGGGTTTCTCCACTACATGATGCAGAGGCTGGAGGAGTTTCCAGCCGGGGGGATTCCCACGCTGCCTCAGAACAGACATGTGACATTAAAGCTGCAGAGATAAGAGCTAAATGTGTCCAGCTCCTCCTCGCTGCCCTCTGCCCCGAACCTCCTGCTCACGACAAGGCCGCAGAGCTGGCTACAGACATCGAGCTGCACCTCCACGAGCTCCACAAATCCAGCCAGGCCAAGTACAAAGCCTGTGTGAGGAGCAAGGTGGCCAACCTGAGGAATCCTAAAAACGGGCATCTCCGTGAGGGCCTCCTGAGCGGCTCGCTGTCACCTGACGCCTTCGCCCGGATGTCAGCAGAGGAGATGGCGAGCGCCGAGCTCCGGCAGCTGAGGGAGGAGTACTCGTCCCGAGGTGTGAGCGAAAGGCAGCTGCCACAAGGGGTGGAGGGGACACAGACGCAGAAGATAAGATGTAAAAAGTGTGGGGGGTCGGACTGTAAGGTGACGCAGGTGTCCAGGGGGGCGCTGTTCCTGCCGGCGTGGGTGAGACAGAGCGGCGCTGACGACGACGCCATGACCTTTGTGACCTGCAGCGGCTGTGGGCAGCAGTGGTACCACAGCGCCTGGGTCTGCCTCTGAACACCAGAGCATCATTCACTACAACTCTAACTGTCAATTAATCATCTTAGAACCAAGAATGACAAAAATTTACTTGTTGTGCATCAAAAACTTTGCATTTTTTATAATGAATTTTAGGAAAATTTCCTCCCACAGTCCAAAAACATGCACTTAGGTTTAATTGGTGACTCTAAATTGCCCGTAGGAGTGAATGAGAGTGTGGTTGTCTGTCTCTATGTGTCAGCCCTGCAAAAGTCTGGCGATCTGTCCAGGGTGTACCCCGCCTTTCGCCCAATGTCAGCTGGGATCGGCTCCAGCCCCCCGCGACCTGAATGTGGATAATCGTTTAAGGAGAATGAATGAATGCAATAGTCCGAAGAATATACCATCATCTGCATAAAAGTGGACTTTTTATGCAATCAGAGCAGTGGTATCTGCATTTATCAAAGACTTTTTAATATGTGCACTATTTATATTTGCATTGCATGAAAAATTTCCGAAAATCGATACATCATCACAAAACATAATATTATGATACCGATATTTTTTGTTTGTTGAAAAATGCCTTCTCAGAGCTTTGGTGGCATATTAATGTAACTGGTTTTATTTGGCCAAAGGTACAAAAATCACAAAAATGTTGCTAAATTTAAAAAAGCAAATGCAAGATTTCACTTTTGAGGAGCACAAATCAATTAGTTTTCTCGCATTTTGACTGAATAAAATGTCACTTTATGCCGATTTTACTATTTTGGCTCTAATGTCATTGTGTTTAACCTCAGATTTCATGATTCTGTCTGGTTTGGATTGAGAAACTTTTTATAGCTTAATAGCTTTTTTTTCTATAGCTTTTCCAACTTTTTATAAAGTTGGAAAAACATTGCATTTGAGGCTTTTTTTTAGACTCCTGAAAAGTTGAAAAGACAAAATGAGACAAAACATTTTCCTGCAGCCTATGAAAAAGTATTTTCTCTTAAACTGAGACTGGAATGCAGAGAGGAAACAAAGCACAGAGCATTCCTCCCAGGACGGAGGTCATACTTGTGGTTTATACATTTTGAGCATGCATCCTTTATTTTGTATGTGCATTCACCAGGAAATTGTGTGATTACCATTCAGCTACAGGCTGAAATAGCCGAGTCGCCGTCTGTTGCAGCTCCCGACTGAAACCACAACTTTTAAAGAAGTAGCTGTCGTCATCGTCTTTCCGCTGAATCATTTCCTGCCTCCTGCAGTTAATCTACACTTACTGTGGATCATTTAAATGCTTTTCCTGGCTTCTCTTTCTAATGTGGCTATTTGCCGCTCGGAAGAATGATGCAGAGCAACCGCAGTCTTGACCTTTGACCTCAATAATTCTGTTTGCATTGATCGTAAGTCACACTTAAATTCCTTGAGAAGAAGAAACCCCCCCGAGCTTCCTACAATATCCCGTTTATTTCAGTGGATCAGACATGTGACTTTAGAAAACGGCGAGCATGTGAGTCAGTAATCTGGCCTCTGGAGCGGCCTCGGGGTGGATATCCCATGGTCCTTCACTCAGTCGACGTGGCACAATGACTCCGTTACACGTCATTGTGACATCACATCTTAGACCTTTACTCTGCAGGCTGAGGAGTTTCAGAAAACTTTTTAAAATATCTAAATTTTCTGACATGATAGTGGACGAGACGTACATTTTCTGTCAACTTCTCTGTCCTCTGCAGCTTTTAAAAGGACTTATCAGGGGAGATAAAATCCCTTTCTCATGGTTCTCATCAGATATGGAACTGAAACATCTCGATACAGCAGCAGGAGTGTGGCTGTTTGGTTTCTGTCTTGTGTTTCCTCTCAGATGCTCCTTATCTCCAGATTCCACCCGTGAAGTATCGGGTGGCCTGTCAAATCTGTTGCTTTTTATACTTTCTCTCCCTCACACACACACAGATACAAACAGACGAGTCACACTACAGATAGGAAGAAGTTTTGGGCTCCTTGAGTAAATCTGCAAACCTGCCGAAAGTAGAAATTTCTGATTATTTTTTGCTTATTTAAGCAGTGCAAGAGCAGTGACAGTGCAGAAGTGATTTTTAACCCAGTGGTTTCCAACATGTTTCACAAAAGTCAAAGTTTGTATAAACTTTGATACAATAATGGTATAAAATGACGTCAATAAGCACACAAAGTAACATCATAACAGCCTTTACTGGTTCAGAAAAAGTCCCTGAAAAAAATTTCAGTCAATAAAAACATGATTAGCTTTTTGTTTTTTCTGTATTATTGGGAAAACATCTCAGAATTCAGACAAAAGTTTTCATGGAATTAAAAACAAGTTATTGTTTTTCTGGAGTAGTGCAAGAAGAAAGTTACATTTTTTTTGCTCTGTTCTGAATGAATTGCAAAATTTAATTTTTATATCTTATATATATATATAGTTTTTTGTCATTCATCTCATTAATTTAGTAAAGTGAGCAGATTTTTTTTCTAGATAAGTATCACATTAAATCAGAATAATTTTTTGTATTTTTTTTTCAAGCAAATGCAATACACTGCTGTACAATAGTAATTAACATTATTATGATTACTATTAGTAGTAGTAGTAGTATTGCAGCCTTGAGCTGAAATCTGATTGTTGGCCCTTTTTAAAAAAAATATATATATATTATCAGTATCATTATAAACACATGGTACTGAAAAATCATTAAAGTAGGGATTTTTTTTTACAACCTGAGACCCTATTAGATAAATGAGTGTCTATGTGAATATTTGAACCATAAACTTTATATAAAGTCTATGCTCTGAAGTGGTGAAAGCAACCCTTCGGATGTTAGAAAACACCGCTAACCCTTTCTGAGTGCATGTTTAAAATTGGATATATTGCAGATAATTGATTTCACATGCACCAGAGAAAGACAAAAAGATGTGCAGCACAATAAAACGTGGATGCTGTGACATCCAGCGGAGCGCATGATGAGGAGGCGTGTCTGCCGGTCATGTGAGCGTCATCAGCGGCTGCGGGGCCGGAGAGCAGCGGGGACACCGGAGCGCCATGTCACCGGCTGACAGCACCCAGCTGGCGGGATGGAGAAGGCGGCTTTAGACGCAGGAGCCGGGCAGTGAGCGCCACACCGACAGGTGCAGTAACCGACATGCTAAAACTTTACATTTCAGTGTCGAAAATGTCCACTTTCTGTCGTTTTAATCGGTCTGTGAAGTCGTGAGTGTTAGCGCACCCATTATCGGACAGCTACAGTTTATAGCCAAGCTTCCATTATCGGACAAATCGTTATTTTCCTTACCTCTTTCAATAATTGTATCGCAATATTGACGCCTACTAAACGCAAGTGAGCAGTTTTCAATATTCAACCACGTTAGTGAAAGTGTATGCTAGTTTTAAAGTGATAGAGATTCTCTCGATATTGTGATAAAAGTGTTAAACGACACGAAAGTGCTGGTGAAGTAGAAAAACTAGCAATAATATTAACCTTTGCAGGGCTGGGCTGTATGTCCGATAATGGAGCTAAGGAGGGTTTGCTCGCTTAAAACTGCAAAAATGACAATATTACACTGCAAATAACGATGGAATGATTATTTAATAGTTTTTTAAAGTGTAAACATGTTCTGTACTTATGACTGGAAGTTAACTGTGCTGTAAAATGCAGATGGTTGTTGTTCCCCTTTTGTTAGTCATAAATCTTTTTTTTATGGATAGTAAAACTGTTATTGGATCACTCTTGGCATGTTTCTGAATAAGCAACTTGTTCACTAGTTTGATACATTGTCTGTTAATGGAAATTTTATATCTCATAGGTTTAGATTAGATCATGTGTTTGGTTGGTTCATGACTTTATTGAAGCCTTTTCTCCTCAGCTGAATGAAGCACATGACTCCTGTGTGTGTGACTGTGTGCCCATTCATTCCTACGACTATTGAATCGCTTCTCTTTGAAACAATATTAATGTTTCTTCAGGAATGACAGGAGCAGCACTGCAGTCTGTATTTAAAGGTCCCAGGACAAAGACATCATTTACCCGATTCAAGTCCCTGGGCTGAACGTGCTCGTTGCTGCCAGTTCATGTGACATCACAGTCCATCACTCATGTGTTTAAACTCTGCAAAGTAGCTGAACTTTTCCTAACAAGCAGAGAATTTTGGCCTAATTGGAGACTGCAGACTTGACTCTATATATATGTCTATACTCCTGTTGAACTTCCATGAAATCATAGTACAAAATAAATTGCTTAATATTATTAATTAGTAGAAAATGAGTCTAATGTTGACTGGTTCCAATATTTCCAATGTGACAATTTCATGCTTTTCTTTGTAGTTTATGGTAGTAAACTCGATATTTTGTACAAAATAGATAGATTTTGGTGTAGTATAACTTTAAAGGTTATTTTATCTGTACACTGGTGACTGTAAACCTGACCAAATTATTATTATTACATTATTATAATAGTCCCCTAACCTGAAACCTTCTACTCCTAGCGGTCCAAAGCTTCACTGCCAGTGGTGTAAACAGCAACACTGGTGCTCAGAGCAGTCCTGAACTGACCACAGTTGCAGATATGCGGAAAAATAATAAATGGGTTTTATTTCTGTTTAAAAAGTACCATGCCCGAACACCAAAATTAGATAAAACTTTTAGAAAATGTGCATACAAGTTTTTATGCTAGCTTGAGGGTTGTTTTATATTTTTCGCAAAATTCTTGTAGTTTTTCTTCTTCTTTATTCTCTAGTTTACTGACTGATTAGCCTGCAGCGATACATTACACTGCCATCTGCTGACCAATGTACATTTATGCAGCTTAGTTCCTAATTACGATTTTCTTTAATGCGACATTTAAAAAAATTAGCATCTACTTTAATGGGAACACAGCTGCAGTCCACTGTGGCGAGATTAATCGGCGCTCCATCTTAACTGACGGATGAGGTGATCTTAATGTCACAAAGCTCCGCCCTGCTCTTGCTGAGATTTCCCCACCTTCATCTCACAGATTTGTTCTGGTATGTGGGTGGAATGATTGCCATTCAGCTTAAACTGGTATGTTAAGCATGCGAGTGTGTGGTATGTGATTAAATTTGAGCTTAATAAACCCTCATTAGTCGCTCCTCTTTGCTGCTGAGCCGCTGTGTGGGTGACTCCTTCGGCCTCTTGGTGATCTGTGGAGCTAAATTCTGTCACATTGTTGACAAAATGGGCTGATAAAACAGTTTAGCCATTTTTTCCTGTTGTTGAGTCACTGGTGGACCACTCACTGGCCTTGTGATCAGCGTCCATGTGATGTGAAGGACAGATTATTTCATAACTTGACACACACTGTAGGAGGTTCATCAGTTGTGTAGTTTAATGAGTGGGCTGTGGCTGTTTTAATATGATTATCTAGTTGACTGACTTTAATCTGTTCTTACTGTGTGTGTGTGTGTGTGTGTGTGTGTGTGTGTGGAAACATGTAAACAGTTTTATGACCTCGCAGGCACTGTGTTAAAAAGTGAAAGCTGATAAGAAAACAGTTTGTTCTTATCTCAACTTTATCTGTGAGGCCAAAGGTAAAAATCAACCCAAGTTATTATTATGTCGTACTGTCACGTTCGCAGGCAGTCAGATTGTCTATTTAAACTATTCTGGTTAATCTTTTAAGAATTTAAAGCAGGGGTCTCAAACTCAAATTACCTGGGGGCCGCTGGAGGCAGTATCAAAATGACCAAAAAAAGACATAAGATTACTTAAAAAAGACACAAAATGACCAAAAAGAGACACAAAATGATTGAAAAAAGACACAAAATTACCAAAAAAAGTAATTAAAGGGACCTTAATTAAAAAATAAAGAAACAAATTAGAACAAAATAGACTGTTAAGTCCAATTTGATTGGTAATTAATGCCTTCATTATTAAATAATGATTAAATGTATTCTTATTATTTATTATTCAAATATTATTTTTGGTACATTTACTAGCCGATTAATTAAAATGTAGGGGTGCACCTGCAATTTTCTGGCCGATCACCGATTTTTAAAAAGCCTGACCTGCTGATTCCGATTTTTTTATAACTCACAGCATACACCTTCAATGTTTGAATCTTATTTTATTGAAAAACAATAACACAGCAGCTTTTTTCTCTAACAAATAAAGGAAATCACAATGTCTGAGGTAGTTAATAAAATATTTAACTTAAAATAAATAGCAACAATTTACAGGACAAACTAACAAAAGAACTACAACCATATGCCCAAATGCAGCAGCTTTGTGGCTATTCAAATGTTAAAATAAATAGCAAATAGACCTTTGCGGAGGTAGATAAGATCGGTTTGACGTAAAAGAATCGGCCGATTGCCGATCCTGCAAAATTAAGGGAATCGGTGCCTACCCCTATTAAAATGTTAATCAAGGTAAGTTGGAGAAAATTAGACTATCTTTATCTGGCTGCTCCAGTAAATTTGGGAAACTATGGGGCCCATTCCTACAAGTTGTTAAGACGACAGATCTCCCACTTACCCCTGACTGACATGACAGAGGCAACTTAGAGGGGTGGATGTGTTGCTTCTGGTGTGTTGAGGGTGCCACTACTCTGATTTAGGATGTCTGTTGCTATTTCAATTACAGTTTAGTATTACCTGACTGATGTGCCTGTGTTTGTTTTTATTTTATTTATTTTTTGTTTTTGTTTTTTGTGGCTGTTCTGGTTCTGTGGGTTGTTCGGGTATGCAGCAATACTTCCAGGATCACTCTTGTTTTTTGTTGTTTGTTTTTTCTATAAGAAAAAAATGACAAATTTATTCTTTGTATGTTTTAATACTGTTGTACTCATCTGCAAAACCCAATAAAAAAAGTTTGAAAAAAAAAAAAAAATGTTAATCAAGGTAATAAATGATGCATTTTTGGACACATCTGCAGAGTGTGACTCTATAAGAAGAAGCAGAAGCAGATTTTTACTTTTGCTCTTTGCTTCCTAAGTCGAGTTGTTTTTGTTCTCCTCAGGTTGAACCTCTTCTTTCTGCTGCTGGCGTCTCCAAACGTCCCGTGTTGAGTCCTGAGTCCTGTTTGTCTCCCTGCAGCCATGATGTCCAAGGCGGCCCTCCTGAAGGTGATCCTAGTGGGCGACGGCGGCGTCGGCAAGTCTTCGCTCATGAACCGCTACGTCACCAACAAGTTCGACTCGCACCTCTTCCACACCATCGGCGTGGAGTTCCTCAACAAGGAGTTGGAGGTGGACGGCCACCACGTCACCCTGCAGATCTGGGACACGGCGGGTCAGGAGCGATTCCGCAGCCTCCGCACGCCGTTCTACCGCGGCTCCGACTGCTGCCTGCTGACCTTCAGCGTGGAGGACGGCCAGAGCTTCAGGAACCTGTCCAACTGGAAGAAGGAGTTCACTTACTACGCCGACGTCAAGGACCCCGATAACTTCCCCTTCGTGGTGCTCGGCAACAAACTGGACGTCCCCGAGCGGCAGGTGTCGGGGGAGGACGCTCGCCAGTGGTGCCGCGACAACGGCAACCACCCGTACTTTGAAACGAGCGCCAAGGATGCTATAAATGTAGCGGCGGCCTTCGAGGAGGCGGTGCGCCGCATTCTGGCGTTGGACGACAGAGCAGATCACCTGATCCACACCAACACGGTGGACCTGCAGAAGAAGAAGAGTCCCCAAGAGCCCACCTGCTGCTGAGCATCGAGACCCTGCAGGAAGAGGACCCGGTGTGATGGACTCAGATAAACTCTTAATGACCATAATCTGTTTTTGTAAGCAAATATTTTTCAGATCTAAGCTGAATATTTTGTGCCAATATTCAGCATTTGCAAAGTCACATAGTTAGTCATTTTATCAATATGACACAGTTATAGGTATGGAAGAGGATGAGGGCCACACAAGAAAAAAATATTTGAGTTCCGAAAGTGAAAATTCTGAGAAAAACGTCAGAATTCTGACTTTAAAGTGAAAATTCTGAGAAAAAAGTCAGAATTCTGACGTTATTCTCAGAATTCTGACTTTAAAGTGAAAATTCTGAGAAAAACGTCAGAATTCTGACTTTAAAGTAAAAATTCTGAGAAAAAAGTCAGAATTCTGACGTTATTCTCAGAGTTCTGACTTTAAAGTGAAAATTCTGAGAAAAAATTCAGAATTCTGACTTTAAAGTGAAAATTCTGAGAAAAAAGTCAGAATTCTGACATTATTCTCAGAATTCTGACTTTAAAGTGAAAATTCTGAGAAAAAAGTCATAATTCTGAGAAAAACATCAGAATTCTGACTTTAGAGTGAAAATTCTGAGAAAAAAGTCAGACTTCTGACTTTATTCTCAGAATTCTGACTTTAAAGTGAAAATTCTGAGAAAAAAGTCAGAACTCAAATAATATTTTCCTGTGTGGCCCTCATCCTCTTCCGTAAATAGGAATTAAGTGACTAAATCTAATAGTTTTATGTGACTAATGTCTGTGTGGCGTGTTCAGTTCAGCTCTTGTCCACACGAGGGCAGTGTTGAGGTTTGCTACAGCGTTGTGAGAAGATGAAAATGCTTGAAAATTAGCCTGTTAGCCAAACTTACTGACCCACTTACCATGACGCCACCCAGTCAGAAACGTAGCCTCTGATTGGTCAACAGACTCAACACAAGATGTCGTACATGAAAACATGAATAATTGTGACCTAAGCTATTCATTTAAATTATGGATTTATTTTACAAAGTCTCCAAAAAAGATCTTTATGTGTTCGTACATTATGTCTCATCGCTCCTGTAAGCTGTTTATTTTTTAAATAACATTTCATTAAACATCCTGTTTATTTTTCATGTCCCCGATCTTCAAAGAATCGACGAATAGTTGGTGAAAAAAACTGTTTTTGCTTGAAATACCCATCTTTTAACCTTGTATTGCTGATGATTATTTATAAAAATCTCAAAAATATTGTGATCTATTTGATTTCCTACATGTCACTCAGGCCTTTTTTAAGGTTTAGGATTATTAACGTGTACAAAACACTGATGGACAGTTAATGGATATTTCTGATGCATGTTTTACAGATGTAGTTGCTGATAGCTGCATTTAAAGGTCCTTCAGGAGTAATTTAGTTGGTTTCTGAGCGTCTCAAATACGGGGATTTCCTGCTTTTCTCTGTACAAAAAGTTCTCTAAATACAAACTGCAAAAGCTTTTAAAAAGACTTCCTCTGATGGAGCTGTGGCTACAAGTGTTGCACCACAAAAAGAGAAGTCCTGAGATTGTTGTCTGCCTCTAGATGCAGATAAAATGTGATTTAGTTCCACAAACTGCCATCAGATAACAACAAAGTTTTCAATATTTAAATTGCTGTTAAAGATATTTATATCACTATTGTTTCCATCTATAACTCCTCTTGACATATAGGTAGAAAACACTGTCTTTATGGTAAGTAAATTAATAAGATTGAGTAATTTGGTGCATATTTTATACAGTTAAAGCACCAGATCAACTAGAATTAATAGGGGTTTTTTTTTATAATTTAAAAAATTATTTAAAAATCCAGCGTTTTGTTAGAACCAGTGATGGAATTTAGTGTCTCTCTAAGGCTGGGCTTACACCAAACGATTTTCACAGTCCCAGACTAAAAACTGAAAGTCTTTAGTAAATCTAGGAGTCTTACTGGAGTCACAGCGCGCTCCCGTCATCCCGATCGTTAAGTGTAAGGTAGTAATCGGCGCTGTTTCTTATCAGTCTTTTCCTAATCTTGGGTTTGCGATCATATCAAACGTGTTTGATATTATCGCAAGTCGCAGTGACGTAACACAATCAACAACCAATAGATGAGCGGGTCCAGACCGGCAGTAAAACCACTTCGACAGGAAAAAGTAACATCACAATAATGTCAGAAAACTCAATCCTAAATACAAATATAGAGATGTAATATATTTATGGCCACAAGCGGGATTTTGGGGGCGCTGTTTCTTAGTAAAAAGAACAGTAAGCAGACCCAGTTAAAATGTATAAATAAATGTATACATAAATAAGTAATAAATAATTGATGATGAATGTGTGATTAACTAAATGAAAGTTGATAGAGCTGATAAGTATAATTATTCAATTAAACAAATAATTAAATAGGACATAAATGTATATCATGAATTCTTTTCTACAGTTTCCTTTCCTTTATTCTTCCTTATATCTATTTTACTGTAAAATAGTCAACTTTTCATGTCAGAAAAACAGAAACCCCTTTTCAGCTTTGTGAGGGGCATTTTGTGGCATCTTCTCCTCTTCTTTTTGTTGTTTTTTTTTCAACACAAACCACTGCACACACAAAAATTGCATGGTAGGTAAAAAATGCTAAAGGAAATCTAGTTGTAGTCTTGTAAATAGTGATCCTGCAAGATTCACAGTCTTTGTAGAATCTCAGTCTGAGACTAGGCTGGGACTAAAAACTCTCAACAGTTGTCTTTAGATATGAGCAGGTGTGAGCCTAGAGTTTTCCAGGAGTCTTTCCAAATCTTTTCAAAGTCTTCTGATGTATAGGTAGCATAAGAAAGAAAAGAAGCTACTTGTAGTTGTGGTTAGTTATTATTTTCCTGTATTTATTGATCATTACTCCTCTCAGCATGAAATCTGAAACCTGTGTAAGACTCAGATGTAATTACACTGTGGAAAATCTGCATTAGCAATGCCTTCTTTTAGAAATGACTCCCACCTGTTTTTACAATGGCAATAAAACAGCAGCCAGCAAAAAAAAAACCTGTCTTGTGTGTGTAATTCACTTTTTTTCTCTAAATTAAGTGCACTATGCTGTGTGTCCACAAGAGGGCGCCAATGCACCATAAATTCAGACTTCACAGGAACATTGGTGAGCTGTTATCTCCATTTCAAGTGTAATTTGTGTGCTACAGAGACACAGTGGTGTTGAAACCCAGCATTAAATCGTGACAGAGCTTTTCTGTGAATAATGTGGGCTCATGAAATCATATTTTGAATATAAATTATGTTTGATTTCCAACAAAAATGATGGGTGAATGAAGATAAAAGTCAAATCAAATGCAGCCTGCAAACACACTTGTGAGCAGAGAGCTAATCAGCCAACAGAAGTGAAATCACCTGTGTGTGTGTGTGTGTGTGTGTGTGTGTGTGTGTGTGTGTGTGTGTGTGTGACAAAGGAGGCAATTAGGTCAATTAGCTTCACCTGTTGTGGGGGTTCATGCTTGATTACAGCACACACACGTCAGCCATGGAAAGGTAGGATTTTTTCTTTATTATTTACTAGTGTTACTATAAAAAACATCTGCCAACTACTCTATATGCCGACTGATGCATTAAGAAGAAAATTACTTGCATGTGAGGAACTGCTGTGTTTCTCTGTTGTTGTTTTTTCACAATAAAGCTGCAACCATAAGTTGATTTCAATTGGCAGAAATGATTGCCATTCTCTCAAATATTAAGATTTCCTGCTTTTCTCTATTTTTTTTTATAATATTAAACTAAATATCTTTGGATTTTGGACTGACAAAAATATTTAAAGACACCTGTGTGTCAAGTTTTACTTGTTGCATGCACAGTGGCTTTTCAAAATAAACCTTGTTGTTCACAGACATACAGCATATATGTAAGTAGAGGTAGAAAACTGTCTTTGTGGTAAGTAAATTAATAAGATTGAGTACTTTGGTGCATATTTTGTACAGTTAAGCACAAGACCAACTAGATTTAATAGTTTTTCCAAAGTGATTTGAAAATCCAGCGTTTTGTTAGAACCAGTGATGGAATTTTGTGTCAGTTTTCCTCTTGCATGCTGCACAATTTTTTCACAATAAAGCTGCAACCATAAGTTGATGAAGCAATTGGCAGAAATGATTGTCATTCTCTCATATATTGATATTTCCTGCTTTTCTCTATTTTATATCATATTAAACTACACTCGTGTTTCAAGTTTTACTTGTTGCATGCATAGTGGCTTTTCAAAATAAACCTCTGGGTTCACAGAGGCACTATGGTAAGCCTAAATGTAAAGACTTTTCCGGTTTGTCCCCCTTTCAAGCTAATTTTCCCAAACTGACAAATGTCTGTAAAATACCGAAACATCCCAGTTTTCAACTTTCAGTTCCCACATTATCCTGGTTTCACCACAGTTAAAATAAATCATTGTACTTAATGTTTTAGGACGTATAATTTATTTTAAAGTTCTGCGAGTCGGTGCTGCGTTCTTGTTGTCGGTGGTGTTAAAAGTGTTGTACTCAGTAGCTGAATTGTCTCCCATCCTGAGAGAAAAATCCTAAGAATTTCTATCAATTCACATAGATGCATTTCAGTGTTGTATGTACAATGAAATGAAGTTGTAACCATTAATTGCTGCCCACGTGGAGTTATTTATTAGCATTAACCCTGATGAGAAGTCAGGTAAAGCAATGTTTAAGTAGATCACAGAGGCACTAAAACACTTGAATAAGATTAGAAAATACCCAAATTTGCCTTTAAAATGTGTTTAACAAGAATCCAAATGACTTGAGACACACAAGAACGAGACAGGCGACAGCGGTGTCACGATAATAAAAAATATCGGTTTTACTAGAGAAGGTTACAAAAATCATCACTATATAGGAGTCATAGAACTATTTCCAACTTAAAAAATAAAACCATAATGAAACACCTACAGGGACTACAATGCCATCAAAGTACAATGGAGTTTTCTTTAGAAAAGAGTGGGTGTAGAGGGAGGGGGGTGTGGAGGAGGGGGGCAAACACCGCCTACCATAGTTGTCAGTACATTTGACTACACATCACCTGAAAAACTGCAAAGACACAGTCATGTCTCCTTCATGCAAATAACGAGGAAACAACAACACCCTGACACGCATCGTCTTATAGGAAATTGAAGTTTGCCTTTACATCAACCTGGTGGCAAAGCACGTATATTTATCAAACATAACACACATGGCAATATAGTCCTTTTTTATACAGAATAGACAGCTGCACACATGGACGATACTGACATGCTTCATCTCATCAAATATTTGTCTTCGATTTTTTTTTTTTCCAAAGATTTTTTAATCTTTTTTTTTCTTATTAGGGTAACCAGTGGTGATCGATATAGAATATAGTTCATGATTATTAAACAATATCTGATTATAAAATTAATGTATGAAAATTCCTGACTTGTTTTATTCAGAGTGTAAACATCCAAAACAGTCTCTGTGGCTCATATGTGAGAGGCATGAAAATAAAAATAAAAAAACAAGAAAAAAAAAGTGACTTTTTTTTCCTCAACTCACATGTTGATGAGTCACTTGTTTGGCGGAGAGAAGAAAAGAAAAAAAGAGAGAAAAAAAAGCACAAAGAAGCTCCATAAAATTAATATTACTGAATCACAAGAAGAACTCAGCTGCCTAAAACTGATAAAACATTAAAAATCAATTTCCATATTTTTTTTATTCACATTTTAAAATGTATACGTCACAAGCACCTCAATCCATCGTATCATATCATAACTGCACTGTATCCCTCTCACGACATATCATTTAAAGATGTTACATTACAATTATTATATCAAATGCAGAACTAGTATTTGAGTGCTAAACACATATCTCAAAGGGTACATTTACATATATCTGTGGAAAAAAAATAATAATAGAAGAGCATGGCAAAACACTGATTGTGTTGTCATTGTTTTGAGGTGTAAGTCGAGATCTTTTTAGGGTGGTTCGGCTATTTACAGGTGGACTTCATTCACAAAAGGAGGAGTTTTAGAAAGAAAGAACCGTTTTTTTTTTTATGTAAATGCACACAGGACAGCGAACCAATCTGGTAAGGAGAAGTGTTTCGATGGTAAAGCTTTGGAAAGAACACAACTGGTTAAAATCCGATTTGGTTTGATACCTGAGGTGTGTGTCTTTTTTGTGTGAAAAGACCCGGATAGATTTATCTTTGATTTCTGCTGCCGCTGGTGATGAGTGTAGCAACAATAGTAGAGGGAAACACGCTTGTTTGCTTTCTTAGAAAGAGTGAGACGAGCAGATTTATCCCACCTTCACCTTCCGAGTTTGTACCGTAAATACGGGAAAAAAGCTAATGCAAGCAGGGAAAAAATCAGCCTACAAAGCTTATTAATCTGTAAAACACAAGTTGTGATGTCACGTGGTGGTTATGATAGTCTACAATATAAAAACGTATTCGTCTCCGTTACGATATTTTCCGAAAAATATCTGTAAAATATCGAAACATACTGGTTTTCGACTTGCTAGAGTTCAAGCTTGATTACAGCACATACTTGTTGTCAGTTTTCCTCTTGGATGTTAGGAATTGTTGCATTACTCTTTTTTTCACAATAAAGCTGCAACTAGCAATTAGCAGAAATGATTGCCATTCTCTCATATATTGAGATTTCCTGCTTTTCTCTATTTCATATAATATTAAACTAAATATCTTTGGGTTTGGACACCTGTGTGTCAAGTTTTACTTGTTGCATGCACAGTGGCTTTTCAAAATAAACCTCGGTGTTCAGAGAGGCACTATGGTAAGCCTACGATGACAAGACTTCAAAGTTTTCCAAACCGACAAATATCTGTAAAACATTGAAACATCCTGGTTTTCAACTTTCAGTACCCACATTTTCCTGGTTTTCACCACAGTTGCAATAAGAACTTTATAACTTTCAAGTTCTATGAGTCAGTGCTAAGAAAATGCAGCGTTCTTGTCGTTCGTGGTGTTAAAAGGTGCACTCAGTAGCTGATTTGTCTCCCAT
This sequence comes from Centropristis striata, assembly GCF_030273125.1. Lineage (NCBI taxonomy): Eukaryota > Metazoa > Chordata > Actinopteri > Perciformes > Serranidae > Centropristis > Centropristis striata. Next base: position 6,312,569 of record NC_081540.1, on the reverse strand, counting down.
CCTGACAGAAAAATACAAAGAATTTTTATCAATTCACATACTGCAATGTGGTGCTCACATTTAATTTTTACAATGAATGCCAACGTAGAGTTATTTATTAGCAAATAACCCTGATAAGAAGTCAGGTAAAGTGATATTTAGTAGTTTTGGGCAGTGAATGTGCTGTTAAAACGCTCTGAAGTGTTTTTTGCAGGGTCGGAAAAACTTCCCAACTCAGAAGCACCGTAACTTTAGTCTCAAGATTCTAATTAAACCCCTGACAAGAAAGTAAATAAGCGTATTTCCCCAAACTATTCGTTCAGTAAAAGTCTGCTACACCTCTGGTCCTAAATAAACGGTTAATACCTTGGCAGTAAATAAACTCTGATCATGTAAATGCACAAAAAATCCTTGAGATACCACATGATTTGAGTCTTTTTAGGTGTTTTCTATGAGAGAGGGGGGGCTGGGGTGCTTCGTGTTTTTTTAAGGGATTCTCATCCTCCATTTTTTTTTTGTTTCGCAATAGTGCAACAACGTATCGAGCATTAGCAATAAAAAGTCTAAAATGGAGAAGAAAGTAAAGGAGAAAAAACCTAATGAGCGCAAAAACCATAAAGAAGAAAGGTCGTAATAGTACCTGGCATACTTTTCAGAGAGTATTAAAAAAAACAACAACATTCGTACACATTCGCACAATATATTCATATTCATATATATATGCATATAAAACACCAAAAAACGGAGGAAGGTGGTCGCTGCCTGGCTTCCCTGTGGCTGAAGCAGACAGTGAACAATGTTTTTTTTTTTTTTTTTAGGAGCGTGTGTGTCGAGAGGCTGTGCTGGCTCAGGGCGCGAGGCCATCACAGCCGGGCCACGTTCACGAGCCGCCGCCCAAAAAGCACGGGGGAGGAGACGCTTCTGAACCGATGTAACGTACCTGAGCTCGAACCCGGCGGGCGGGCGAGCTCTCCCGTTCCGAAGCATCCGCCTCCGTCTGGGCCTGCCGCTTCTCCCGATCCTCTATTCTCTTCCCTTCTGGTGTGAGCCCACAACTCTGAATAAACATCGTGGAAGGGAAGAGGATGGAGAATCAGGAGGATGGGGGACTATCAAACATGACCGAGGTGGTTTGTTTTAACGGAGGGAGGGGTGGGCGCCGGGGGTAGCAGGGTGGGGGGTCGGAGGTGTGGAGAGGAGATGGGTGGAGGTGGTGGAGGTGGTGGGAGAGGATCGCTTGTCCTTATGAGTAGGAGGAGGAGTTCTGGCCCTCCTTGGAGCGCGCCTCAGCCTCCAGATCCTGGTCGTCCTTGGTCTTGATGTCCTGGTACTCGTGCGTGGAGACGGCGCTCTTCAGGTAGGCCCAGTTGGCCCCCAGAATCATCAGGTAGTGGATCTGAAGGAAGACCAACATGTCTCTTAAGTTTGATTTTTAAAAGGGTTGGTTTTGTTTTGTTCTGGAGAACTTTTCCTGTCTGCTTCTCCAAACTGGGGCCATGTCGACCATCATCTACTGAAGCTAAAAACACTGACTGCCTCTCATACCACCATACCCAAACTACCCTTAAAAAAAAGAAAATAATTTGCAGTAGAGGACTGGTACTACGCATTAATTTTAAGCAGGTTTTGAGTTATGTTCAGACAAAATATACTCAGACATGCTTGACATTTTTCTATTTTACCACCACCAGCTCTATAGTAGTGAAACAAACCAAGAAATAGTCCAGGAACTTAAAAATAACTATCAAATTCATATTTTGGGGAAAATATAACACTTTTTGAAGCTGTTTTCCTACTATCCACAAGTATAATTAAAACTCCAAAACCTGCTCAGTATGCAGTATGATTCCAGGTGTTTTTTGACTCATTAGTGGTAATCGTTTCTTGAGTTGAAAACCTGCATTGAAATGTAGCTAAATAGTTTTAGAATGGAGACAAAAATGACAAAAAACTATATGAAATGCTTGCCGTATATAATTTTCTATAATTTATTGTCTAATGTCAAAAACCAGCGGCCGAATTGTGTTAATGCAAGATTTTTGTTATTTCGAAAAATTACAAAAGACAAAAATAAGGCAATTTATGAACTGAATAACCAGAAAACATTTTTTATCGTGATATATATGAGATATAAAATTATTTATATCGGTATAGAAGATTTTGGCCATATCGCCCAGCTCTATTTAGAACAAATGTAGGAAATTATCTCAAACTAAAGGTTAATTTAATGGCACTCCTGGCTCTCTTTTGCTCGGATGCCTTATAATGCTGCTCTGTATCTCTTCCTAACTGTTAAATAAGTTAGCTGGAAGCCTCACAGCAGAGAGAGAGGGCTTTCAGATGATCCAACATCTGCTTATTACTTTTTTTTTAGCATCTCCTTCATTTCCCTGGACATAAAACAAAGCAGTCCGCCTCCACGCTGGAGTAAAACACTGACCCGTCTACGCAGCAGAGGCAGGCTGCAGGGCTGGATTTCAACCCATCGGATGACACACTGACAAAACGTGTGAGAGGCGGGGTTGCTAAGGCAACAGATAAGCAACGCCATGGCAACGTGCATATTTTGAGAGGCACATTATCAGTGGGATCATGAGCGGCTTACCAATGCGATGACGGTGGCTCCGGCGCCGGCGAACGCAACAATGTAGAGGTGGTAGGACAGGTAGAACTGTGGAGGAAGCAGAGAGTTAGACGGAGGGAAGATAAAACAGGAAATGAAAAGGTCAGGTCGGCGTCCTCTCACCTCGTTGGTGTTACAGATGTCTCCCAGTGTGGATCCACAAGCTTTGCCCGGAGTGGCGTTCCAGGGAATAATACCTGCAGGATCAGAGAGATGAAACGTCACAGGACTGAGACAAGAAGCTTTTTCCTCCCCCGAGACTGTGTGATTGAAGGCATTATGAATCAGGCTGGGATAAAGATTAAAGGAAACAGGGCTGATGCCGTCCCCTGAGCCGCTCCTACTGGAAAAAATGTGGGTCATTATTCCGATTTACTTCTTTACTGTAAAGGGCTCGCTCCATGAAACAGACTGGAAGTTGGATTTTAAGATCACGATCATAACTAGAGACTAGAATATGTAGAATTTGTTAGCAATAAAACATATTTTACAATTATCATACTCTCAATATATATAGGGAAGGAGTCTAAATAATGCTTTAAAAGTAGGCAAAACCTTGTCAAGGAGAAACTGGCAGGGCCATTTCTAAAGGTCACTTTTTAGGGATGTGCCCGGAATCAAGTGCAATATTATGGAAACAGATACAAGAAACGACTTGACGGTTATGGATGAATAAAAAGAAGGTTGGACATGTTCATTTCTGTTATTAATTTGAAATGGGATGTACCTGAAATTGAGTACATTATGCAGGAAACCACAAATAATGTGATGAAAACACACAGATACAAGAAACAAATTCACGGTGAGCTATCTCCGTTATGGACAAATAAAATGAGTGTTGGATGCGTGGCCCCATTCATTCCTATGAAAGTGGCGCATTAGGTCAACTTCCATGTATAAATTATCCGGATATTCCTGCATCTCTGGGTCCAAAAAGCAAACGCACTAGAAACTTCTGCAAGCCGAGCCGGAAAACTTCTAGTTTTAGCGGTCTGCTAACGTGAATGGGAATAAAATACCTAATATATCATCAATTATAATGTTGAAATTAACATGTTTATTTTTGTTACTAATTCCAAATATAAAGCACAACTGGCACCAGCCATGTTGCAGGGATGAACCTGAAATCGAGTACTTTATTTGGGAAACCACAAATAATGTGATGATACAAGAAACAACTGGACAGTGAGCTGTCACCTTTGGACATGTGGCCCTAATAATTCCTATGAATATTGCTCAGAAGTGCATTCAGTCAATTTCCATGTATAAATAATCCGGATATTCAGCATCTCTGGGCCCACAGACTAATGCCAGCCAAGCAGACTAACTTCTGATATAGCTGCTAACTTGAACAGGAATAAAAATATATTTATTGTGCAACTCTTTTGGACTTTCCAATCGTTATGGGACTAAAAAAAAAATCTAATTCTGAGTCATTCTGTGAGGTCTCAGAGGTCTCTTTCCCAATAAGCACTATGAGAGTCTATTTGGGCTCCATGGCGTCAATTTACATTGTAATTCCACCATTTGGCCCAAACGCTCTTCTCATTTCCTCTACATCATGTCGTTTTAAGGAACAGTACAGTATTTTGGGACAGAAAAACATTGTGCTGACCAGGTGGAACATTAAACTTCTGGACAAACTTATAAAAAACTTACAAAATTATACAAGCATTTATGTTGCTAAAAACAAAAAAAGTCAGCTACTAATACAACATGTATTGAGTGTTACATTAAAAGAATGTAAGAAATGGCCAGAATGGCCAGTTAAAAGTATAAAAAACTGCACTTTATGCTCATGAGTTGACTTGAATGAGTGTCTGCTGCCATTGAAAACAACACTGACGGTTATAAACAGCCTTATTCTTCCTTTTAAATAGTTGATGGAACGGCTGAAAAACATTTTTGACTTTTCCCCTTTTTCCATTATCATTATAAATGTGATAAAACCAGATCAAAACCTCTCTCTCTGATAATAATTTGATGACTGCCAGTAATTGGGGTTAATATTTCATACAGTGCAGTACAGTACGACTGCCAATGAAGCATATGTGATCCTCATCCTACTTTGTAAGCGTGCCAGCTGTCCTTCAAATGTGGGTCACATACTGTACATTAGGCCACCAAACAGATAACCAGATAAGCAATCATAGGAGAACGTACTGTGCTGTAATACTCCGGGGAGGTGGATTTTCATAGAGATCCAATCAGGCTCTCAATAATCTAAATGTGTTTTTTGACCTCTTCCTGTATAGAAAATGACATTTAAAGCAGAACCTGGATATGTAATGTTTATCGTATATGGATGGAAAGCGGATTATTTTGAGACATGTTTCTATATTTTGCTGCAGGTAAAGCCTGGGGGGATATATGTGTGAGAGAGAAGCACCAGGATGTTCTCTTATGTGCAGTTGAAAGGTTTTATTGGCGAGGCTAGCCGGCGTGTTTTGAGCTCACTCGCCTTGATCAGGGGAATTTCTCTTAAACTTTGAAGACATGTAACACAGCGTGCAATCCGATCCTTTTTACTTCAGCTCCAAATCAAAATACCGGGGGGGATTGCTTCTATAATTATGTTTTGGCAGCCAGTTTTTAAAAGCAGCTAGTGTTAAATAATTTTAGCACTTCAGGAGTCAAATAATGAGTCAAATGACACAATTTGAGATGTGAAAATCACCTAAATTCACCTGATAATGACACATATATATTAACTGATGATGTGTCACAACTAAACAAGTAAAAATGTGAGGAGAAGGAGGACACTGAGAGGCAAAAATGTATTTTTATAGTCAAACTTCTCAAGGCCCACCTGTCCTACAAGTTCTGCTCCTGCACACCTGATCCAATTAACTGCAATGAAAAGGTGTCACCCTTAATTAGATCAGGTGTTCAGAAAGAGAGCAGGAAAACTATAAAGGACAGGCTGGCCTCGATGACTGGAGGATGAGCGGAGAAACACAGCTCGGGGCTGCCAGTCTTCATAATACAAGTTTGTAGTTTTTATTAGATTATAATAATAATAGTGCTGAAGGGGGAAATCCAGCCTTTAATGCTGCACCAGTGTTTCAGAAACAGCTCGTGATTTCTGCTCCTGATTCAATTAATGGTGACAGCAGAAGAAATGCAACCTGGATGATAGTTTTCTGGATTTATACCAGAAAAACCAGTCGTATTAGAAGCAGAGAGACTAAATGTAAATAAGCAGCAGCTCATGGACAGACACACTGGGCCCCTGTGGCATTTACCTACAAAATGTCACTCAAAAATGTCACCCGACACAAACTGACGACAAAGAGATGCAAAATGGAGACACAAAAAACATGAAACAGCAGCAAAGAAACACAAAGAGACTCACAATGACTATAAAAAGAGGGGAAAAAACACACACAAAAAACCCAAAATGAATCGAAATTATAGTAAAGACATTGACAAGGGTAGAAATAATAATTTTAACCTGTACAAATCTCCAACTTCACCTTTAGATACTCAACCAGCCTGAGGAAGGATCATTGTGTTGCTCCTCAAATCAGCACGAAAGAGTTTCAGCTGTGCTAACATGATGCTCAGGTGTTTTAATGATCAATCAGCCTTTCAACACTGTAAACGTGGATTAACACAATGTGCCACTGGAACACAGGACAATATATAATAGATATTTCATGAGAAAATCAGCTGTTTCCAGTTTTAATAGTCATTTACCACATTAATAATGTCTAGACTGTATGTCTGACCAATTTAATGTTATTTTAATTTTACATTTTTCTTTCAAAAATAAGGACTTTTCTAAGTGACCCCAAACTTTTGAGCGGTACTATATGTACATTTATTTGCTTTTTTTGCACTTAACTAGGGGTGCACAGATTTCCTTAATTTTGTGGGATCAGCGATTGGCCGATTCTTTTACGTCAAACCGATCTTATCTACCTCCGCAAAGGTCTATTTGCTATTTATTGTAACATTTGAATAGCCACAAAGCTGCTCCATTTAGGCATTTGTTCTTGTTGTACTATAACGAAACCATAAACTCAGGACACTTTATTTATGGCTGCAGTTCTTTTGTTAGTTTGTCCTGTAAATTGTTGCTTTTTATTTTCATTTCAATATTTTATTTAGGCTTTTTAAAAATCGGTGATTGTTGATCGGCCAGAAAATTGCAATCGGTGCACCCCTACACTAAACCTAGATCAGTGGTTTTTGTAGCCTAAATTCAACGAACCTACAGCTTTTTTAGTACAACCACGAACCATATGTGTATGTATAATGATTTGTGCGCTCTGGTCATGGAAAGCTCATATGGGTCGTTATGGATATCATTGATGAACGACCTATTCTGCCTTTTAGGTTTGAGATCTTGTTGAAACTAGTAGACGAGACAGGACTGAGGAAACATGGTGCACAGAGAAAGTTAATGACACATTTGCCGGAACATGCTAAGGCGGGACAACTCACCGTACTGCCTGACGTCCACACAGATGGAGTCGGGCGCGGTGATGTTGGAGTCAGGAGACCTCATGGCAGCGCAGGTATTCCACATGTTGAAGAAGAGGAACACGGGTATCGCCGTGAAGCCGAAGATGGCGAGGAAGGCCAGAGCGAGGATGTAGGTCAGGAACATGAACTGAGGAAAAGAAAGGTTGTATTTTGTTATTTTTTCACCCCCTAAAAGTTAAAATAGGTTAATATTATTCTTTAAAGACCTCCACGCACACATTCAGAGCCGGGTTTAAACTAATCATACTGGACATCTGCAGCAATTAGAGTAATCAGGCTAGAAAGGACAAACTGTGCCAGAGTTACCCTCAAGGGCTCAAGTGTTTGTGTGTGTTTGCACAAGTGTTTGCATACATCTGTCTTCCTTATGTGTGTGTGTGTGTGTGTTTAATTTTGTAGTAGAGGTGTGTTTGTGCCTCTGCAACACTTTCACAATGGCCGTTGTCCTTGCCTGCCTTGTAATGCATTATGAATTGTGTTAATTTTTATAAGCCGTACACACTAAAGCGAGAACATGATAAAATACACATCAAAGTAATTAAATCTCATTTGGAGGTTTTCATGTGGAGTGTATCTGGGTCAGTGGGAGTGATGATTCTGCAGCAGATGCTTGTGTGTGTGTGTGTGTGTGTGTGTGTGTGTGTGTGTGTGTGTGTGTGAGTGGGCGTGTTCGACATACGAAGGCAGTGATGCAGCGTCCGCACACGGTGGTCTTGAAGTCGCTCTGCAGCTCCTTCTTGATGGCGCTGGTGGTGTAGAAGCCCTCAGCCAGCAGGATGATGGCGTAGACGAAGAAGAAGGAGGCGATGCCGTAGATGATGTACTGAAAGATCTGAATCCTGGACAAGCAGAAAGACATAATAATAATAATAATTAATATCACTCAAAACTGATGTTCAAAAACGACAACCAAGTATTTTATTAGCAGCCGTATTTTGTGGTTACGGTAAAAAAATTGTCATATTTTTTCACATGAATTAAAAAGAAGATCAAGTGCTCATTTCAACACACTTAGTGTTTTACTGCATATAAGGGTTAATGTGTAATTAACTAAAGAGGGATATAAAAGTGAAGCCATTGCAGAAGTGCCTTTAATCTGCATTCTTTCTAATGGCCAGCAGGGGGCGACTCCACTGGTTGCAAAAAGAAGCCAAATTATATCTATTATCTATGGTAAAATTAATGGACTTCGCACGATATGTAGTAAATGTTTTCCTAATGGTCCAAGTTGCTCATAATAACAATGCTAACATGCTAATCAAGCAACAATAATTTTTTGGCTCAATAAATGGGTCAGTAACGGGCTCAAATCATACAGTGTGTGTCCTGCTTAAGTGTGTAACGGCAAAGTAAAGACATAGCTTTCAAAAACATTTTTGCCATATTAAGATCTCCAAAATCTCACATCATGACTTCTGTTGATATCATAGATATAATATTGTTTTCCTGCCAAACTCAACATGTATTTTCTCGCTTTTTATTCCATCATCACCACTTGTGTTCATACGTAGCTTTGCTTTAACATGATAATCTCCAATTTTTTATCCAGAAAAACTTACAGTAGCTTGAACTGTGTCTTGCTAAATGTACTTTTTCAGGTGACAAAGGGTTTTCTGTAAATGCTCACTCCCTGGAGCTAGGGGACTCCTTTTTTGGTATTCAGAATCATGTCAGATAATGTGGGTGGCTCTCATTGACAGATTTATAGTAGAAGTACCTGTATATTTACTGTTGTTTGATGCCTTTCTACTGGAACCATTCATGTTGCCAAGAGCTCATCAATGATTCATCAGACTTAGTGTGAAGCCTGTTAGCGGAGCCCCTTATTCCATTATGTTATTTTGCTTAAAGACTTTGGGTGGCGTGCTGACAGCCACACCGAGGACTTACACCATGGCGAGGGTGGCGTGGTCCGTGGTGACCGTGGAGAAGTGGTTCTCCAGCATGGTCAGGGTGCCGCTCAGCGCCACGTGGCCGCAGCCGCAGAACAGAGCCACGCCCGAGAAGCAGAGGATGGTGGCCACCAGCGAGGCGTAGGGCACGCCGCCCAGACACTTGATGCAGCACTCGAAGCATCCTGCAGGGGGAGACAGAGAGCAGGATTAATGCACTAGTATAAAACTTTCCTTTGGCGTTAGCTGTCGGATAATTCGCTTGAAGATGCTTCATTCTGTCAGATTTAAAAGTGGAAAAGTATTCTTTAAACCGTGCAGACTGCTGCATCATAAAGAGGCTCAGTGATGACACTCGCTGCAACACTCGACGGCCTTTTGTCCGCCGCTGTTTAGCTATTACATGAGCAGAAAGCTGCTCGCGCTGTAGGAGCTGAATCAAGCATGCATGTGCTGCAAGAGCTTCACAAGAAGAGGAACAGCATCTCTCCCTGTCAGGCATGTTGGGCGGCTAATCATAGCATCTTCCACCGTTTGTGTGCGTTCCCTTTGAGCTCAGCTGGGAGCGCTGAATATTACATGCAAGCTGCGCTACATGCTCACATCCTACACTGCTCCAAAAAAAAAAAAAAAACGGCCCCATCTCCCTTTTGTCTTTAAAGAAACATTTCAAAAGTATTTTTTTCTTTCTCATGAATGAGTAACTCATGACCTAAATAAATAATTTCAAAATAAAAGCCATTTTCTAGGGCATCAGAGAAGTGCATTTGATGGCATGAGAAACAAAAATTTTCCTGCATAACCTGCCTGTGTGGGTTTTTTTTTTTTTTTAAATATCTTTCTGCAGCATTTTCTCATTTTTCACAACTGCAAAATGATGATAGATGATGGACAATTATCCCTTGTGCGCGAGCAGTTTCTACAAAATGATGATGATAAATTAGTAAATTTGTTTTCCATTAACGGTGGCAGCGCGTGAAGCTCATAACTCACTCGGGATAACGGGTACGGGGAAGCACGGTGCTTTCTGCTCCCATCACAGTCAGGAGGATGAAGAGGAATAAAAGAAGGCAATATAACACATTGTATTGAGCACAAGAGTCGCATCTTATATAACACCCGTTAAAAATAGCTCCTCCGGCAAAGCAGGAAGTTACTCTGGGAAAGAGGAAAAAAAAAAAAAAAAAAAGAGACAAAATGAACTGTCTTGTGTGTGCCACTTTGCTGTTTCCATGACAACCTGCTCCAATTGGCAACTGTGAAGCATCATTGTTTCATGTTCGGGAGTTTGTTGAATCTAAACGTCTCTATTTGTTGAATATGTGACTGACCGTGTTACATTTGTGTCAAACCTGCACCGAACCAGCCAGGTAGTGGTACAAGCTGTTACTGATGGGTTTTAGAAGAGCAGATGGATTTCAGCCCTGCTGAGTTGGTTGGCTCACCACTTCGGTCCAGAATGAAATTTCACTAAGTCCGAATCAGATCAGAATTGTAGTCTGAATCAGAGTGAAATTGAAACTTTTGGTTTGGTTTGTATTTAGTCTAGTTTGCTTTCACTGTGCATAAATGTAAGCGGAAAATATACTTGCAGTATCATTTCTTATTGGTTGGAAAGTTGGTGGTGAAGCATAGCAAAATGGAGCAGAATGCACTATTTAATATTGCTGTTGAAGCTTTTCGTACCTTGACTCTGCACTGATCGATCATGCACACAAATCCTTTCTCCTCCAGTTGATCTGGAACAACCTCAGCGGCGCATTGTGTTCAGTGCATAGACTGTATAAAAAGGAGTGGTGACATCACCAGTTTATTTTTTGGACAACCATTTGAAAAGGTTGGCATTTTGGCGGGACGCAATCTCAGAACCAAAAGTGACCATATTTAGATGAAAGAGCGCAGAACAGCCGACTCCTTAGAGTTAATTTTAACAGAACACTGACCAAGACTTATTTAGGTGTCCAAAGTTCTCCTATTAACTTTCAATAGCTAGAAACACACTGTGAAAGGGTCCCATCATAAAGCAGTGTTTATTTTACTAAATAGATTACTACATTATTAAATTGTTTTAGTCTAAATTAACACAATGAAAATCATGCTCAACTCATTTACATTGAGATCAAGTGAAAAGTAGGTTCATTTTTACGTCTCATAGACGTCTTTTAGAAACCAGTGTAGTCGCCTCCTGCTGACCATTAGAAAGAATGCAGATTTTAGATAATTTGGCATCGGCTTCATTTCACACCTGAATGTTGCTGCTTGGTTTTAATGCTAATTAGCAAATATATGCATGCTAACATACTACAGAGCAGCATGGGCCTGTTCTGTAAAGAGAGTTTAGGGTTATTTTAGTAAATCCAACTCATTTACAGTTCAGATTTTATGATCTAATGGTGATTTTTTTATCTTGTGATTATCAACAATGTGGATAAACTTAACTTAAAAAACTATTTTAGTCTGCATTTAACTTTGTTTCTACTGATATTACTTTTTTTTTATCAGTCTTAATATAGAAAACTGTTTCGTGGTGGTTCCCCTCTGTTGGGACTCTCTCCTGACCTCAGTGTGGGGTCATGTGCCGACACATATTGAAAACCTCTCCACTCAATGTCTGAGTGAATGAAAAATCAGAGCTATAAATCTAAGATGCAACTGCTCCCCTCCGAAGTGTGCTGCTGCTGCTGCTGCCGCTACTGAAGACTGTGTGTTGCGTAACCAAAGCGGAGGCCCGTTGCATAATAGATCCAAATCCTATTAATGTTAATGAAGGAAGCGGGCTGATGGAGAGGTGGAGCTGATAAGGCTAGATGGCTCGAAAAAATCCTGAGCCCAGAAACAGGGCAGGTCTCGAGGGGGGGAGGGGGGCACGGTGGACTCGCTGGTCGATACAGTGACGACCTGGAGGCTCCGCACCGACACCCCATCCTCTAGGAAAGGTCAATCTCAACAGGTAATTCAGCGTGTTAGTCTTCCTGTCTCCTTTATTTAAAATCTGCCAGTGAGATGAGGTAATCCTGCTTTTTAAAAATGCAAATCAAGACATTATCTTGATATTCACAGACTCTTAAAGGTGGGGGAAAGAGCAGATTTAGCTAATTTGTTTTAAGAAGAAACTCCCTGGTATTTAAGGCTCATATAACTCCTGCTGTTAACTCTACCTTCTCCCTGGCCCCATGCGGCTTCACGGATGAATTCACAGGTTTCTTTTAAACACCGAGCGGCCTCCTCATCCGGTGCGCCTGTGGCTACGACTGTTTGTCAGCCTCAGTTTTAAAGTGCGCTAATGGGAAACAGACAGGCCGGAGTGGTCAGCTGCAGCCGGCCCTAATGGAAATCAATGGACTATTCATTAGGGTAGAATTTAGGTGACACACCGAGGCCGGCCCATCGCTCTCGTTTTATACCTCGCTGCATCTCGCTACCTCTGCTCTCTGCCTTTTGCCCCGCTTGTCTTCTTCTCTGCTCTCTCTATGAAATATGGCTGCGTGCCCACGCTGTACTTACAGCGAGCCAGCTGGAGTTAATCGCTTCGACAATATGTTACGCTCCCGTTAGGATGCTGTATCATATATCATCTCAACAATCTCAGACCAAGGACGATGCACCGCTCTGTGGGACGGGCCGCCTGTGAAACCGGCTCGCCGACATGCAATAAATTGGAATTTCTGCTCATTTTGTGACGCGACCGAACAGAAAATAATTTGACAGACAAGAGCTGCAATTAAGGATTAACACCCCCTGCTGTTAAAGCTTGTTCTTCCTCCGCTGCGGCCTGCAGGACAACGAGAAAACGTCCCCTTGCTTGAATTAGGATTTCAATTTGCAGCGGAGTCAGATAGACAGATAAACGATTGCTCTTTGCATGTTCCACATCCAAAGACAAAAGGAAAGGATGAGCGAGGAGTATGAGAGAGAGAGAGAGGGAGGGAAAAAAAAGGAAAGCAGAGGTGAATGGAGAGGAAAGACTAAGCTGCAGATCGATAGAGAGCGAGCAAGAGCAACAAAGGGAAGAGGAAAGACGAGAGAAGGAGGCAGAGAGAAGAGAGAGAAGAACAGAGCGAGAGAAAGTGTAAGCGAAAAAGCAGTTCTTGGCCCCAGGGCCGGCAAATAGCAGTTGCCATAGCAACGTGTTACCCACGACCCAGTTCAGCGGCAGCGTAGTCCTTCACCGCCGCTTCACTCATGCACCGATGTAGAGTGATGTAACCTCAATAGCTGAAGATTGGCGCTAAATGGTGGCAAAGGTGTGGAACTTTAAGCCCAAAGTAACAAAACAGAAAGCAACACAGGAAGTGATAACACGCAGAAGAAGAGAAGACGGAGGGAGATGTAAAGCATCTTTATCCATATTCTGCTCCACTCAGGATTTTAGGAAGTGGGTCAAACAGATATTGTACTGAGAGGAAGATGTGCGAGAGAGAAGATTATTTTATCAGAGAATTCATGTTACAACAAACCGCTGACACGCAGCCAACAGAGACTTCTGACGGACAGGTTTTATTTTTTATAACGAATATAAAGAAAAATCTTACAGGCTTTACAGGCAGTTTTAAGGGCGGAGAGAGAAAAAATGAACAGAGACAGTGACCGTTTTTACGCTCGCTTGAGGTGCTTTTTGTCGAAAAATAGTTAATGCGGTTGATGGAAACTCTTTCTCCGAATTAGTTCTGATGTAGCAAACATATTACTCATATGACTGATCAGCTGTTTCCTCTGACATGAAAGAAAATTTCTAAGTTGTCCAGTTGAATCTAATTCCTTAAGGACTTCTCTTTTCTCTCCGATTAGCTCTTTTTATGACTAGCTCTTTTTATGTTGTTTTTCTCTTCTTCTTCTCCTGTTTACTGAGGAATTAGCCCACAGAGATACATTACACTGCCATCTTCTGACCAAAGTACGTTACTGCAGCTTTGTTTATTCGTTCTAAACCAGTTAATGGAAACTTCCCTAATCTGCATTTTCTTTAATGCAACATTTAAAATTTTTGCTTCAAAATTCGCTTTCATTCTTGCTTTAAACAGCTGCCTGATGAGTTTTTGAAAAGTGAACCAACAGGAAGATTGCAGGCCACCAAACCAAAACAACAAGCTGAAAGATGCTAAAAAATCTCAGTAAAGGTGAAGGTAACTGCCTGATAATAATCCTAAAATGAGATCATCACCTAATATAAAAACACTGTTTATAGCAGCTTTAAATTCAGATTACAATCACAAAGTCACACTTGTTTTTTTTGTTTTTTATCTTTTACTCTACTTATCACATTTCCAGAGTGATTACACAGTTGCAGTAACATTATGCAACATTACACAACTGTCCAGGGTCCCCTCAAGCTTACCCGTCAGTTTTGCTTGTAATAATCCACACAGTCAGAACAAAACCTCCATTTAGTTTTGTCCTTCTTATTGGACAAAGGGATTGTTTCGGGCTCTTTGATTGGATGAACGAGGCGCGGCACAGAGGAGACGTGGTCGGAGACAGAAGTTGTCACAGACTGCTGACGTCCTTTGTGATTACGCTCCGCTTCCTGTCAATCACCTGACACCCACGGCATGAAAAGAGAAATAATCCCTAAATATACATGCTGCCTAACACATTTCAACGTCACTAGGTTTGAATTTGTGGCATTTGCATTGAAAAAAATAAACAATCTAGCAGCTTTCATCTGCCATCTCTGAGTAATATAGCGTGAATTTATGTGTCCACGCTTGCTGCGATGCCTATGAAGCAGATTTAAATGCAAACTAAGAGAAGATTACATCGACAGTCCTAATAATTTGCCATAAACTGTACAACCCAGTGGCACTGCATGATTATCGCCAACTGTTAGTACGCGCAGTGCATCTGCCAGGAATAACAGCGTTAATAAAGCTTTGTGAATATTTCAGCGGCCGGTCTGGTCCCTGCCTGCGGCTGTACTCCAATTTAGAAGTGCTGTATTCATTATGGGGCAATTTCCTCACAGTGCATTATGGGTAGATTCCCACAAGAGTAGAGGAGGACCTCATAGACAGAGAGAAAAAGAGAGAGAAAGAAAGAAAAGGTGTGGGAAAGGAAAGCAGAGAGAGATGGGAGAGGAGTGTCTGGCTGCGTCTCCTCTGGTTGAGATGAAAAAGGAGCCCCATCTGTTTGATGGCAGCAGACTTCAGCCACAACAACACACACACACACACACACACACACACACACACACACACACACACACAAGCTTGTAACCTCATAACTTCAGCTTGGGAGATTTCCGTCTTTCCACTTGAGTTGAAGAATAAAATGCTCCTCTGAGCTTTGATGAAACACTTTTGAAAACCATGAGAGAACATCAAAACCGCATCGTCACGAAGTTAAACACAAAGCTGGATAGTTCCACTTTATTGGTCTTATTTTTGTCGTTGTCATTGTATGGAAATGCTTAAATATCTCAAGACTCAAGGCTGAAGAAGTTGGTAATTATCCCTCTCTGCAGAGAGTTGCAGGAGTAACTAATGAATGGGAATGTAGCAGCTGCGTTCCAAATCACATCATGTTTGTGCAGCTGCCCTTACAAAGTACATAGAGTTGCATGCAGTATGCATACAATTGGGACTTACTACGACATACTACCAATCAATATTTAATGCATAACATTGTGCTTTGAACTTTGACCTTCTTGCTTATACACTATATACATAGTAGTCAGAAAATCATGCTGGTGTAGGGGAAAATGAGCCTGGATGCAGTAGGACATCTTTGTAAAGTAGCTTTGTGGTTGTGTATGTAAATCACAAGTAAAGAATGAAACAAAGACTTGGTGGCCTAAACGCTTCCTGTGTAAAGTCTTTAATCTAAAGTTTATTAATATACTGTCATAGAGCGTATCTAGGATTTTTTTTAGTGCTAGAAACTGCAGTTCCTCGGATGGCCACTTGAGGCTGGCTCCAAAATCAAGTCAATCCCAATAGAACACAATGTTAAAATTACCAACTTTACAGCAGAAATAAACATGTTTACAGTCCGATAGGAAAAATTGCAATCACTTTTTGTCACCATGTAGACATGCCTCTACATATAGATATGCAGAAAAGTAGTAAATTCTCAAAATGGAGCATCTGAACCAACCAAAAATGTACATTTTTGCTTGGAAAATGACTCATCGATTATTACCAATAAGATTTTGTGATGAATTGTAATTATCCTTCAAAAGCTAGTAGTTTTCGCACTTTTAATTTATGTCCAGAAAGTATTCCTGAACAGAAAATACTTGGAAATCCCCTCACTTTCATCTCATAACCGACACATTCTCAGAGCAAATGTTTCCAGTAATCGGCTTGTTCTGCGGCGGAGACAATATGCTCCCAGCCAGGTAAGAGGATGACGCCAGCTGCCGTCATCATCTACCAAACCTATTCTTCTTCTTTTATTTTTTTCCCACGGTGCATAACTGACCCTAATCGTCTGTTTGTGAGAAAACCTTGGCTGGTTATGCCGGCATTATGAATGGCACAAGGTCAGCATCTGGCCGGGTGTAATTGAGCACGATGGACTCTCAACTATCCAATTCTCTGCTGCTTGATCAATACTTTTATCCTGCTGGATCTGCTGGATGCTGCTTCCCTCTTTTTCTCTCTTTCTGTGGTCAATCTGGACTAAACTCTGGCAGCTGGGAGAAGGATCGGCTCCCAAGACACACAACAAACACACCCATGCTGAATGGACAAAATATATATAAAGAAAGTTAAAACACAGATGGGGCGGATGCACACAGATGCACACAAACTGTTCATCTGGTGCAAATTACAATCATCTTGTTTAAGAAGCATGTTTCGCACTGACACTTCCAACCTTAGCGTGCCAAAAACTAAATTACCATGCAAGTACATATTAGAAAACATGGGAATTAATCCGTAAAGTATCAGAGGAAAGGTCATTTCACACCCACAGATCATAACACGTACTGTAGAGTGTTTAAATGTTTAATTCCACCGCTAATACTGTTAAATGGAGGTATCAAACGTTTTAATTGAGTAGTTATTTAGGTAATTCTATCGCTGTTTTTTAATGTGACACTTGAGGCAAGAACAGAACCATGTGGGAGAAAATTGGAACAAGCAGAAGCTCAAAAAGGAGTGGTGTAACCAAAATGGATGTGAGAACACTGTGATGTTCAACAAGATAGGAAACATAGCAGTCCATTTAAAAAAAGGGGCCAACAAAAAAGAAGGTAATCATGATTACATGTCAGTTAAAACAATCAGATAGTAAGATGACTTAAAGGGATAGATCAGAATTAAATGCTTATAAAAATCTATGCTTTTGTCAAAACCACCAGACTCTATTGACAAAACCAGTACATTTAGCTTGCAGATCACATGTTTTGTGGTCTACCGCTGCCTACATCTGTTAGCAAGTTTGGCCTAAAATTGTGCGTTTTGGTGAATCCGAACTAAACCAAAGTCACATAATAATACAAACAAACTAGTCAGTCCGGGCCAGCTTCAGTTCCTCCTGCATATACTCAAACATAACTGTCTGACCACAGGGTGAAGTGGTCAAAATATTCTTATTTTAAGAATCTTGCATACTCTAAAATTGATTTTTCCGGTGGTTAAAAATGTACTTGTAAAGCAGTACTTGATCAGCTTCCAAGCCGATACTATTGCCTGTTTCTCCAAACAGGGGTTGTGCAGACCGCTATCATATATAATACACTCACTATAGATAAACACCTCATTCAACCCCACTTCAAAAAATCTGAACTATCCCTTTAACTTGCTCATAAGATAAATTAGAAATGAGGAGTCCAAACGTTCGACTTACTAGGTCAAAATAATGAGAAAATTACTAAGAATTATTATTATTATCTATTCTTTGATCCTATTAGTTTGCATGTTAAAAAAAAGCTGCTCATGTTATTAAGAAAGTTTAGGAATCCTGGTTTATCTTCAGGCAATCTCATAATTTGGAGTGTATAATCACACAATATGATGCAGAAAGCTGTGTTTGTGTGCTTTGGGGCTATTTTGTATAATGAGGCAAGTACAATCAGCAGCAGATGATTAAAAGGGTTTATTTAAAAGTGTGTGGCTGCAGGGAGCAGTGACAGTAGACCTGAACAGAGACGGCTGATAGCCCACTGACCGCCTCCACACTGTGAAACTCTCCTAACAGCTCTGTGATCTGCTGCTGGTCAGAAGCACGATCACCTGTCCCAGGCTGCCGTGTGGCGGCTCAGCGGAGCAGAAGGGAGCGCTATTAGTTTGACTTTTTGTTCCACCAAAAATATAAAATGGCCCCTCTGGCCAGAAGTGTCGTGCCATCAGAAGAGAATGGCTCAGCGGTTACGCAACCAACTTGGCTAATGTCACTTTGCCTGAGATGTCAAAGAAGTCGGTGCCCCCCCCCCCCCCCCCCCGCCCCTCCTCCTGATGTGATTATGGAGATTCACTTTCCAGCAGCCTCGGGGTTACACGGTGCTACGTGTGTGTGTGTGTGTGTGTGTGTGTGTGTGTGTGTGTGTGTGGTTGGCCCAACTGAGCATACACTACATTACTGAAGAGTCTCATTTACTGTAACACAGATACACATTGTTAGTTCTTCGTCATGATTATTCATCAAATATTAAAAGAAAGCAAACTCTAGAGCAGGGGTGAGCAATTATTTTCCCAAGTGGCCACATGAGATACTGCAAAGGTTGCGTAGGGCCAGACCAAAACTCTGAACTTGATTCTGTTTAATATTGATTTAATCGCTATATAAAAAGCAGTAAATTATATGGATTGAGCTGCTCCATGTTATGATTAGACTATGTATGTTTAGAGTAAGTCAAATATAACCGTAAAAATCATCCAATCTCCCAATTTCCATTTATTTTAAACACAACATACATTCACACCACAAAAACAATATAGGTGTGTATGTTTTGCAGTAAACCAGCAATTTATTAGTGTTTTCAGTTATTTTTCTTACTTAGTGAGAAAGGTCCAGTCTGTCTTGTGCTTAAACTTCTTGTCAAAAACTCTAAATTCCATGTCAACTTTTCTTTTTTAACCATGAGATGCCATTTAAGCAACAAGGTAATACATATGCATGCATGCACATATGTAAATCGCCTTCAAAATAAAAGCACTGCGGTTGTATTGATTTCTAATTTCCGGGTAACCTCCCGCGAGCCGGACAGGGACCTCCAACTGGCCTCCTATTGCCCAGGTCTGCTCTAGAGTCTAACTGATGTGTATAATTTGGCAGTTAAAGCGAGACCACAGACCACAGAAGGCCTGAGACCGAGACACAGGATGACCTACACGCCGTACAGGCCCAGTCACTTATCGATGTCAGCCACGGCTAACGATGACGAGTGCTTAATCGGCACCAGGCACTTTGTGGGCTATGGATGAGAGGAGCAGATTGGGCATCAGTGGGTGATGGAGGAAGGCCAGAGGAGGTTGGCATCACTCAGGAACAAGGCATGCTGCGCCAACCTGCCACTTGCTGCTATTCATATACCCACTGCAGACTGGGGTTCAAACATAGATGCAGTGTTGGAGGGTCTATTTGTTTCCAGAATCTGCTAATCTGTTGCTTCTTTCTACTTCTACACAGTTAGGCTATTTTCAGTATCAATTCATCTTTCCCTCTTTAATTATTTGCTGTATAAAACGTCAGATAATAGTGCAAAAGAGCATGCAATAATATCCTGGAGCCCGAGGTGAAGGTGATGTCATGTAGAGTCAGCAGTGAGCCACGATATCGAGATCCCGCCCCAAACAACCAAACGAGCCAATCAGAGAGCAAGTCGAGCTGTCAGTCATGATGTTACACCTTGGTTTTATTGCCTTAAAAACGAAAGACTTATTAGAAAAATTAATGCTTGAACAAAATCTAACATCAGACTGATAGGAACTGCTTTGGGAAAAAAAATTAGTTGACGTGCTCGTGTCCCATCCACTGTCATAGATCTATACTGCAGCCAGCCACCAGGGGGCGATCAAGGTGATTTAGCTTCACTTTTGGGCAGTCCATCTTAATATACAGTCTATGTATGGGCCCAACAGATGCAGAGGAGGCCTAGAAAGTATTTCTTCTGCACGGAAGTCAATTTTTTTTGGGCTTCATGCACCACTGAGCAGCTTTCATAGGAATGAATGGGGCCATGCCTCCTACACTGTATCCAGTTCTCTTTATACATCCATGTATGTGGAGCATTAATGCTACCAAACCTTAGATAACATTAGCTCACTAATGTTGCAAACATTATTCACATATGGGAGCAAAATGTTAGAAATGTGGCTAATGTTAACACAGTTTAGATCAAATTAAATATTGATGTTTCTGACATTACTGAGCCACTTTATCGACTTATGACACTAATTGTGCTATTGATTTGTTGGTTGTGTGCTAATAGTGCTAATCATTGCTATTAGCTATTCATTTTTATTTCTATTGCTATTTATTATTTCGTCCCTAAGTTATCATTCCTAGAAGTGGTTGAATTTGTATGTATAATGATTCATATCGTTACAATTTTAATATACGCTTTTATTGGTACATATTGGTGCACAATCTACATAAAAAAGTTTATTTTCTTTCCCCAAAATGTACAGTGATTTATTTGGCCTCTAAAAAAATGTTCCAGTATTTATATTTTTTCTGTAAATGTAACTTGTGGCTATAGGGAACACCAGCCTGCACGACTCATTAACCTTTTGTCAACAATTGACTTATTTCAGCTCACAATAAATAGTTGGTAGGAAATAAAACATCTATTTTTATGGGATTTCCCCCAACTCTGCCAGCATTCGTGCAGAAAAAAATGGCAACGAGACCCCTCCGTACTTAACCCTGCTTGTTTTATGAACACGCGAGCAGAGAAAGTACATTTAAATATAAATGTGACCACAGTGTGGGGACGGAGAGGGCCACATATACACACACTAAAATAGAGCTTTTCCTTTAGTGCAAGCAAAGCACTGACACAGACATTCCCCTGAACCACTGCTGGTCATTGACACGTAAACAAATACAAGCACATACACTGACACCGACACACACACACACACACACACACACACATATATCCAGATGGAGGCTGACAGCATGCTTTGGGCAAATGGCTTCAAATGAGGAACACATGAGCCTCCCCCTGTGTGACGGCTTTCACATGCTCCTGCAACCTCACACACCTCCAGGGTGAGAGGAGAATGGGTGAAGGGTGTGTGCATGAGTGTGTGTGTGTGTGTGTGTCGGAGGGAGATAAGTAGGAGAATCAGGACAAGGCAGGGAGGAGAAGATGGCTAGAGAGTCAGAAAAACATCTTTTTATGCCTCGAATAATCTGAAAACAGTCAGGATTTATGTGTGCTTACATTTGAATTTGATTAGTGCTCCAATTTGCACAATATTTGTGTCAATCCAACGCTAATTGAGCTAACTGATCCCACCTGGGAGTCCCACCTGCGTTTAATCAGGTGAAGTCTATACATACACCCTCTTGGTGACGCCCCAGTCGTGTGTGGGAGGTTTTCTCTTCATGATATTGTCATTGAAGAAGTGGCACAAAGAGATAAAAACTGGAGAGAGGCTCAGTGAGAGGTGGTTGTGTGTAACAAAGACAAGTAGGAGACGGATGCCAGTAACAGCAAGTGTACGCTTTAGAGAGTGTGTGGGTGTGTGTGAGAGAGAAGCAGCAGCAGCAGTGTGGTAGTTTGTCCAAATCAGCTACTATTATAGTCAGTTTTCCCACTGGTGCTTCAACTCATCGTCCTGGATTAACATGCGAACTGGCACGTAGTAACAACCTGCTGCCAGAGAGCGAAGGGAACATTTTCAGACTTAAGTTGTGAAATATACAGCAAATTATGCTTTTTAGCATGGCTATAAAAAAAAGCATTGTGCTTTAAAAAGTCACAAAAGATCATATATCTGTTTTAGAACCAATCAGATGTATCGGTTTATAGATTTTTGGCCGATTTGATCAAATATCTTTATTTATTATTATTATTGGTGTATATGTTGCCATATGTGCCAATATAAAAACTTTTTTTCACAGTATGTAATGCAGAAAACAATGCTTCGGGTGATTTAGAGATGTATTTATTTTTATTATTTTGTCAGCCATTGACTGATGCTGATGATATAACATTTAGCTATTTATATTTATTATCTTTGTCCCCAAGTTATAATTTCTAGAATTTGTTGACTTTGCATGTATATTGTATCGTCACATTTTTAATATACTTTTTTGTTTGAGAAAGCAATTTGTGCATCAATTTTGCACCAATATGTCTCTGCAAATCTACATAAAAGTTTATTTTCTTTCCTGCCTAAAAATGTACAAAAGTGATTTATTTCGCCTCTAAAATATGTTCAAGTATTTATCATTTTTCTGTAAATATGTGTTTTTCTTATTATTGGCGTATATGTTGCCATATGTGCCAATATAAAACCTTTTTTCTCACAATATGTAATGTAGAAAACAATGCTTTGGGTGATTTAGAAATGTATTTATTTTTATTATTTTTTCTTTATTTGAATGGTCAGCCATTGAAGATACATTATTGCTATTATTTAGCTATTCATTTTATTTCTATTTATTATTTTTGCCCCTCAGTTTTCATCCCTAGTATTTGTTTAAATTGTCTGTATAATGTATCATAATATTAAATATTTAATACATTTATTTGTCTGACAAAGCAGCCTTCTGAGTGACTTTGCAGAGACATATTGGTGCAAAATTAGCGCACAATCTTAATTAAAAATAGTTAATTTCCATATCAGTGATTAGTTTTGCGTCTTAAATCAGTTTTTGTATATTTACTTTTATTATGAGTTTTACTATGGGTTAAAGGGAGCCACTACAGGTGAATAGGGTCAAACTAAATTATATCACTGTGAAACTCACACGTGTGCTTTGTGCATGTGATTGAGGATTAGCAGATATTCAAGTGTACTTGCATGAAATCTGGTTGTTTTAGTCAAGATTATGCTAAAAAATGCATTTCCCCAACTATATTTAAGTTCCCTGTTTGAAGGACCAGCCTTCAATTTTGTAAATTCCCAAAAAGTTTCCAACTTTGAAAATTCCCGGACTTTTGCAACCATATTGAATGGTTTTAGACAGTTTGGTGAAACTGTTGTGAACATTTTTTAGTATTTCCTTATATTTTATTGACCAAACCAAAACCTCCAGTGACAACTATTACAGGAAATGAACCAGGGTGTCTTTCTGTTATCAAGCCAGGAAGGTCTGAGGGTGATTTCCAGCAGTGGAGTGGAGTCCGGGCCTGCAGTCTAAAGGCCAGCCTGTGTTTGATGATGGGGACGAGCGGGACCGTCCTCCTGCTGCTGCTGACATTTAGCTTGTGTTGCTGATAAATAATGGACAGGTTCCCTTCCTTGTATTCTTGACCTTACAAGCACAACTTGTTTTATGTTACACAAAACATTTTAATCCTTCACGGATCAATGGATTCATCCAAAGTGACAACATGTGGAGTTATTTTCACATTCAGTGACCCACAGATATTATGTACCGGGACAATATTCAAGTGTACAGTAAATACAGGGACCTGGTGTTTTTTCTTTTTGTTGAATGAACTTGTTGCCTGCGTTCAGAGTTATTATGTCTTGTAATCCACTTTACTGGCCAGAGCAAATCACTGCTGCCACACACACAAATCCTAAGAAGCTTCTTCTCCACACTCTGTAAGGAGCGAGAGTTACACACGCAGAGCTGAATTATGTGTGTGTGTGATAACCTCGGGGCAGAAAACGGTTAAAAATTCATCATTTAGCCTACACACATTTATTGACTGGCATGCTTGTCTAATCCAAGGAAAACACAGAAGGTGATTTAAGGCGAGGAAACAGCATGTCATCCACTGTTTTTTGAACATTTCATGAAATTGTGGAGCACTTTCGTCTCACAGCTAGAGGGTTGCAGGTTCGAATCCGGCTCGCTGCGCTTATGTGTGGAGTAGAAATGAATGACAGCATGAATGGGCCTGTAGTCCACATTTCTCTGCACATATTGATGATTTGCATGAGAAAAGCTTGATGGAAACATCAAAATTAGATACGTTTTTAGGCTCAGTGGAGATGGTTTTTGACTTTTTCTAAAAATGCGCTAAACGGGAGATGGAAACTCTTTTTCTGAAAAAGTTCTGATGTAGTGAACATTTATCTCACATGACTGATCACCTGTTTCCTCTGGCATGAAAGAACAATTAGAAGTTGCCCAATTAAATCCAATTCCTGAAGATTTCTCTCCATTTTCTCTCAAATCTCTTTTTGTTGTTTTCTCTCTACTTCTTCTCCTGTTTACTGACGGATTATTCTAAAGCAATACATTGCACTTCCATCTTCTGACCAAAGTATGTTGGTAAGCAAAGTATGCTGCAGCTTAGTTTATTTGCTCTAAACCAGCTAATGGAAACGTCCCTAATTCACATTTTATTTTAATGCAACATTACGAACATTTGCCTCAAAATGCACTCCCACTTCAATGGAAACACGGCTACTCACTGCCAAAAAGTAAATGTAAAATTAACTGTGTGATCTGAGGCTATTTTAGAGTCACATGCTGCTTAAAAAACGAGAAGTAGTAGGTGAGAAGTTTGACTCAGTTAAAGGAATAGTTTGACATTTATTTGCTTTCTTTACTTAGAGCTACTACAGTCGGTTAGCTTAGCTTAGCATGAAGAATGGAAACAGGGGGGAAAAGTTAGCCTGAATGAAACAAAACCCAACTATTAATAACACGTTCCCTGATTAAACTGTTTAAAAACTGAAAGGTTTCTGATAGGCGTATTTCCCAAAATGTTGCACTGTTCCTTTAAATGTTGACCATCTTTCCTTGATTTTAGAGTCTGAAAGCATGTTGCGTTACCTCTCGAGGACAGACTCTTACTATCCTCCTCTGCTGAGGTCAAACATCCCAGAATATTCCAGTGAAAAAGCCCATGAAAGGCTGATTGAGAGCAAGTCTCTTTGTGCTTCAGAGGCTGCAGCAGAGCTCTGCCCTGCCATGCAGAAAATTCAACAAAACCTGCACCCCTCCAGACGATGATGTAATCTCTTATGGTTCTCATCTGAACATCATAACCAACGGCGGCGAGCCAGCGTCGCGTTATGCAAGAGCAGACACACACACACACACAGGAAGGAAGGAAGCAAGGTGTGTGTGAACAGGCCAATCATTTGCAAATAAAAGGGAGGACGGAGAGACGACGGGGAACTCAAAATGCACTCTGAAAGCCGCTTTAGGAGCCACATTAAAGGCAGGAATAAAAGCGTCACATGGGAGGTGCTTTCTGTAATCAAACCGTCTCATACTAATGAAATCAGATATAATCGTACCTCAGAGAGCGTCGCTGATGTCTCGTTATCCGAGTCCTGAGCACGGCGTACCTCCACAGACGTACAGATTAGAGATTATAGGACGCAATCAAGCAAAAAGATCCATCCATACTCACAAACAGCAGCAGATTATAAACCCTGCCTGTGTTCTGTGCTCATTTTCCAGTTTCTAATTACTCTCAGCTCGGTGTCCTGTAGAGAGACACGACGACGGAGCAATCAGGAGCACGGACTGTTTACTATAATTAAGGTAGTCGCAGCTAATCAACGTGCTCCAACAGCAAAACTGTGAACATAGTACCTGATGCTAATGCACCTAAATCATACTAAAAAGGGCTCAGTCTCCATTTCTCTATTTTATACTCTATTTAATAGATTTTTGACTTAAGTAATAATTGTGGCTTAAACAAACCAGATGCAGCAGAAAGCAGCCATCTGACGACCTTTGAAGAGTCGTTTCAGTGCAAAATCAGTCAACAATCCACATAGAAAATGTCTATTTTCACTATATCAGCAGCCATAATGGTAATCTGGACCTTCTAATATCAGTCTCAAAGATCCCAAACTGGTCAGGCTCTTTGTAAAACTTTCCTCCAGCTGAGAAGAGTTTGTAGATTCAGTGGGACACACGACATGGAAGTAAAGCAAACTATTAACTTTTTTCGCAAAAAACTCTAATTGAACATCTTTGGGTCTATGAACAGCTCTTATAATGCAAACTAAGATAACCATCTTTTGGTTTAAGCCTCATGGAAACCAAACATTTATTGGATATCAATGTAATTACAATATTGCCTGATTGATTTAGGACTTTTTAAGGGGCGATATTCTATAACGATACCCAATAATTGTTTGAGGTGGACTCAAATCACAGTTTTGTTTCAAATATACTGAACTGACATCAACATAATATTATACACTTTTTAAATATAGTGCTGAAGGGATAAGTCAACTTATCAATTAGTTGATCAATGGGAGAAAAAAGAAAGCAAAAAAACAATATTTTTTTCGTACAAAAATGGCCAAATCTTAAATATGGAGATTTTCAGCTTTTTCTGTTTTACATCCCTGATTTCAAAAAAGTTCAGACACTTTGTAAAACATCAATAATATCTTGGTTTCATGACGTTTTTCACAGCGACCAAACTGTTTTAGAATCAGAGTTTTATATCATGCTAGCTGAATATATTTGGGTTTTCGAGTGACACAGCCAGACGTCTAAAGACATCAGAGAATCTGGGATTGACTTTTTTTGTCAGATTGATCAAAAAAAAGAATCATCAGATGAATCAATGATGATAACCACACTTGGTTTTGGAGCTTTAAATACTCCGGACTCGTCAGATGCTGCAAGAAATCCAAGATGATTCCCTATTGAATCATTTCACACAAAGTGTTGTATTGTTACATCATGCATCTTCGGTAAAAATGAAAAGCATTTATTCCCAAACTTCCTCCATCTGCCGTCTGGATCAGGAACGTGTGGAAGCGCAGCAGAAGAGGCAGCAGCGCTGGCAAACATCAGCTCAAGCTCCTTACATGACAGCGCTCGCCTTC
Source organism: Centropristis striata (assembly GCF_030273125.1). Lineage (NCBI taxonomy): Eukaryota > Metazoa > Chordata > Actinopteri > Perciformes > Serranidae > Centropristis > Centropristis striata. The sequence goes on along the minus strand of NC_081540.1, from coordinate 6,285,702 downwards.
TTGCCCCCACTGTAAATCTGCAGCTTCTTAACGCATGCTATAAGCTTATGGTCACATTCCAGATGTCAAAGGCGCACAAATGATTACACCGACAAATAGGCCATCCTCCAATCCAGTCTATTTCCGTCCTCTGGTGTGGGTGGACTCGGTTGCGCAACATCACACCTGGAGCACAACAGTCGAGAGGTTGAACCGGGTGATAGTTTCACTGCTTCAACATAAAATTAAGTCATTCAGAGGGTTAACTGCTCACTATAAATATGGCCGCCCCCCTTCAGCTCTCCTCAGGGTCTTCAAACACTCTAAAGTTGCATGACAAAGGCTCTGATTGGGCGCTGGCGTGTGCGTAGCAGCGTCCCTCAGGAGACGATGATGTAATGGCTCTTAAAACCTCACTGTTGAGGGACACCCCGCTCTTCTTCACCTGACGTCACAGAGACACTGTGACCCAGCACAATCACTGCGGCCGGGTCCAACAAGTGCTGCAGGACCTCAAGATTAGCAGTTTTTCTGAAGTCACAGAAATACACTGTAAAAATTTTTTTGTATAAATTACAGTAAAACACTGTCAAATTGCTTCAGAAATAGTGCGTAAATTGAAAAATTGGGCACAGCCGTAGTAGACACTTTTAATTACCGTAAATCAAAGAATAGCACAAAACTTTTACTTTTACTGTCATAAACTGTAGGAAACACACAGTTTTGCTGTAAAAATATAACATTTTCATGTGAAGTTAATGGATAAAAACCATGATGTCACAATGACACAATTACCCTAAAAATAACGGGATTATTCAGTCTAAATTACATTTTTTGCTGATATTTACACTTAAATTTACGGTAGAAAACCTACCCACTGTATTTTTTACGGTGAAGTTCTGTCAACCACAGCTGCCGGTAATTTACCGTAAATTTAACTGATTATTTTTTACAGTGTATAATATACAGAACTCTTAATTACCGTGATTGTTGTGTAATGCTAAACATGCAAAATAGCAACATTTCAGGCTGTTTGCATTAAATTTTCTTCCCAAATAGTGACAATTTCTAATACTGGAGCGATTATTAGTAACTATTAGCAACACTTTATGACATTTTGCAATGCTGGAGTTGAAAATCTGAATATTTTCTTCATAAATTGTAAGAATTTGTAATGCTGTAGCCAAACAATATGAATATTTTCTGGCAAAATAGAAAACATTTCAGGCCATTTGCTACAAACTGTCTTGCCAAATAGTAACATTTCTAATTCTGGAGCAAAATGTCTAAATATTTGCTTCCAAACTAGTGTAATTTCATGCAAATCTGTAATACTGGAGCTAAAAACCTGTACGTTTTCTTGCCAATTAGTAACATTTTATGCCATTGTGCAACACTGCAGTTAAAAAACTGAATATTTTCTTCATAAATTGGAACAATTTGTGATGCTGGAGAAAAATAATAAGAATATGTTCATGCAAAATGGTAAAATCTGATGTCATGCGAGTAGAAAATCAAAAAAATCTCTTAATAGAGGAATAAAATAGCAACAATTTCTATTGCTGGAGCTCAGGCCAGTCTGACTCAAGTGTTTGTGCAACACCAGAGTAAAAAAATCTGAATAAATTCTTCCAAAGTAGAAGCAATATCTAATACTGGAGCTAACGCTATAAATATTTGCTTCTAAAATTGCAACACTTCACAGAAGTTTGTAATGCTGGAACTAAAAATCTTAATAATTTCTTCCATCTGTTATACTGGAGCTAAAACTCTGAATTCTTGCTCCCAAAATTGTCGTTTCATGCCAATCTGAAATGCTAAATGCAAAAAATCTGAATATTTGCTTTCAAAATAAAAACATCCATGGTCAGTTTGCAATGTTAAAGCAAAAAATCTGAATATTTCCTTCCTAAATTGTAACAATTAGTGATGCTGGAGCTACAAATCTGCATATTTGCTTGCAAAATGGTAAAATTTTATGCCATTTTGCAACCCCAGAGTAGAAAAATTGGAAAAAACAATTCCAAAATTGTGACAATTCATGCAAGTCTGTAATGCTGGAGCTAAAAATCTGAATATATTCATCCAAAGTAGTGACAATTTCTAATACTGGAGCTAACAACCTGAATAATTTGCATGAAAGTAGAAACATTTCAAAACCAGTTTGTCATGTTCTTCCAAATAGTAAAATCTCACGCCCTTTTGCAACACTGTTAAAAAAATCTCAATAATTTATTCTTGAACAGTGACAATTTGTGATGCAGGAGCTAAAAAAAACATGGAAACTGCTTGCAAAATGATGTAATTTCATGCCATTTTGTAATATTTGAACTACAAATCTGAATATCATCTTACCAAAAGAAAGAATGTATGATGTTGGAGCTGAAAATCTTAAGAATTTTCTGGAAAAAAAGTGACATTTTATGCAATTTTTTCCAACGCTGGGGTTAAAAATCTGGATCATTTCTTGCAAAAAAGTGAAAATTTGTAATACTGAAGCTAATAATAGTATTTTATTCCAAAAATATTGACAGTTCGTGTCATTTTGCAATGCCTAAGATAAAGATCTGAATTTTTGTTTCCCAAATAATAACAATTTGTAACATTGCAGATAGAAATCTGGAGATTACCTTTGCAAATTGAAGCATTAAATGCCATTTTGCTTATGATTGCCTTTCAAAATAATACTTTTTTACCATCCTGTTGCACTTGACCTTAAAATCTGATATTGTAGTGAGAATACAGAAGCAAAATCACTTAAAAATGTGTATCTTTGCACACAAACCCTGCATTTGAACACATCTGCACACATGAAAGCAGAGGCAAACTGCAGCACAAGAAGCCATAAAGCGGGGGAACACTGGGTGTTGCTGTGAGGTGAGTGTGTAAAGCCTTCAGGCGTGTGCACTCTCACTGTGTATCAACTATCCTGCTCTCTAACAGCCAAGAGGGCGAAAAGGCATCAGCTGCAACACAACAGCTGACTCTGCACTCATTTGTAGATAAATAAAAAGGCAGCTCATCATTAATATTCACATCCTCCTGATTCATACCAAAACCACAATCTATAATCCGTGCATTTATATTCAAACAGCCTGCTGTCAGAGTGACCTCACCAACAACACTGAGGGGTGATTTTACTACCAAGCCACAATGAAAACAAATCACACAGTATGGGCGTCGAGTCCTCAAGATGCACAAAGACACGCCTTCCAACACACAGATTCAATAACAGCAACAGTTTGGTTGGCTAAAATCGACTATTTTCTGGCTGGACTTTGGTGTAAGACATTTTGCATGTTAATTTATTATGCATGCACATTGCAAAAAAACACAGGCACATTTGTGGGCTCAGAATGATTGGAGCCACGTCTTTTTTGTATTGCATGTGTGCACCCTGCATTAACATGTCTGAGCCTGCTGCTCCACACTGCGGTCACACAACACACGCGCTTCATATGTTGCAGTCGACTAATCAGACTGCTGACAGATCAGACACCGAGCCCCTGTTGGAGGGAGGAGGGGGTCGCTGATAATAATCGAAGCGGCTGCGACGGCGAGATCATGGAGCTGCTGCTCCACACCTGACGGGGGAAACAATGCAGCCGTGCACGGAGCGCAGCGCGCCGCCTCCACAGCCTCTCCATCAGCCGCTCGTTTAGCAGAAAATGGCTCATGATTGTGCGGCAACGCAAAAGCAAATTGGCGTTAATATATGCACCATAAAACCCACACCGTGCACCTTCCAGCAACCCGCCCACCCCTCTCTCCCCTCTTCTCCCCCCTCATCAGCCTCCAAATCCCTTTGAAGGCGCCAAAATAACAGAAAAACATCAAACTGCGCACGGGATTGTGGGAATAATCTGCAGCACAGAGGCTGTTATTGCTTTCCAAATCGCCCTCAAATACTGTAGGTGAGAGGCCAAAGGGAGAAGAGGAGAAAAAAAAAGCATCGCTATTGTCTCGAAGCGAGAAGCCATTGCAAGTAGGTTAAACCGCTCAGGCTGGCGCAGACGCAAATGTCTCCAGAGAAAAATACGCAAAAACGCGCAAATGTCAGCGGCTGATTGAGCGTACCTTTGCTCTCTTGTCCCTCGTCCTGGGTCTCCTCCGCGTTGGACTCCATGGCCGGCTTTGTCCCATCCATTATTTCACGGGAATATAGTCTCCTTGTGGCACTTGTACCTCACAGTCTGTGGATGGTGGAGCTGTCCTGGTGACTTGATGCTCTCTCTCTCTCTCGCTCTCTCTCTCTCTCTCTCTCGCTCTCGCTCTCTCTCTCCCTCGCACACACCCTCCCTCTCTCCCTGATAAAGCTTAGCACTGTGTCTCTATGTATATTAACTATCCAGTCTCAAGATGCAAAGGCGCTGTCAGATTGGATTTATTTTGCCCCTAAATGATGTCCGATTACGCCCCTTAAACCTCCCTCCACTGTGGAGAAAATTCACTTTATTTCTTAACTTAATATAATCTTGTTCCATCAATAGTTTTTCCTCATCTGCAGGTGGAAAATCTTATTTTATACTCTTTGCTCCAGTGAAGCAGAGCAGGATATAAGGACGAAAAAATGTACAGGAAATTCACTGTAAATATGCAAACTCATGGGTAACCATGCATGCATGAACACACACATACACACAAGCACACACTCACCGCCCCCTCTCCATCTGGTGAGTTGAGAAACAGAGAGTGAGGGAGAGGAGGATGGAGAGGAAGAGAAGGAGGAGATGGAGAGTGTAAGATAAAATGGAGAGGCGGGGGAAGGACTCATTGTGGTTTTTAGTTTTGTCTCCCTCACAAAATGACCCGGGCAACACTTGATATAATTAATTTAACACCTTTTAGATGTTTTTTAAGCTTCCAATCAGCAAAGAGGTGAAGTGTGGTTGCGTATTGTGATAAATAAATCACAGACTAAATAAGTCGTCTGCATCAATATATGATAATGAGAAATACTTTATTGATCCTTTGATATTGAAATTGCTTTTGTTACAGTTGCTGCTGTTTAAGAAATGAAAATAGAAAGTATGTAAATAAAGATAAAATAATATTAAAGTGCTGTACCAAATATACAACAACATAAAATACAAATGCAACAAGTAAAAAGAGATATGTACAGATAGAAATATTTAAAAAACATAATAGGGAAATGTATATACAGTAACGTAAGTGAACGATTGAATTATTGCATTGATTTCCATAGAAATTATTCTTTATTTTTATTATTATTAAGGTGTTATGCCAATTGCAATAAAGAACAGTTTACGATATATTTTTATTTACATTTTACGCAGCGTTCCAACTTTTTTTTTTAATCAGAGTTGTACTTTACACCTTGCCTGGTAAAGAAATGAACTTGCAAATTAGCTAATAGTTAAAATCAGTAAATTTCAACAATAAATAAAATGTTTATATTTGTTGTTTTCATAAGTAATGATGATTCAAAAACAAAATTTTGGTCACCATTGCTTGCGTCAAATATTAACATAGTTTTTTTTTTTCTGTCCCCCATAGGCGCCCCCTAGTGGTTTGGTCCCAAATAGCATTTTTTATTTTTTATTTTACAGAACATATAATGGACAAAGCAATACTAAGGGTGATTTAGAAAAAGTGTCAGATATTTTTATTTATTTATTAGGTTAACTAAGGTTTCTATAATGTATAGTGATTTTAAATATGAATTAATTTAGTAATTTGTTAAGAAAGCAGCCTTCTGAGTACCTTTGCAGAAACATATTGGTGCAAAATTGTTGCATAATCCACATTCCAGCTCAAAATGATCGACCATATGGACAATTTTTTCCTTTCTAAAATCAATAACATCCTCTGTTTTTTCTTAGTTTTTGTTATAATCCAAATGGTTCATTTACAAAAACGGAAATATACATTTTATTTTTGCTAAATCATGAATTTTCTGTGCCATCCAGGAACCATTTTTTACATAATATTGTTATTTGATTATTCACAAGTTCTGCTTTTTACTGTACACTTGACAAAATATCACATTTCTATTGGTGTATCTGGTTTAAGGATGATTTTTTTTTCTTTTCAGATGAATTCTTCGTACTTTCCCTGTTTTCCCATTGTGTCCCAACAGCTTCACTTAAACTGATTTGCCTGTGATTGGATCACCTTTCACCATGAAGCCATGTGTCTGGCTTTATTTAAGAGGGACCCTTTGTTTGCCTCTGAGGATGCTGATTGGCTGAGTGCAGGACGCCACAATCCAATGAAAAATCAAGCAAGGTGAGTCCCCACATCCCAGAGAAAGGGTTGGTGGGGTGTGTTTATTCAGAGAAGAGGGGTTTTCATTATTCACCCCATTTTCTAATAATATCCTGAAACAATGGGCCGCCATCTGTCCCGAATCCTCTTAAATAAGGTTTTAATTCAGGATCCACGTGGCCCTGATTCAGACAAAGCTCAGCCCACACAAGAGTCCAGGAGCCCCCACCCTCACCCTCACACACACACACACACACACACACACACAGTGCAGACAAAGGTGACCCCAGCAGCCCCTGATGTTTCATCCATCCAGCTAAACACAGAGACACCAGAACAGCCGACATGACATCTATGACATTTAGTGAACCGGTTTACCCCGAGGGCTGAAATTAACACCCAGTCTGCACCATATGCCGCTGGTCACCCATCACACTGACTTTCTGACATTTGAATGGCTCTCTGATATTGAGCCACGAGGAAACCTGATCAGCTGCATAAATGAATTAAGGCCTGTGTCTGTGAAGCTTTACTGAGAACATGTTGAGTGATGCTCCCGAAGCAAAAACAGACTTAAAGAATGATTGTTTCCAGCAGACTTTGAGTCATAAAAGTCATAAAAGCTGCTACCACAAAGTGTTTTAGCGTGTTATCATGAGGATTAGGGCTGCAACTAGTGATTACTTTAGTTATTGGTTAATCAGTTTTTCTTCATTAACTGATTTACATACATACAGTACAGGCCAAAAGTTTGGACACACACCTTCTCATTCAATGCGTTTTCTTTATTTTCATGACTATTTACATTGTAGATTCTCACTGAAGGCATCAAAACTATGAATGAACACATATGGAATTATGTACTTAACAAAATAGTGTGAAATAACTGAAAACATGTCTTGTATTTTAGATTCCTCAAAGTAACCACCCTTTGCTTACTAGAATATAAGACATGTTTTCAGTTATTTCACACTTTTTTGTTAAGTACATAATTCCACATGTGTTCATTTATAGTTTTGATGAATCTACAATGTCAATAGTCATGAAAATAAAGGAAACACATTGAATGAGAAGGTGTGTCCAAACTTTTTGGCCTGTACTGTACATAAAGAGTCAGGGTATTAAAGGCACAATGTGTAATTTTCTGCTGCTGCTTCTCCCTGTTCTGATTCCTTCAGTGTTCGGGAGGTTTTTATCCAAAGCCGAATAATTCACAGAGGTCTCCTCCTCTCTAAAACAAACTAACCCAGTGACTAAAACTGGTAGAAACACTGAAAAAGCAGTTTCATTTTAAATATCAGTGTTTCTTTGATGAGGTTCAGCAGAAACAGGACCCTGCGAGCCAAGCTGCTGCTAAAAATCCAGACCTTCAGGAGGTTTTTACCAGCAGCTGAATTATCCACAGATGTCTCTTCCTCTCCAAAACAAACTGACCCAGTGACTAAAACTGGTATTAGTGCTGAAATGTTAAAAATCAGGGTTTTTTCCAATGATGTTTAGCAGAAACGGGACATTCCAGAGTGCCTGCCAGTTGAGCTGCTGCTAAAGATTGCTGAGCTTGTTTCTCTTATAACTTAAGATCCAGATGTTCAGGAGATTTTTTAACAACAGCTGAATTATCCACAGAGGTCTCCTCCTCTCCAAACAAACAGTCCCGGTGATGAAAACATAGTAAAAACACTGACTAATGACTTTTTATGTTATAAATGTGTGTTTCTCTTATGCTGTTTGGCCAACCATGTTGCTCACATTAACTCAGCTTGTTTCTCTGAAAACTGAAAAGCCAGATGAAGTCTTTTATCCAGTTAAAAATATACAATTAAAAATGACCAAGATCTAAAAAGTCTGACTCAAAGCTTAAACTTAAACGCCATTGACGAGCTACCAAATGTAACAGGTCGTTACCTTGCTTAAAATAACAGATTTCTCTTGGTTTAAAATTGACAGAAATATTTGGTATAATGTAAGTACACAACTTGACACACCTATATATACAAAAATAGTCTTTTATATACATTTTATTGTAGAAAAGTTACATATTATACCTTTAAGACTGAAAAGGAATAATGTTGCAATAGTTACTTTTTTAGTTAATACGATCTGCAGGAAGGAAAAACCTTCCTTTGAAGTAAGAATGATTCAAACACATACGCATAAACACACACAAACAAACCAACACACTAAACTGTCAGTTATTAGGCCTGAAGGGTGAGTTTCAAGTCCCACTTTTGTCCCAGAACCCCCATAATCCCTTGCTGGGTCACACAGATTAAGGACTTGTCCAGAAGATGAGATACAGTGCTCCCTGGCAGTCTCCACCATCACCCTGTCACACACACACACACACACACACACACACACACACACATGCTTGGGCCCAAACCTCTAACTGCTGTGGCATTTAGAGACGTAAGAAAGTTGAAAAAATCTCAATCGTTTCTACTCCTCATGTTACATAATCTGTGTGTTTGGTGCTCATATTATATGAATAATGTCATTAAAACACATCACAGTGGTCGCTTAACTTTTGGTCTAACAAATGATGCTGTGCAGCATCACAGAGACACTCAGCATCGAAGGTTTTAAATGGAATTCAGCAAATAAATGCATGCAAACACCATGTCTATAATGCATTATTATCTTACAATGTGTTATGGCACTTTTGGAGTTACTGTTGCTAATAGTTATCTAAAACAAGTGGTCAATTCTGTTAAAACAAGGCTACATTTCCAAACTCTGGAGTGATATTGCAACAGAGAAAGTGTTTTTGCTTTGTGCAGCTCCTCATGTGTTTGTGTGTGGGAGTCAGGATTCTCTTATAATCCCCTTCAGCTGTATGACTCTATGAGAAAACAATAAAGTGCGGTTTAGAGCCGGCACATGAAAGACACAGTTCACCAAAGACAAATCCGGCGTGCAGTTTCAACCTTAAACAGCGTGTTTGTTTGTGTGAACGTGTGTGTAAATGTCAGATTCGGTGTCGACCCGTGCAGCGCTGACTTTGCTGAATCATGTTTCACGTTGAGCCATTTTAACTGATTCCTGGGCTTCAGAGGGAGCTCCTGCTCAGCTGCACAGACTTTATCTGCCTCCACAACTCTTGGCATCCATTAAAGGGGAACGCCATGAGTGCCTGTCGTACGGCTGTCCTCCCTCATTACGGTGCGACGGAGAAGAGGGAAAGTGGAGCTCGAATGGGGTCGTCCCAAAGTAATGAGGACACCGCGGCTCCTTCATGTCATCAGATGTAGAGTTAATGAGAGAAGAAGAAGAAGAAGAAGAAGAAGGAAAAGGAGGACACAGCAGTCTCTGGACACTTCTGCAAAGACGGGCTTCAAATTGATTTCAAACTCCAGTTTAAAAGATTCCCACAACAAGCTCTCATGATGGCCTCGACATCAGAGCGCTCTGATCTCAGAGTGATACTGGCTCCGCTGTTGCCATGGAGACGTGCAACACCATCAGAGCGATGCTATCAGTTCCTAGAAAACTTCTCATGTGGTCAGCTTGAATCCGCCAAGAGGCAGGAACTAAATTTATAAGATAGCCATAAAAAGGGGCTGACTGAAAGAACTGATAGCAGTAAAATGATTTCTCCTCCTACGAGCGGCTCGGCTGAAGGCCACAGCCGCCGACATGCAGCCAGCGCGGTTACAGCTTTCTGTGCTGCTGCCTGGGAGCATCACAGGGAGAATCATCTGGTGGACACATAAACCAGGGTGTGAATCAGTCAGAAAGTCTTCCTGTGTGAAGACAGAAACAAGATGCATCATGTCTGTTTTAGGCAGGATTATTTTTAACCACTTCAGACAGAAATATCTCAACAACTGTTTGACGGATTGCCATTGATTTTTTTTTATGGTACCCAAAAGACTCCTACTGAATTTGATGATCCTCTGACTTTTAATGTAGTGCATCTTTAGGTTAAATTGCTAATTTTTCCAATATACAGTCATGAAAATATTTTTTAGAGCATTGTTTTCTTCAATTTCTTGTTCATTTTAATGCCTGGTACAACTTAATGTACATTTGTTTGGACAAACATCATAATAACAACAAAAAAAAGCTGATAAGAGTTTAATTTAATGGCTGATATCTACACAGTTTCCATGTTTTTTTCTTGATAATGATTTTGGTTATTATCAAGAAAACCATGGGAAATGTCTAGATATCAGTTCTTAAATTAAACTCTTGAGCTATTTTTGTTGTTATCATTATATTTGTCCAAAGAAATGTACATTTAGTTGTACCAGGCATTCAAATTAACAAGATATTAGAGAAAACAAGGGTGGTCTAATATTTTTTTCCATGACTGTAGCATTGGTTCCTTCAACAAAAAGAAAAATCGTATTTTTCCACTTTTTGGTTACTCAAATTCACCTCACAATTAAATGGTAGCACGCAAAAGCAAAACAGTAAATTTGCAAAGCCAAAGTTAAAATATATCTAACACTAGTTTTACCTAGAAAATGCTGGCATGCCATTTTCAGTTGAAAATAACAGAAAAAACCAACATGGTCTCACAGGAATCCGTGAAATAGCCACGGATTTGCTTCACTCAAAATCCGTGGAATAGCCACGGAATCACTCAAATTTCCATGAAACTGACACGGATTTCGCTACAATGCAAGTTAATGACAGTCATATCCCGTGGCTATTCCAACATACAAAGTGATTATGTACATTCACTTAGTGAATATTTATAAAATAAAACATATATTTCTCGCTAGAAATGTGATCAAAATCCATTTTTATGCAGAAACTAAGTCAAAATATTGATTTTTTTCACTAAAAATGAGAGAACTGTCCGCCATGTTTTTTGTTCTGACCGCCAGGACCTTGAAAGTCACGTGACTTGGACACAAACCAATAGGAAAAAATATCCATGGAATAGCCACGGGATATGACTGTCATTAACTTGCATTGTAGCGAAATCCGTGTCAGTTTCACTAAAATTTGAGTGATTCCGTGGCTATTCCACGGATTTTGAGTTAAGCAAATCCGTGGCTATTTCACGGATTCCTGTGAGACCAGGTTCGAAAAAACAGAAAACATTCGGCCTGATCGCAGCATTAGTTCTCCAAGTCCCATGACTCTGGAGCAGTGTCATCCCCTCCTCGACCTACAGCCTCGTAGCAGACACAGACAGACACTTCTAGCTGTGAGCAGGCAGCAGGCTGGAGACAACAGATACTGTAGGTCACGGTGAGGTCAACCCTTTGGGATCACAGCTCAGAGCCTGACAGTCAGTGTCAGCGGCCGACAAAAGAGATGCATAATGGTGTGGAGCAGCGTGTCAGGAAGTGGGTTAAAAGGTCAATGTGATGCCTGTAGTCAGGCTGAGCCTCACCCAGGAGACAAAGGAGACAGTTATCAGCATAAACATCATTAGTGCTCTTTGATGCTCTACATCCCTCCTGTACTCTGTGAGCTTTCACCTTTTACCACGAGGATCTTCCTCCGAGGATGGAGTTAAGTAGAGTGGTGCTTTGAGCTAAATGCTATCAGGCTTTACTGTACATTGACAATGTTAATCAGGTGAGGAGTGAGTGGAGAGTTTGGGTTGAAATACTGCAGTTTTAGGCTACGTTTACACGAGGACGGTCTGAACAGAAGACGCAAAAGTGGCGTCGCGTCTTCACTTTTTATTCCTCGTTTAGACGAGCATTTTCGGGAGGAAATCTGCTGCATACGGTGACGCAAAAGTGTGTGAAATTGGATTGTATGCATGCCAGGCGGCATCACTTAAAGCGATAAGAGCATCTTTGGGCATGCAGAAGTTTTCACGCCACACATTTTCATCAGCTACTCCTACCACAAAGTTCTCCACCATCCACTAGATCTCCCAGGTCTCGTTCACAGCCGTCTGGCTCACCTCCGATGAATTGCTGCATCCAAAATGTGATAGAGGTAATTCCAGATCCTTCTCTGTTCACTAATACTATCTGTACATATCCTGTACATTTGGAGGAAAGACTCCTGTAAGTTTATTAGAGCTGCCAGAGCAGCTTGAAGGTCCGACGCATGGAAATAATCCCACGTTTGTTTATTTTCCTGTTTTTTGTGTGTAGACGGACACGCTACGGAGAAGCGTATTTAACTTTTCCACTTTGGAAGGTGGTTTCAGATTTTTGCGTCTTTAAGCCCCAAAAACGCCGTCACGGTCTAAACGAAAGGCACTTCCGATGAAATATTTTGTCGTTTTTACCCGTGAGCCTCGTGTAAACAGGGCCTTAGAAGAGTTTGAAGGTGTGCAGCTTGGACCAGGACCAGGTGAATCAGTTTATGAAGCGATATTTTGAAATGTTGCATTAAAGAAAATGTGAATTAAGGACGTTTCCATCAACTGCAATAAACAAAGCTGCATCAATGTACTTTGGTCAGAATATAAAACAATAAAAAAGAGGTTGCTAACCAGCCAACCCGAGGGAAAACTGAGAGCAGATGCCAACAGCGGAAACCGCTTCTTCCTCTTCTTCTTGTGGGTTTTCAGTCATGCAAACCATGAGGTGCATTTTCAAAAAAAAATTCAAATTTTGGAATTTCCATCAAGCTTTTCTCATGCAAAATTCTTCAAAATGTGCACAGAAATGTTAGAAACACGACTAGAGAAGAAGAAATGGAGGTTGCAATCTGGAATCAAAACAGATGGAGAGAGGTCAACTGTGCAAGTTTTAATTGATCTTTTATGTCAGCAAGTATTGAACATGCTGTTCGGAGATGAAGACAGATTATATAATATCTGGAAGAAACTGGCCGCTGAAACAGCTGATCAGTCATGTGAGTTAATGATTGCTATCAGACATTATTGAGCAAAACCATCATAACTTTTTTGCACAGTTCCAGCTTTCTTATGTGATACTTGTGTATGTGCATAAAAATAAGTTGTACTCTGTTGCACTTCCTGCACAGAAGCAGCCTCTTATCCATCATGCAGCATGAAAAATATATGTTTAAATCAACAAAGGTCCTTTCAGGCTTGAAAAAATACAGCCATTTTTTTCATTATGCGTCTATTTTGCATGTTTTCTTATTGGAAACGAGTCAAATATTCTCCTACATGCAACAGTTTCTTTCCCCACTGTCCTCCTCTCCCCCTGCATGTTTTTATCTGTGTACATATTGATTTATCTGCCTCCAGCAGTCAAATAGAAGAGTTTTATCAGTAAAGCTGGAAACAGGGCATCACTTGAGCAAACATGAACATACAGAGACGATGCACACACACACACACACACAGAAACAGACAGTGTCTCAGCGACGGCTTTATGAGCCTCCCGCTGTCGCTTTAGTCTAATCCCTGTTATTTTAATGGGCTTCTGGCTTCCTCTAAAAGGGAAACCTTTGGCGTAGAGCCACATGGAAGCGATGCACCTTACATTGTGTCTCACCTGCAAAGTCTATTTCCTCTGCAGAGACGGTGTCTTCATGTCTATATGTGTGTGTGTGTGTGTGTGTGTGTTCTCGGTGTGTCGCCCGTGTGTGTTCAGATCCGGGCCTTTAATCTGTGGTGGTGATGACCCAGTTTCGCCCCCCGCCCGCCCGCCTGCCTCCCACCCCACCCTCAGTCGTCGGTCGCCAAGGAGACGCTTCCCTCTCATCCCTGAACGGAACCGCCAGATGCTGACAAAGGTCGAACACACACACACACAAACATACTTAATCTAAAGATGTCCGCACGAAAACAAACACTTTTAATGAAAATGCATTCATCTTGTTTTGCATTTTGAAGAAATGTTTCACACAAATACATTTTTTCTCTGTCTGTGCTGTTGTCTTTCTGCAGCCGACGGTGGAAACAGAAAGCAGGCACATGAGCAACTTAAATGCAAATTCATGCAAACTAATCCCATCATGCTTCGTCATCATCTGTGCTGCCTGAAACACCTGCATCTCTGTGTGCACTGAATTTGTTTCACAATGATGTGAAGCTATTTTGGTGATCACTGAACACACAAGCACAAACACATGCCTGTATTTCAACACTTTTCCACAATTTTCTCCTGGAGTCCAATTTGTCCTGCATGTTTTAGGTCCAACACATCTGGTTCAAAGCTGCACTTTTAAAGACCCCCTTCAGACACATTTAAAAGTATGTAAAATATTCTGCTTTGATTATCATTTCCCACATCAAAAAGTAAAGCAAAACCCCTCTAAAGGACCTGAAAGCACATCTACTCTTCCACCCTCATTGAGAAATTCTGCATCTGACACTCTTGTAGTGCCTAACACCACAGTAAGCAGAGCAGTGCTGCTCATGATAGGTTGACCATCAAGAGAGCAGTGCACATCATATGGCTGACTGTGTTAATGGTTGTGAAACATACAGTAATATCTGCTATGTTCCAGCATGTTTCTGCTCTCTCCCAAAGTAGTGACGTACCTAATTTAGCTCGCCTGGCATATATTTGAATCTAATTTAAATTTTGGGCAGTGCTGACATCTCTTTCTTCAGAAGAGGAATGTGAAAACACCTCTCTGGTGACAAGCTTTGCACAGATACAAGTCAGGTTAGTCACATAAACATCATTAAACACATTTTTGAGTGAGTTAATCATGCAACCTGTGTTCTCGATTAGATTATGAGATAAAAACGTATATGAAATAAGTTAAAAAAAAAGTAAAAATTACAAGATTGACTAAAATGTTTATTATATACTATAAAACTAACAAGAACATTTGACACAGGACTAAAACTAAAGAGAAAAAGAGAAAGCATTTTTGTTGACTTTTCAGTTGTTGTGGACTATGAAGACTAAAATGTGACTACAAGTATTTTCATTTTAGACTAAATCTGTGATAGCAGACTAAAATAACACTGTTTTGGCCTCACAATGCTGGACATACAAGTACACTGACACACACACACACACACACACACACACACACACACACACACAAACTGGAACCACCTACAGAAATAAAATCAAAGTGAGAGAGCATCTCTGATATATCTCGCTTTATTTACGATTTATGACTCCTGTCAGTACGGATGGCTTAACCTACACTCACCTCCACACACACACACACACACACGCCCACACACCCATCCCCCCTCCGCCCCCTCCGTCCAGCAATTTATCCGACGAGCTGCTAATCCTGCTGGCCCAGATTTGGTCCACAGTCTGCTCCACATGATGTTATGTTGTCATCTAAACAACTGCACCCCACCCAATGCCACACAAACACAAACACACACACACACACACACACACACACACACCCTCCCAAGGCCTGCGTCATGTGACCCGTCATGTGACTCAGGAGCTGTTGCACCTGTGACCTACTGTACTGAGCTGCAGCACACGCCAGCAGCAATGTGGGATAAGAGCTGCTTCCATCTACAGTATGCAAGCACACGGTGAGTCACTGTGTGGAGGAAATGCAAAGCAGGGTTCATCATCTTCATCATCATCATCATCATCATCACTCCTCTGCTGTCTGTGTGTTAAAAATATATATAATTATCTTCTGCCTGGGCTCGTGCGATCAGATATATGACTGTTCTCATGTGCATGTGTGGATTCGAGATGACGCTCGCCTCGGAGCTTTTGTTGCATCGCCGCGTTGCCATGACAACAGGTCCTCTGGACGGCGACTGATTCTGACACATCAGAGTAGCCGTCGGGGCCGAGCTTAAAATGCTCACATGCAGGACAAGGGAAAAAAGACAAGCAGACTAAATATGAAAGCAAATATGAGGGCTGGCAGGTGGGTGTATACTGAAATATTGGGAAAAAAATAAGTTTTGGCTCTGCTGCAGCTTCCACAACACAAATGTGTGGTACTGAAACTACAAAACACCTTTCAAAGCATTAAAAAAAACTCCATAAAAAGAGCAGAGGACATAAAATCAATAGCAAAATCAATACAGAAGAAAGACAAAAAAACATTTTTAGAGAAAGAGAAAACTGCCTGGATATCAGGTTGAAGAAGTCTGTGATATAGTTTGATATTAGATCAACCTGAAAGTGATCAATAAAACAAATAAATAAACTCTGAGACTGACAGGAAGATGAAGCTCAGATGCAGGAGTTCATCACTTTTGTGTAACTTTTAATGTGACTCCACAGCCTGCTATTCCCCTCCCGTCCTGCAGGCGTCCTCAGCATTTTCCACCTCTCATCCTCACCTGAGCTCCACACCAACCTGCACACCTGCTGCCAATCCCCAAATCAACACCTCAGCATATAAACCTGCTCCTTTTCCCTCACTTTTGCACAGATTGTCTTTGGTGAAACTGATCTGAAAGGCCTGGTCACACCAGCATTTGAAGGAAAATCTCAGTACGTGCTTTTGGGGGAACTGAGAGTCTAAAATAGTAGTTATAATAGCCAAATAGCTTCCTGCAACACCCATTTTTATTTAGCTCTCCTCTGTAAAGAGAAGTGGCAACCAAGCAGCAACCTCCAGGCCCTGAAATGTGAAGTCAGTGCCAAAGTACTGCAAACCTGCATTCTCTCTACTGGCCAGCAGGGGGCGACTACATCGCTGCAAAAAGAAGCAAGATCCTATAGAAGTCTGTAAGGTATTGGCACTACTTCTCTTGATTTATCTTGGTTTTATTGAGAAGTCTCCTTCAATGCATTGTTCATTTTGTAACCTCTGGAAGGATCTCTTTCTTTATAAACAAGCTCTAATGTTATGGTTTTTATGCATCTGTTATCCTATTTACCGAACCTAATCTTTCCTCTTATCTATATCTATCCTGTAACACATGCTTCTCTTTCTTTGGAGTTCAGTCAAAAATTACAAGACATTCAAGGCAGCCAATTCCAAATTAGCAAATTGTCAGTCTTTATTTGACTCTCGGGGTGCAGAGATCAACAGTTCTGCCAGTTCTGATAAAAGTCCACGACTATCAGGGTTAATTTACCACTTTTAGTTTTTGAAAAGCTGCCTCTGAGTCATATCAGCTGTGAACAAAGTCTTACATCAACACTTGTCAACTGCAGATAATTAACACTGAAAAATCAACACTTGTTAATGCTGGAAAATCTGCAGTGCACTTCTGAGCTTGGAGGCTTTTGATGGAGAATTTGTGTTTGATGAAGTGCGCTATTTTCATATATTTTATAATAGATATACTGCATTACATAACAGACCACCAGACATGTTCATTCATGCAGTTTTCTGAGCATTAGAAGTGAAATATAAGATTTATAAAAGTACTCTTGGTGCAAAAATTTGGTATCTGCTTTCAGCAACTTGCAAACTCAATATGTAGGCTATACAGATAAAAACGCTGTTTAAATATGGTTTGTATTCAGCTCTCCCCAGACTATCATTTTAACACCATAGCTGCGGTTTAAGTGTTGGTACGCTGTTATTCTAATCAGGTCAGTGGATCGTTCCACTTTCTCCTTTTTTTCCAGCTGAGTGATCATTTATTCCTTCAGAATAAAACAGTCCCTTAAAAAATGTGCAGCCCTTTGAAGTCTGTCTGCCGCTCCATTCAGCATCCATTCTGCACATCAGCGCATAGCGAATCCACAGGAGAGGATGCAAGAGGATATGAGTTTGCACATATCCGCAGAGACGAAAAACTGCAGCGAGCACAAAGAGCGAATTCACGAAGGAGGACGCGCGGGAGGGGGAGGAGAGGAGCGAAAGGAGGGAGGGAATGGAAAGAATAATGATGAAGACAACGAGAGGAGCAGATGCAGATGAAAGACGGGATGATGATGCTGACGATGATGAGACTAAAGTAGCAGTTTGGGGGGAGTAACAAGAAAAAAAGGGGAGCTGAAAGAAGAGAAGTTTACGATGGATTCCTGCAGAAAAACTGCTCCACTTCCCCATCGCAGTAAATCATGTCACTTGGCTACATCCTGTCTGTTCTCAACTTCTCACCGGCCTGAAGGCGATAAACAGCCTCGCCGACTTATTGGAAACAGATGTTGTGAATGGGAAGGAGAGACAAAGAGAAAGAGAGAGGCCTGGGAGAGAAATGCTTGGAGAAGTTGCTTGTGTTGAGGCCTAATGAGATTAATCGGAATGCTACTGGTTTCAGAGCTGAATATCTGCCAGGACATTGTGGTCCGAGCCAAAGCAAACGGTCACATCCACAGTCTGTTTTCTATGATCACAAACATGATACGTGCCTTTTTCTTTCTGCTTTTGGTTTGTTCTGCTTGGCATTTTCATGCACGAGGAGCTGGTGTTATCATGTCAACATCTCTCTGTCCTTAAAGCTGTGTACTATACATGAATGTCTACATGCAACCTTCAGGTTTTATGTCCTTTCCTGAACTGGTTGAAGTGTTTATATTTAAAGCATAAATATAATCATCAAAACAAAAAACACATTGTTATAGGCGCCACATGGCTGTCATCGTGCCTTAAGCCTGCATTCTTTTTAATGGCCAGCAGGGGGCGACTCCACTGGTTGCAAAAAGCAGCCTATTTGTCTGAAATTCAACTGGAAAGTTGGCCTTTTGTCACTTGATTTATTACCTCAGTAAACATTCTGATACATTGACTTTATGGTCTCAATCCCTGAAGTCTTCCTAAATGCAGCATTATGTTGATTTTGTAAATTATTGTTCCATTTAGGGTAAAATGGACAATATGGCAGAGTATACTATAGGGAGGGCTACTGTATAATTGGCAGGTTTTTCTGCACATGTATCTGTGTTGACAAAAAAAACAATAAGGCGACGGTCAAAAACCAAGATGACGATGGCGAAAATGGTGGAACTTGAGGCTTCAAAGTTGCAGTCAACAAATCAATGGATAACATCTATTTCTAATATCATTATACAGTCATTGGTCCAGACAGGCAGTCTGAGAAAAATAATATTTTGAAGCATGTAAAGATGTTCTAGTAGAAACCAAAAATACAAGTAAAAAAATGCATAATACGTCCCTTTGAAAATCACTTGATGCTTATGAGTGTACCCTGCAGACTTCCAGTGTTTAGCACCTTATAAATAGATTGCTTCTGCTGTCTGACAATATGTGCTACAGTGTGTTATTTCCCCTGATGTACTTTCTTGCAAAAGAGATCTCAATGAGATTATCTCCTCGAAAACAGCTTATAGAAAATAAAGAAATGTGAGCAAACCCGCACCTCCACACCGACTGCACACAACAGACATTGTCTTCCGTGTTGCAGCTCTCGTCCAGCCGCTTTAATCCACAGTGAGGGAGCAGCTCACTCCCTCTTAATCCAATCAACATCAACTCTCACATGAGGAGTTGACGTGGGAAGACACAGTCAGGAGAGCTCACATTTTTACCTCAAAAATCATCCACAGAGACCCACAAAGGCTTTTGTTGACATTCTGGTTAAAACATAAAAAAAGGGGAAAATATGGAGTAATGGAAAGTAAATGACTTAATTGTGGAGTCTTTATGGCTTTTTTTTCTGGCCTAATCTTTAAAAGCTTTAAACCTTGCTGTGTGCAGTGACATGCAACACACACACACACATGCACGCACGCGCACGTCACAGTGTTACATGCATTTTCTTTTCCACACAGAGAAACTAAAATAACTTTATGCTTCTTGCAAAATTTGACCTGAATCAATGATAAAGACGCCAACAACACACACACACACACACACACACACACACACACACAAGTTACAGCTGCAGATAATCGTGCACGAGCATAGGTAAAAACGGATCAATAACGTCCAAAATTTCAGTTTAAAGTGAAAGTAAACAGACTGATGAGGTCATATGGTCTCTCTCTGTTTGAGCCTTTAAACTGATTAACGCACAGACAAGCAAATTAGAGTGAAACGCTGCATCACGCGCAGCGCACACACGCAGAAAAAAAAAAGTCCCTGCAGCATCCAAACATCAAGAAAACAACAGAAGTGACCCGATTTCTTCTAAAAAGCAGAACAGAGAGAGTATAGAGAGTTCACCTACCCATTTTCCTGCTGCCCCCGAGACAAATAAGCAGAAGTGGCAGAAAGTCCCAGATGATGTCCACAGGTTGTTTGGATCGGAGGGGGGCTGCATGCAAACAACTGGACGTCCCGTTTCGGGATCAGGGGGGGAGGGGGCGTGATGACGTCACTGCTGGGTCCTGAAATGGATCAGACTTCATTAATCCGCTGCAAGTGTCCTTATTGGTTCTCCAGGCGTTATGAAATAAACCGAGGTGGAAAGTAACTAAGTACATTTACTCGAGTATTGTGCTAGTAGGAATATTTCAAATAATAAATAATTATTTATTGTTGTATTTTAGAAGCCTGAATCAGTTCCATGTTTGCTGACATTAATGCATCAATAATTATAATCCAGCAATACAATACATATATTACTCAGAAATGGCTCATTCTGCAAAATGAGTGTTTTTGGTACTTTAAGTTTATTTTTATGATAAACTTTTGTACTTTTACTGTAAAATTTTGCATGCAGGACTCACTACTGATATTATTTAGAGGTATTATTATTAAAACTACAGTGAGAAACAGTGTAATACATTTTTTTAATTTCCATGTGATAATCAAACTGCCATAACACTAATAAGTATTAACTATTAATTTCATAAAACACTTTAATATATTTCTATAGCAATACCATAACAGAGCTATAAATACTTCCATGAAGTCGTTGAGATTAACTTAAGTCAAAATTTTGAGGCACTTTAATTTTTTTCCCCTCATTTTTTATTATTAGTCATTTTCTATTGTCATTACTCAGTTTATTTTTGATTATTGTCATTATTTAATTCTTAATTTGTAAGTTTTCTCATTGATTGCCTATTTATAAAAAAGTTTTATCTATTTTATTTTTTACATTTTCTTGATTATGTTACTACCTGTTTCCTGATATTAGTTTTTTAATCTTTCAGAGGAAAATATTTTTCAAATATGCTTTTGACTCCACTAAATTTGACGGCTACTTTTACGGATTTAAGATTCTAAATAAAAAAAATGATAGTCTTATGAATACAAAAAAATGAATAATTAAAGAAGAAACCAGATTGTGGTGCAAAAAATAATGAAAACAATATTCTGGATGTAGAAATGTAATATAATCAAGAGTCAGACTCCCGTTACAGAAACAGGTAAATAAGAAATCAGCACTGACAACGCAGGTTTTACTCAGACAGAAAACACTTTATTATAAACAGAATTTATATAAAATAACACATCTTCAGTGTATAAAAAGGGTGCGAGCACAGGATAAAAGAGAATAGTCGACGTCCCTCCTGAGGAAGCACACGAGCTGCTTTGAACCGATGAAAAGTCAGAATCAGAGAGACACAGTTTAGAAGCAACAACAACAAATCACTCTTCGTGTGTGTTGGAAAGTGGAATATCAGACGCAGCCATGCGGGAGCGATTCTAAATTTGAGCAGAGAGGAGAGGAGGGGGCTGAAAATGTTTTTTTGTGGTTAAACTAAGTTGACAGGCATAAGAGGAGCTACTGCAGCATGTAACATCACCAAGCTAGAAGGGTAAACAGAAAGAGATTAGGAGGAAACACGCAGGCACATGTTTGAATATATTTACATCACACACAGGAGCGGTTTTACTGTAACTGAACCTCAGCTGACACTTTTTCTTTTCAGTCTTTGTCCTGAAGTATAACGCAGTCTCTGGGACAAACGATGCTGATCCTGACTCAAAATTAAAAAATATGTGTCGCATCAAAATCATAAGTTTTCATTCAGAGCAGCAGCTGACAGGTCAGTGACATTCACGTCTGGTGGAGCAGAAGCTCGGCTAATTCATGCAACTTTTTTTGTGCTTAAAATAACTTGTGACCCTCAGATAACCCGCACCATTAGTTCTACATCAGCAGCGTCCGAGGCCGCAATCCATTACATGACAAAGCTGCTGTCACGGCGAGAGATCAGAGGAGGGATTTCCTCCACAATCAAACACTTTGCAGGCGTCACAGCTTCAGCGGGATGACGGGCCAGTACTTGGGCTGCTTCATGTCGCAGTTCCTGTCAAAACTGAGCTGCATCGCTGCCTCCATGGCCATGATCTTTGCAGCGTCCTCGCCGTAGAGCTTCTTCATCTCGGCGCCGCGTCTCTCGCCGGGTCGCTCCGAGGGCGGCGCCGTGTTGTTTCTCCAGGAGGCGGCGCGCAGGTCCTGGTCGTCCGCCACGTAGCTCTCGTGCTGCTCGGCCTCCAACTGCTGCTGCTTCTCTGCAGGGACAAGGTTGTGTCAGTCAGTCGGGCAGGTCGGAGAAGATAAAAACAGTTTCCTCAAGCTTCTGTTCACTTACTCAGCTCCTCTCGGTGTTTCTCCGTCTGGGCGAAGTACTGCCGCAGCTCCTCGCTGATCTCCATGTTGCTCACGTCGCACTCGATCTCGCTGTCCGAGCTGCTCTCCTCGTCCCCGTCTCCGTCCTCTCCTGCGTTCCAGTCAGCGTAGCGGTGCCGATGGCCGCCGGGATGGCGCTCCTGGCTGCCGGGATGGCGCTCCTGGCTGCCGGGATGGCGCTCCTGGCTGTACGCGTGGCCGTAGGCCGCCTCCAAGGCCTTGCGGTAGGCCCGCCTGTGTCTCTGGTGCCAGGCCATGGCCTGCTGGTAGTGCTGCCAGTAGCGGCTGTACACAGGGCTGGAAAACCAGGACATCACAGTGCCGATGTCCTCCTGCTAATGAGAGGGATCAGTACAGTTTTTATGCTTAGTTTCATATTATTCACAAGTATTTTTATATCAATAATCAGCTGGTTTTAGATTAATGATTCCTCCAAATGGCAGTAAATATACTCAAAGGAATTGTTTTTTTGCCCTTGATTTCATATAATAAAGACATCTTCCATTTTTATAGCATGTATGACAAAAGAAAGTATAACTTGACTGAAAAGCATGGCTTCTTTCCTGTGAATCTACATTTATAGATACCAAATTTGGCCCTTGATAATAATGAGAAGACTCGGGTACACACACGTGTTTTACTGTGTATTATTTAGCAAAAGACCAAACACATTCTTCCAAAATAAGACAAATGTGTCAGAATGTCAACAAAAGCTCAGTGTCATTGTGGACGTTTTCACGCATGTCTCCTCTTTGGTTGTGTCACTTCCTGTGAACAAAAGATCCTTTAAGATCTCTATTTTGCATGTCACACACTTGCGTTTTGACAGTAAGAAACACCGCAAAATTTTCAGCACACTCTACAGGCAGCACATGCACTAAACCCTTTTATTAGTAAAATATGAATAATTCTTATATACTGTTCAAAGTTAGTTAAAAAACAAACAAAGTGGGCCTTTGGTTTGTAAATGTACACTTAGTTATAGCCAAGCTGATCAAATAGAATTTATAATAGAGATTTTATTGCCTTAAATCCAATATCGTAGGTAAAGAAACACAATGCACAGAATAAAACAAAATCTTGCGTAACATAACTAATATATTTGCTGCGCATAAAGTGCGATTTAATCCTTAAATTTCGTGAAAATAAAATGCTCTGCAGGGTAAAACATTATGCATAGTTTGTATTAGTAATAATATATGTGTGAGGCAATGGCCAAACTTTAAACCGCAGCTGTTTCATGCTGCATCATTAAGGGTTGTGATAAAAAGGGTAGATTGGGCCTTCTCGGCTGCCTTACCATGGCTGAATCTGTCTGCAGTGGAGCTCAAGCTTCGCCAAACGTTTTCCAACCTGCTAATGCTGAAAGAGAAAGGAAAAACTTCAACAACTAGCGGGGAAATGAAGAGTAATCCTGGTGAGTTAAATCAAGACTCTCACAGTTAAACTAACTATAAAGTTTAAAGAGGAAAGACACGAACATGACACGACATGTTGGAGATAAACAATGTTCGCCGGACCACCAGAAACATGGAGCGACTAAACATACAGTTATATATATATCAATATTTACAGCATATAAAGTGTGTTTACATGTATTAATAAATATTTACCGGTGGGATGTCAACTTGTTAGCAGCTCATGATGCTTCCTCAGAGAAAATTACCCAGCAGCCTTTGAGCCACAGCGTGATATATTGTGGCTGAGTGGCGCCGCCTGGTGGACACTGAGCGCACATGCAGCATATAAAATCATGAAATTTAGCAAATAAATGAATATGAGCTACTTGTTTTATTTTTTTTAATATATATTTCAATGGTCTGAAATTGACTTTGAATGATAATATATAATCTTTTATAATAATTTTATAAATGATGTTTTAAGGAGCTTTTGACCTTAAATCAGTGAAAAGTCACTGCACAATCCACATTGATTAATTTATTTGTCTTTGAACTTCTTTCTATTTGAACATGTTAAAAATAAACTAAATATTTATGAAAGTAAAACAAATAATTATAAAATATGATAAAACCACAAGAATGACAATGCAATTTTCTGCATATACTTAGCAAAATCACAACAAACAAAATAATAAAGCCCAAATAATCAAGTCCTACCCCCTTTTTTCTTTTTTTTAAATATAATTTTTCCTATGATATTCCAAAGGTACATCACGCTCTGTAATCTACCAAAACCAACAGTACTTTCATTATAGTCTGTTTGGACTTGACATGTCTAAATTAAGTTATTTTCTGTATGTAATTTGGCTTCATATGCACAAGTCCAGATATTACAATGCAGGCCACACATCTCTGTTCTGTAGCTGAACATTAGTGAATATTTCAGATATTTGTGTTTCTGGTTTGGAGCTCTGAATGAAATCTCCCGTTCTGTGAGCAAGGACATTGTGATATTTTCAGGAGGACAGAATAGTTGAGCGAGTGTTTGAGTGCTGTGAGACATGTTTGACTGTATATCTGGGTCATGCTTTGGCTCCAGGCTTCAAAGCTTTCAGAGGAAATGCAAAAAGACAGATGTGCCTTTTCAAAACACATTTCCTCCTCTCATGTTTGAATGGATGACTTAACACAATAAAATAAGTGTTTTTTATCTCTTTAGAACATGGATTTACTCAAGTTTATCATGTATTACTTTGTTCAATATGACCTCAGATTGCTGTGTCAGTAATTACCATGCATACCAATACAATGACCTTATGTTGTATTTTCTTCTTTCATTCACAGCTAAACTTGACACATATGAAATACCATGGATCATAAAAGGTAATTTCTTTAAGATCTGCTATTGCATGATGGCTAGTTTCACATTTACATCAGCTTCTCGTTCTTATATTGGGCCCATATGTTGACGTTTGTCATGTTTTTAATGCATATCTTTAAATAAAACTGTTTAATATGTTGATTACTGTAATATTAAAGCCCCAAACACCATATATCTGTATTTAGTTGCATTACAAAAACATAATCATCAAGAAGAGGCAATATTATGGATACAATATATTGATAAACATTGCAGATTTCCTTCTGTTTGTGCTCTTAGAGATGCATGCCCATGACGTAAATTTACACATTACAATAAAGCACATTTCATTCAACTTTATTTCTATATTTATTTATTTTAATAGTAGTGCGACTGTGCAAGATAACTTCTGGAATAATCTTGAGTAAGCATATTTGTCTCAATTTCACCAATTTCCTGCACAAACATTAATAAAAGAAAATACTATATATATTGCATTTAAATCTCTTATTTCCATCAAACTTACAAAAATGTCAGATTGATTAGTGGTGCATGTATTGTTTACTGGAGTATCACTATCGATGAATCAATATGCTCAAAAGAAAAAAATGGTACAATTGTGTCAACTACGCCCTCTGCTGGTGGATCATAAATATAACTGTTTTTCTAGTGTTCATGCCAACAACAATATTAGTTCCCAACCTTTTTTGTCTTTTACTATTGTTGGGTAAACTGACGACCCTCAACTAAGTGACATATTTAATTATATTCTATTCAATGGAATACAATAACAGTACAGAAAAAAATGAAAAACTCTTCATCTAACCTAAATTGTGAACTGAATTACTGCAGGATGTTTGTGTACATTTGGATGAATTTTAAGCAGATTATTTCCTTTAGTTAATGTATCAGATGACAGTTTTCTTTACAAATCAATAGGCTTATTTTTCACAGTGATTACTTCTCTCAAAGTGGATTTCTTCACAAAAAAATGAATGAACTGTCTGTTTTTTTTATTACAGTGAAGCTTTTTAGGATCTGGACCTCCGGGCCTGATGAGTGAAGCCATGTAGAAGTGCCTTAAACCTGCATTCTCTCTAATGGCCACCAGGGGGCAGCTACACCGGTTAAAAAGGAAGTCTGTTCCTATGTAAGTCAATGGAAAAATGACCCTATTTGTCACTTTATTACCTCAGCAAACATTCTCATACTGAGATTATTGTAAGATTCAAGTCATCTTCAGTGTGGCATGATGTTTATTTTTTTAAAATTATGGTCCCATAACCAATATGGCAACTACCAAAAATCCCAAAGTCCACAAACTAATGGGTGAAGTCACGGTCACTACATGCACTATTTTTATTCATTCTATGGTTGGGACCAGTTTTGTTTTTCAGAATATCATTGTGGTCAAGCTGTTCTGTCCTCATCTTCCTTTTGTTTTCTTGTCAGAGTACTTGATTGTTACATTTAGGTCTCATTTCTCACGTTTGAGACCTTTTTATTTATCTGTGCCAGGTGGTGGGGACAGTGTCTTCTTGCTGCATGCTCTGTATTTAATTAAATAAGAAATATGTTTAGCTGACCACAAAGATGAAACGACAACACGTAGCATCGAGGATTCTGCTTCACAAACATTTTCCGGCTCGTCTCGTGACCGTAGTGTTGGAGGACTTGACCTAGTTTCAGCTCCAGTCACTTTAATGTGTTGCAGCACTTCAACCACAGTCCGGAAACTCTCATGATCCCCTCTTGAAAAGTCAACGTTGGTCTTTGTCAAC
This sequence comes from Centropristis striata, assembly GCF_030273125.1. Classification (NCBI taxonomy): domain Eukaryota; kingdom Metazoa; phylum Chordata; class Actinopteri; order Perciformes; family Serranidae; genus Centropristis; species Centropristis striata. Next base: position 6,258,714 of record NC_081540.1, on the reverse strand, counting down.
CTACTCTAGCTGGTTCCATATCCCTGTCTGTCTCTCGATGTAGTTTCAGTTAGTGTAAGCTGCTCGAGCTCTGTTTCCGCTTCAGCTGAGGAACAAACCCACTTTAACAGACATTTAAAGTTGTTGTGTGTGTACCAGTGGCTGTTTACTTGTATATGTTGCAAAGTCGCATGCATTTCTGTTTACTTAGCATACTTTAACCAACCGGGAGAATCAAAGTTTTAAAGACTATGATCTATTGATGCTGATATTTAGGTATATTTTGTCGTTTCCAAGGGTTGGGGGAGAAAATCTCTACAGCATAATATTGCAATGTTCTCTATATGCAGGCGGTAACCTCCCAGTCTGAGCAGTGAAGCAAATGCTGAAGAGTCTTAAGCCTGCAGTTATTAAATATTCCAGCAGGGTTCGACAACGTTGGTTGCAAAATCATTCCGGTCCGATCTATCTGAATAAGAAAATGAGATCTTACTTGATTTATTACCTCAGTAAAATTGCTCGTGGTAGGATTAAGGTCTCAATCTCTAGTTTCAAGTCTTCAAGACAATATGATGTTAATTGTATAAGTAATGGACCTATTCAGAAGAAAATAGATGAGGTATGATTTGGGGTGTGACTATCTTGTGATTGACAGGTCACTAAAACAGCCGATCCGCCCCTCGATCCTCCCAAGTCCAAATATGGCCTCTTCTGGTTTCAAAAAACTATAGTGGTGAACTCGATGCTTCAAACAGACAGTCCACAAACAGATGTGTGACCTCACGGTGACTACTATTGTGGATGTCAACTATTTAATATGCAGTCTATGGTTTTAATCTTAATCAAGACCCTATGAAGCATTTTAAATAGTGGCCAAATGGTGGAATTTACAGGCTCAGTCATGTCTTCCCACCATCCCAAAATAACTTTTTTTTTTTTTTTTTTTTTAACATGAACATCCATTGTAATAGATGTCTGTGAAATCAGGCATTTTGTGTTTTACAAACATAATATGATCATTTCTGTCCAATAACACTCACAAAGCCATATATCAACAACATCCAGAAACTTTGCCAACTTCTCTGGGCTCAAGATTCATCCAAGACTGACTGGTGCAAAGTGGAAAAATGTGCTCTGGTCTGACAAACCGACATTTCAAATATTATTGAGAAATCATGGACTTCCTGGCCATTTCTTTTTTTTTAAAGGGACAGATGAAGACCTGCAGCAGTGGGACCTGGGCTGGACTAGGACCTGTCCTGCTGCAGAGAGGACTTCAAACACTGAGGGTAATGGGTGGGGTACCACTTGATTAAATTATTCAACACAATGCTGTACTTTGACCCGTACCTGTGTTTGTTGTCTAGCAGACTCTGGTGTTCTCTGTTTTCTCAGGAGAGAACCAGCTTCAGCCTGGACGCAGCAGCTGTGAGCTCTGTGGTGTTCCTGTGTGAAGGTAGGTCTGCACCATCCTCAACACTCTACTTACATCTGTTGATGTTGCTTTTTATATTTAAAACTGATGCTTGATTTCAGTCAAACTGTCAAACTCATCATGACTGTTGAAATGGAGCTCAGTACCAATGAAGGCAACCAGGACCTGGAGCAGATCTGGGAGAAGATCCGCCCACTGCAAAGGTCAGAAACATAACTGATCATTTATATTTTTTCAAATTGTGCATGTTCGGTTTCTAGAACTTCCTGTTTACTCCTTCCTAACATGTACAAAATCTTGAATATGTCAGTGGCATTTAGAAGATTTTAAAGGAACACAAAGGCATGAAATTCATTTTTCATTTTTTTATGTTTTAGACTCAGTTGTCCGATCCTGCAGGATGTCGAGCCGTTCCTCAGACAGACACTCAGTGGCTCACCAGGGACCAGCGATCGTGGAAGGATTAATGCAACGGTAAGTTGTGCACAAAGATGTTTTTTACAAAAGATATTTTAAGCAACACCTTGTAATAACATGAACTGGATGGAGTTGTGTTCCGAAGTTAAGTTATGTACATAATCGTAATGTTTGTTTACACGCAAAGACAAATTCCTATGTCGAAAGAAGCTTTAGTAGCAATATCTTACAAAACTAAAGGTTGTAATATTAAATGTTTTTCTCACTGAATGATAACAATACGTCTGCTAGCCCTGCATGACAATTAACATCATCCTACCTCTGTGTACGAATGCTGAAAAATATATTTTTAGGCGACCCAAATTCAGTTTAGGACCTGAAAACACACAAACGACCTGTCAATCACAAGGTGGCCATACCCTCAATCATACCCTTCTTTATTGTCTATTTTACTCTAAATATGACCATAATTTACGAAATTAATCTTGCTGTATTGAAGAAGACTAAAGTTGATGTCCTGATCATTTTTTCCCCCTTGATTCTGATTAAAGTAATTTAATATTAAGTATCCTTAATGTTTTTTTCCCCATTTTATTCTTTATTTCTTAACAATCTCATTCTTTTTTTAACAAACCATACAAGAAAACCCCTCTTTTTGGCCTCTACTGCCCTTCAACATTTGTTGCTTCGGTAAAAGAAACCTGAGGAAACTTTATTCCAATGAGGGTTTATTTTCATTGTCTGTACTTCTTTTACACTTTCTACCAATGGGGTTGTGAAACGAGTGCACATAAATTAGGTAAATAACATAACAAAATGGTATCCTGCTGTGTTTTGCTGTTTTTGCATGTGGTCATCTGTCTCTCCAGCTCCTGCTCTTACAGGGAGCTTGCTGCAACTGCACTCGTTGTGCAGCATCAAAGCTCAGTTGGTAAAAACACCTGTGTGATTGCTGACAGAGGGTCAAATGGGCTCAGTGTGGCTCAATAGCTGATACAGATCAGTTTAAAAATGCTAGTCTTTAGTATCAGATGGAGACAGCCTAGTTGAGACCATAAACCCAGTCGGTAATTGTTTACTGAGGCAATAAATAAAGTAAAAAGTAGGCTTATTTTCTCATAGACTTCTATACAATCATACTTCCTTTTGCCAACAGTGAAGAGGTTGCCACTTTTATTTTGAAAAACTTGCATATTGAATTCATGATTCTGTTTTTCTGTAATAACGATGTGATAAATGTCATTTTTGAACCCAATTTGAAAAATATGTATTTCTTGATTTATTTCCCCGTCTCGTCTGCTGCCTTCAGCTCCTGCAGGTGCTGGCCAGCAGCCGTCGCCTGGAGCAGAAGCTGGACCAGTGCATTTGGACCCAGAAGGTTTTTATTGTCCTGGTGATCGGCTTGACCGCTTTGTGGGGCTTCACTCTGTACATCCACTTCTCCACTGGATATTCTAAGTGGACCACGGCTAAAAACTAAAAACTGATGCAGTTTGAATGTTCTTCTGCTTGTGAGGCGTCTCATATCTTTAAATGTAACCTGCTACGTAAACTCCTGGAGGTTTGACTGGAACAATAATAAAGTCATCTTGTTCATAAATTCCAAAGTCTCTTTCAGTTTGACTTTCCAAACATGCTCTGTAATGGTTCTATAAATACCATTGAAATGATGCGTTTCTTAGTGAAACCAGTATTCCCCCACACAGACTGACTGGAAAGAAGAAGATGTGTCTTGTTGCACTTCCTCTTCAGCTCCATGTTAATGTTCCTGCTGATCACACTGTTGTTCAGACCTCTCTACCATCATGGACCAACGGAAACTCCTGCTGCTTCACCTGTGTCTGTGTTTTGACGTTAAAGGTACAGTACAGTTCCTAAAGTTTAATTAATTTTCTTTCTTTCTTGGTCGTTCCAGTGCAGTCACTCTATCTTATAATTGCAGGGACTCTTGTGAAAACCATCAGCAGAGAGCCAGATATAACTCCAATATGTGCCGCTGCAACACTGAGCACCATCGTGCTGATTGTGTGTAAGATCAGAACAGAGAGGAGCGGGGGAGAGGAGTGCCGGCTGCTCTATCGGTACGGAGAGGACTTTGTGCACGAGTGTGACTCCAGGTACGCTCTTATGGAAAAGAACCGGACTGTGTTTCTCAACCTGACCAGGTTAACACCTGAGGACACTGGGGACTACACCTGTGAGTGTTCACATGCTCACGGAACAGAGACTCTCCATCTCGTTATCACCGTGGAAGGTAAATGGTTTTTCTATTAAGGAGAGACTCGACAGGTGAATAGGGTGTTTTTTTTTAACTTCTAGATATCACCAAAAAACTCCCAACTTTGTTATTACATTTTTTGCATTAGAAGTTTTCTGAAATATTATGTTTTGATATGCAAATGAGGTGTGCGCTCATTAAATATGCACTCATTTGCATATACTTCAAGGGCATGAATTGGATAAAGCAAATTTCAAAGCTATTTTGTTATATTAGATTCAAAGTTGTTGTTTTTTTACAGAAGGAAATTGGGATATCATCTTTTATCATTTCATAAATCACAAAATACTGTCAAAAGCCATGAAAATAATCTATTTTCATGATGTTTTAGGAACAAAGTGTTCTATAAATCAGGATATGAATGATTTATAGACAAAGCCCTCTGTAAAAACCTTCAGATAATTGTTAGGGGTGAAACTGCTAAGTTTGGTGTCTGTAAGTGGAGCTGAAGTTGAGATTTATGGCTCAGAGCATGAGCCATAAAAAAGAAACTAATTTTGGGAAAACCGCCTTTAGAGATTTCATATACAAGAAAACAAAATGGTGAATCTAATTCCAACAACAAAATAGAACATGTAAAACACAAAATATTGTGCACGAGAGAGAAAAAGCTGCAAAATAAATTTTTGTGTCATTTTATAACCTAAAACCAGGAATAAAATATAATCAATGGTAACGCATATAATGCTTAATGTCTAAAGATGTAGAATTGGAGGTCTATATATGTTAAATGAAATATTATAGGGAACAGTAGGAGCACTCTAATTGTATTTATTGCTAAAAATTGATTATTGTTGTTCTTGGTTATTTGAGCCGTTTTTTGTTTTTATTTTTAGGAGAAGAAGCAGCCGGCTCTTTCCCTGTGAGCCACGCTGTGATTGGTCGAGCTGCTGCGGTCCTCATCATGACTGGAGTTCTCCTCGGGCTCATCCTGAAAAATGTTATTGCAGGTAAAAAATCTTTACTATCCTAAAAATACTTTGTTTTCAATATGCAATCAAACACATTAGGGTTGAAAGCAGAATTTTCCACTTTGCATCACAAAACACTTTATTGCAAGTATGTGTTATTGCAGATCAGTATGTTAATTTTTTTTTGTTGCAGATTTTTATTTCTAAATAATATTAATTTGTTATTTATCTATTGGCTTCTTAGACAGGCCTGTACATGATTGCTTATTAATTGGCAATTAATGATATTTAAAGGATGCCTCATCAGAAGTTCTGATGTGTTTTATAGGACAAAGATGTTCCAGATGACTCAAGCCTCCAGCAGCCAGAGAATGATCTCAGAATAACTTCTGTTGCACTTTAAACACAACACGACGTCACATTTGAAGCAGGAAATAACGGAAAACTGAAAACTCATGAAACATGTCTTCATGTATATAAGAATTTTAATTAAATGTGTATATATAAAGTGGCCATGTTTACTGTTATTAATTTTTTTTAATATCGTGGGGGCGTCAAGAAGCCTTCATGTGCACTTCCTCTGCAGAGGACCCCACATCAGCACGTACCTCTGTGAGTACATCACACTGTACACTGCCAGCAGCAGCTGCACTGTTGTACAAACGTGTTGACCACTATGGGTAGATGGAAACTGTGGTTTGTTCTGCTCCTGCAGGTCACGTTTCATGTCTGCAGCAAAGGTAATGTACAGAAACTACCTTTTTATACTACTTCAGCTCTAATATTATGTCTTAATGCATTAATTTGTACTTCTTTAATTGCAGGGAATGGGGAGATAGTTGTGAAAACAATAGGTAAAGAACGAGATGTCACGCCAATATGCACTAATTCAACAGAGGGCATCATCGTGCTTATAGTGTGCAAGATTAGAAAAGAAAAGAGCGGGGAAGAGTGTCGTCTGCTGTATCGATATGGAGAAGACTTTGAGCATCAATGTGACTCCAGATTCACTCTTATGAAGGAAAATCAGACCGTATTTCTGCAGCTGATCAGTCTAACACCAGAAGATGGTGGGAACTACATCTGTGAGTGCTCACGTCATGGAGGAACGTATATTCTCCGCCTTAATCTCACTGTGGAAGGTAAATGTTGCATTCTCCCACACTTTGGTACATTTAAAGGTGGTCATTTTAACTGGAATTAATATTAAGAAAAATTTCAGTGACAGTAGAATTCATGCACCTGGCCTCTTTCACTTTATAGTATAAAAAGCACAAAGCGATCTGTTTTTACATTTATTTGGGTGTAGTGTAATGTCTGTAGATGTGAAAAGGCCGAATACATGAAGCAGGTGAGATAGTGTTGAGTAAATATAAAATATGTGATTATATAATTTATATTTTGAATATATGTATTCAATTTGCAGATGATGAAATATAAAATGTTTTATAATGTTATAAAAAGTAAATAACAGTGTCATTTTTTTATGTTTTAGAAGATGAAGATGAAGACGAAGATGAAGACGCCAGCAATTCAACACAACTGCACATTCCAAATGTTTTGTTCGGTGGAGCTATGGTCCTCGTTATGACGGGAGTTTTCTTCTGGTTTATCTGTGAGAGAAGGTCAACCACATCTGGATTATCTGTATGTGGATCTCCCAGTTCTTTGGTGAGTCATGTATTTTTATATTTTGGACTCCGAGTAATCATTTCTCAAATGCTTTAATGTACACAGTGTCCATAAAGTCTCTTTACAACTTAAAAAAAATATAACAAAAGCACATTAACAGGCAAATATGTGGAAATTATTACAAAATGCAGATAGTAGATACTGAAGTTTTTTTTGCTCCCCGTGAAACAAACTGAGGCACGTGGATGGAGAGAAACTATCTTCATTTACCACTATCTATTTCATCAACTGGGTACCTGTAATACAAATATTCAATGTGATTAAAAACTTTGATAACCACTGACTACATACAACAAATCTGATAAAGATATCTCACATATTGCATTTTTAATAATTTATACACTTACACTTGACACTTTATGGACACCTTGTATTTTAATTAATGTATGTTTTTATATATATATATATATATATATATATATATATATGTATATGTATATATATATGTATATATGTATATATATGTATATATGTATATATATATATATATATGTATATATATATATATGTATATGTATATATATATGTATATATATATATATATATGTATATATGTATATATAAAAAATAAAGATCAGTGTGGAGACAATGATTTGAACCACTTATCCCAAACGATCCAGTAAATGTAGTGACTCAGCAGTGACATAATTAGTATTTCAAAACATCATCATTCATCAAGATAATTTGTATTTTTATAGGACGAAGACCCAAATGAGCCCTACGCAAGCCTCCAGTACCCAGCAAGTGATCTCTACCAAACTGTCTGGTATTCAGCCGTTAACACACTGACCGCCCGCTGTGATGAGCAGGAAGTAGATGAGATCCAAGCTGTGAAATATAACAAACAATCATAATAGCATGACTGTTTTAAAGTATTATTTGTTAAATATTACTGCAAAAAATATCTGGTTTTGTGTATAGAAGAACAATAGTTCTTGATGGATTTTTGATAAAGACTGAGTTAGCTTGTCTGTAAATGCTGCATCACATCGTGTCATGTTCCTCTTGTAGAATCAAATTATAAAGTAAGTCAACATAAAGTCAAAGCTGTGTTTTTCTGTCCCCTGGTTGGTTGTTTCAGGCCTTCTCAGGGCTGTCAAGTAGCCTTTATTTCTTTAAATACACATACCTTGTATATAATTAAAAAAATGTAATTGAGGAAGTTGTGACCTATTTTAATCTCATAATTATTCATAAATGTATCACTGTTATTGCAATTTAAAAAATAAAAAATAAATTGGATAATATGGAGTTAATTTTCTACTTACTGTATGCCTATATTCTTGGAAGAAATACTATTAATAATTATTAATAATCATTTAATCAACTGTAAAAATGAGCATGCTGCTAGTCATATTAAAGCTGGGGTAGGCGGTTTCCTGGAAGAAAAGAAAAAATACATCCCTGGGTTGGAAAAACAAAAGACCCCTTTAGTATCAAAGCTGGAAAAATAAATAAATTTGTACATTTTAGGTAAGATTGTTTTATTATTATTACACTGATGTGGATAATATATACTTCTATAATGGGGAAAGACACCTTTTTATCACCATTTGAGGGCCTCTAAGAGGGGGCTTTTGCTTCTTTTTTTGGTTTGTTTTTTTCGAGAACATGAACCTTGCAAATGATTATTAATTTTAAATGACTATCACAAGTTATTACTTTTATTATGGATCAATATGCAGATTACTGCATTAATCTATTGTTAAAATACTGAAAAAAAACTACCCTACAATTTCAAAATGCATGTGTTTGTACAACAGTACAAACCTCAAGTTAAATATTATGATTAAAAAAATTTGAAAGTGAATTATCACATTTGTGAAAATGAAGTCATCAGATTATTTTGCATGTAAAAATGGCTTCAATGATTATTAAAATAACTCAGATACTAATGATCTCAGCTGTACTTTTCTATAGTTCATGCACTGTGGGGCAGTTTTATTTATAACAAAACCTATTTCATAAATTTGTTATGCATGAAACATCTTAATTTGTAAAGTATATTAAAAAAAAGTAAGAAATTTTCCTGGGTAACACTTCTGTCTATATCAATGCACAGATGTCTTTTAACCTCAGTTTGTGGACGCTCTGTATCAGAGTTAAGGCCTGTGATTAGGTCGTGCATGCATTAACACTTATTATAGTCAATGTTACTTTGTTACACTTTGATGTTTGTATCCTAACATAAAAGCAGAAGCCTTTATGTGTTGCACTTCCTCTGCAGAAGACCCCGCACCAGCTCGTACCTCTGAGAGAACTGAGACTTGAGGTTGAGGTAGCCAGACAGAGCCCTCCCTCCCTACAGTACATCACACTGTACGCTGCCAGCAGCAGCTGCACTGTTGCACAAACGTGTTGACCACTATGGGTAGATGGAAACCGTGGTTTGTTCTGCTCCTGCAGCTCACGTTTAATGTCTACAGCAAAGGTAATGTACAGGAACTACTTTTTATACGACATCAGCTTTAATTTTATCTTAATGCATTGATTTTTCTTTCTTTAATTGCAGAAACTGTGGAGAAAACAATAGGTAAAGAACGAGATGTCACGCCAATATGCACCAATTCAACAGAGAGCATCATCACGCTGATAGTGTGCACGATCAGAAAAGAAAAGAGCGGGGAAGAGTGTCGTCTGCTGTATAGATTAGGAGGCGACTTTGAGCATCAATGTGACTCCAGATTCACTCTTCTGAATGAAAATCAGACCGTATTTCTGCATCTGATCAATTTAACACAAGAGGACAGTGGGAACTACACCTGTGAGTGCTCACGTCATGGAGGAACGTATATTCTCCACCTTAATCTCACTGTGGAAGGTAAATATTGACTTCTATTCTTGCTTTCATGGTTGAAACTGCATCACTGATTATTTTCCACTATGTGCATCATTTCACGGGGTAAATAAGTGCAATAAAGCTACAAAAACCATGACTTTATAATACAATATATTAAATATAACATTTATTTGTAGGGCAGTTTTCAAAATCTACGCTACAGAGCAGCTAAATAAAATAGACAAATTATAAATTCTTTAATTCTAAGAAAGAAAATAAATAAAAACAATGGTTTATAAAAACAATATATTGCAGGAAGAATAGAAACCTGATTTTAAGGAAATAAAAGACAGTTAACGGAGGTTAAAACAGGTTAAAAGGTCATGACCTCATTCCCTCCTAATATGCCACTAATGTTATATTACATTACCCTGTTAATAATAGATAGTAATGTATTATGTGCTACTTTTCTGACATGCATTTTTTTTCTTTACTATAATTAAGAGGATGAGAATGAAGATGAAGAGGGTGCAGACGCCAGAGGTTCAGAAAATCCTCACTTTCTTGCTGCAATTATTGGTGCATCTATATTCATCACAATAACTGGAGTTATCCTTGGATTTATCTGCCGAAAAGTTCACCACAGGTAAGAGACAATAAACACTTAGGAACACACAAGAAATAAAATAGCTTTAAGTAAAGTTTTAATTACTTTTTTATTTGTTCATTTACCCGACAGAAGACAATCCGAACCGCTGACAAGTCAGGCGAACACGGTACAGTGCAATAAATCTTGTACCGACTGTACTTTTCAAATCTAATTTTACTTTAAATATTTTTTAATGTTAATATTTTTAATGTTATATGTTCTTCTGCAGGAGCCAGAAGAAATTGAGCCGTACAGCACCTACATACAGAGAGAGAACAGCCTTTATTCAACAGTCAGAATGCACTAATTTAACCATTTTTAATCAGATGTGACACAATTTCAGGATGTTTTTGTAGAGATTTTATTATATAACTTACTCCAAAGTGATGCATATTCTTTGGAATAATTTTAAAAGTACTAATATCTCACTCTGAAAATACTCCTGATTGAAAATCCCACTTAAGTTAAATTATTGACATATAATTAGCAGAATTAAATTACAGTATTTAAAGGGAAATTACTCAATGTAGAACAATGGCAACTTGCAATTCATTTTCTGTCTATTGACTAATTAATTAATCATTTCAGCTGTACTTTGGTGTTTTGCCGGGTAGTTTAATTTATGATGAAGCATGACATTTTATAAGCTCTTTGTTTAAACAAAAATCTGAATTTGTACAGTAGTTGCTAATGCTGTCACATAATTTTATTGGAGTAAAAAGTACAGTATTTGCCTCTAAAATGTAGTGGAGTATAAGTGGAAAGTAGCATGAAAAGAAAAGACTCAAGTACCAATACAACACATTTAAATTTACATATTTAAATGTGTATTTTTACATGTAAAAAATATTGTTTTTTTAAGGAACATGTAGGGTGCATTGTTTTTTTTAAATTGTGTTACCAAAAATTGGCTAATAAATTAGACTTAAATACAAACATGATGTGTGGTTTTTATTCAGTTACATGTAAAGCCATAATTAAATATTTAAATGTATGCTTTAGGTTTTATTTAAAAAAAAAGAAGAAGAAAACAGCCCCTTTGTATCCTCTGAATGTTATTCTGAATTGTAAACATACTGTATTTTGTATTTTGTATTTGACCATGCTTTTTTTTCTTGAACACATCATCAATGATGTGAGCAAAGTTTATTTTAAGGCTTTTAAAAAAGGTGTCACTTTAATCTGACACCTACAGCCGCTCAGAGGTAGATTCCGATAAAGACAGAGTGCGAGCAGGAAGCTGTGTTTTCTCTGCAGCTCTCTCATGCACACAGACGGCAGTTTATTCAGCCTCAGCAGAAGACCCCTTTTATATTCAGCCCTGCACAAGACTCTAATACAAAGTATTTAAAGGAGTTGGAGAGACGCTGTGCTTAAACAAAATGTTATTTATTATACATTGATTGCTGTTTTACATGTGAAAGCTTCTTTACAAAAGCCTGTGAGATGCAAGTAAGAATAAATAATTCTGTGTCTGGCTAAACTCTCTTTAATTTAATTTTACTAAACTAGACTTAACTAAACTTTCCTTGAATTTACTTAATAAAATTTGCCTTAACTAGACGTAACTATATAAATGCAGCTTGACTGAACTGAACTAAACCTGCCTTTTCTAGCCTTAACTAAATTTGCCTTGATTCTACTTAATGAAACTTGCCTTAATTAGATTTAACTAGACTTAAATGAACTTGCCTTAACTTGCCTTAACTAAACTTGCCTTAACTGAACTTCCCTTATCTAGCCTTAACTAAATTTGCCTTGATTCTACTTAACGAAACTTGCCTTAACTAGACTTAACTAAACTAGACTTAAATTAACTTGACTTAACTAAACTTGCCTTAACCGAACTTGCCTTAACTTGCCTTGAATAAACTTGCCTTAACTGAACTTGCCTTATCTAGACTTAACTTATCTTGCCTTAGCTAGACTTAACTAAACTTGCCTTAACTTGCCTTAACTAGACCTAACTAAACTTGCCTTAACTAGCCTTAACTAGCCTTAACTTGCCTTAACTAGCCTTAACTAAACGTAGCTAGCCTTAACTTGCCTTAACTAAACTTTACTTAACTTGCCTTAACTTGCCTTAACTAGACTTAACTAAACTTGCCTTAACTAGCCTTAACTAGCCTTAACTTGCCTTAACTAGACTTAACTTAACTTGCCTTAACTTGCCTTAACTAGACTTAACTTGCCTTAACTAGACTTAACTTGCCTTAACTAGACTTAACTTAACTTGCCTTAACTTGCCTTAACTTGCCTTAACTAGACTTAACTAAACTTAACTAAACTTTACTTAACTTGCCTTAACTAGACTTAACTAAACTTAACTAAACTTTACTTAACTTGCCTTAACTTGCCTTAACTAGACTTAACTAAACTTGCCTTATCTAGACTTAACTAAACTTGCCTTGATTCTACTTAACTAAATTCGGCTGAATTCTACTACACTAAACTTGCTTCAACTAGACTTAACTAAACTAAAGTTACCTTAACTTTACTTGACTTAACTTACCTGCATAATAAAAGCTGAAAATCCAAACTCTCAGCCTTGGTAAGTGTGTTAAGATATATTGCTTAGGTTGATCTTTTAACAAACCTTTTAGCATAAATCGCTGCTTTCAGTGCAACTTTTACACTTAAAGATTCGCCCACAATGAGTCTTTGCTTGATTGGAGGGAAAGGCTTACTTCATACTTCCTCAGTAGGTCACGTCGTCACCACCCCACCACAGGCTAATCAGACATTTTCTGAGGTTTAGGTGACAACTGGGGTGCACGCCGTTTATCTTCCTGTCTTCAGTGTAGTTTACTGTCTGCTGACTGCTTTCTGTGATTATGGATCAGTGGAAACTCTGTCTTTCTCTCCTTCTGCCACTGTGTTTGTGTTTTGAGCAAGAAGGTACAGTACAGGAGCTTTTCATTACTATTATTTAAAGTGTATCCCACATTTCCATTCTTATTCTAGGGCAGTCAGAAAATGTATTTTTTATTTGTCATGCAATGTATCTGTAAATAAAACAAATGCATGCTCTTTTGCTTATTTTTTGCAGTTACTCATGTAAAAATCTCTGGGAAAGAGTCAAATTTAACAATATGCAGCACAGAGTCACTGCGTAAGAACTCATATGTACTTTGCAAGATCAGCAGAGAAAAGACAAACGACTGTTTGTTGGGATATCAACATGGGAAAGACTTTGAGCCAGGCTGTGGCTCCAGGTTCACTATTATGGCGGCAAATCACACCGTTTTTCTCCACATGACTGGTTTAACACCAGTAGATAGTGGGAGCTACACCTGTCGCTGTCCATATCCCGATGGAAAGAATTTTCTCTTTAGTATCATTGTGGAAGGTATGTTTATTTTCTTGCTTTTGTGTTTGGAACTTACTGAAAAGAAATAAATTACTGTAATACATGCTGAGGTTAAAAATAAATGTCTGTAGATGTAAAAATTTGCCTCTTTAGCTCAATTTTAACCCTCTTTTGTTGCGGGTCAAACTGACCCATTTCAAAGTTTAAAAATCATAAAAATGTTTGGTTTTTTTTATTAAAAAAATGTTTTTCCAATGTACATGAAAAAAGTTTTAACATGCGTTTTTTTATGGAAAAAAAGAGAAATATAAGAACACCATTGCACTAAATATTGATTGAAATGGTTAGTAAATGAGTTAATAATGAAGTATAAACAGTTATTTAGTGGGATTTTTTAGTTTCTGACACTTTTGGATAATTAAACATGCCTCGGGTTATTACTGTTCGTGAAAAAATGAACATAACAGGAGGGTTAACCCAGTTTGGATCATTTGTCGTACCCAGTAGTGGGTCAAACCAGAAAAGTCTCCAGTATAAAAAATAAAAAAAATCATACCCAAAAAATAGGTTATTTTTACTAAAATGTATATTATTTCCGTTGGGCTGTTATTCAGTTGTGCCAATCTGTGCTTATTTTGACCCAGTAATTATGTCTCATCTACATTTTAAACAGGGTAGTTCTTTTTACCATATTGTTTTTTTTTACACCTGCCATGACCCAAATCTTAACCCAGTTGTGGTTAAAAACAAATTTACCACCTGACTATGGGGTCAACAAGGTCAAAGACACAAAGCTTGCATAACCTGCAGCGTTAGTTAGAAACATGACCCAGTATTTTTAGAGTGTGTGAACGGTAAATGTGTTCAAAAAATTACTTTTTTTTTGTCTTGCAGAGCCCAGCAGTTCTCCATGGGTAACAGTCACCACTGTGTTTGGCTGTGCATTTATCACTATAGCTGGAGTTTTCCTCGGACGTTTTCTGAGAAAAAAACAGTGCAGGTAAGAAAAAAATCTGGTAACGCTTTATATTAAGGTCCTTGTAATAACCATTAATTAACAAGTAATAAGGCCCTTGTAAGCCCTTACAAGATGCTTATTAACATTACTGTGTGTTTATAAGCCTTTATAAGTGTTAATAATGGCATTAGAATACAGCTAGTAGCAGGCTATAAGAGATGTATAATAAGAACATTAATAAAAGCCTCATGAGTATCTTATAATTCTTCATAATAGCATTACAAACACCCATAACCCACCCATTATGTCTTTGCCATGCCTTTATTAATCTTTTGTTTGCTTATTGATATTAAAATATACTTTATTGCTAATCTATTATAAGTTAACTAAGCACTTGTTAACAGTTAACTATGTTTTTTGCAGCTAAAGGGATCTAAAGTGAGAACAATGCCTTATTACTTGTTAATTAATGGTTATTACAAGGACCTTAATATAAAGCGTTACCAAAAATCTTCCTAACTAACAAGTTTAAATTGTTCAATAAAGCCCTTTTTTGCTGTAATTTGATTACACTCTGTATTTACTCCATAATTTTGTTTAGTCTTTTATTTGCATGTTTCACTTCTAACTCTGACATCTTCATTACAGAGACGACACAAGAACAGGAGCAGCTGCCTGTGAAACAAACTTCTCTTTGGTGAGCACATGTTCTTTAAATGTATAAAGCGGCTATTCTGATGTATTTACGGCAAACATGTTTTCACATTCAAGACAAGTAGCTGAGAAAAAACAAGAGGCAGAGAGAGAGAGTGTGTCTGTGGTCAGACTCGAATGTTATGTTTGCAGTGTAGAGTTTGGTGTGTGTCTTAACCACTGGGCCACCACAATGCCTCTTAGGTGATGAGAGTTATATTATGGGATGGCTTTTGTAACCATTGATTTGAAAAGACGCACATGCAGAGGTGGAAGAAGTAAAGGCCTGCTCAGCCTGCCGGTAGGTCGTTATCGGGCAGTTACATGTTGTTTAGTAGTGTAAGTATTCAGGAATGAAGCAAAACTAAAGTTAGAGAATGAGGAAGCAAGGGAAACAGAGTACAACACACACAAAAAAACACTCTTTGGGCGGACAGAAGGACAAACCCAGACTTTCACCCATGAGATTAAATTTAGTCCGACTTTTTTTTTACATTACATTACATTACATGTCATTTAGCAGACGCTTTTGTCCAATGCGACTTACAATAAGTGCATTCAACCTGAAGGTACTAGACATAGACCACAGGAATCAAGTAAGTACAGAACTTTAAGAGCTAACTGTCATCGCTACAGTGTTATAGCGTTAAAGAAGAAAAGAATAGAAAAGAAGAAGAAGAAGAAGAGAAGAATATTTTTTTAAATATATATGTTAGGTGACCATGACTTAACCGAGGTATTGTTTTTTCAAACATGATAGTTAAGTTTTTGGTGTTTCCACAGGACCCAGATGACACGTACACCGGCCTTCAGCAGCCTGTCGGCGATTTCTACGAAACTATGTCCTCAGTGCACCATCAACACGACAACAAGAGAAATTTAGCCAGTAGAAATAAACCTATTGCACATCTGGATGATCAGGGGATGGATGCATGTGAGCATGATATCTATGAAAACGTTTAACCAACAATCCAGATAGCATGACTGTATAAATGTATAATATGACTTTACTAACTTGTGTAAATGCTGCATCACATAATGTCTTAATACTCTTGTAGGATCACAAACAGATTTTTTTATTGACAGCTGAGACCTTATTTTTCTTTTTAATTCTTATAATTATTCATGCATGTGTCTCTTTAATCATACAATTGCTTACTGGAATTTATCAAATAAAATCCACTTCGTTAAATGTTATAATTGGGTAGTTTATATTCCAATTTAAAAATGCGCAAAAGCAAAAAAAAATATTAACTGGCTGTGCTAAAACTGTATTTTTTACAATTTAAGAAATCTTAATTGCACCAAATTGCAGAGGGAGATGGATGTTTTTTTAGGCCTGGCTGGCTGCTTCAAGTGCAGCCTTTTGGGGGTTATTTTGGGTTATTTCTCTGTTTAGCAATGCCAAAAAAAATGTCTTTGTTCAGGAAAATAATGTTTTTAAAGTAAATCGAGCTCTGCTAGGATCTGATTGCTTTAAAGTCTGTAAAAAGAACTCAATTGGTGCTTTGGTTTTAACAAAGAAACGGACTATAACAGGCATTTGCTACCTTGTCAATCTACTTTTCTGCTACATAATTCTATTGCCAATAAAGTATCTTGACCTCAAAGTTGCACTTCCTTTCTAGACACTATAGACATCTGCCTCAAGACTAGTTTGAGGTTCGTCCGCCCCCATTAAGTATATTTACTCACTGCAACACTGTTGCTCTCTATCAGTATTTATAGACTTTGTATACTTTTTCTGCCACTTTGCTTGCGTCTTGTAGATACAGGAGCTTTACTTTACATATAATATATGCAAATTAGTGTTTGCAAGTAATTAGAATAACCAGAACAAGTTTCCTGACTGTGAGTATTGTCTGCTGTGTCGATATGGAGACAACTTTTTACACAAATTCGACTCTTCCCTTCAGCATCACTATGGAAGGTAATATTAGATTTACTTGTAATTCACATTAATGCCTTTCTCTGATACTTTGTCTTAAAATGGTCATTTTCAACTGACTCAGTGTATTGCCTTCGCTTGCCTGAATCTCAATGTTTCTCTACAAAAACAGCAAATGCCAATTTTGTTACCAATTCTGACACGGATGACAGCCATTCAACACACACACAAATGCTCTATCTGGCTGTTTTGGTCGGAGGAGCTGTAGCCGTCTTTATTATTGGAGTTTTCTTTGGGGTTTTCTGCAGGAGCATATGTGACGGGTGAGAGACATTTATAATTTTAATTTTAAAAAATTGTTCAAATTTCCATTTATGTCCATATGTTGTTCTAACTCTGACAACTTTTCTAATTTAAAGCTTTTCAACCACATCTGGAGGATCTGTACGTCAAACTCCTGGCTCTTTGGTGAGTAATGTTTTCATTTTGAATACATAAATGTAGACATTAATATTTAGAAACAATCACTTGAAGTACTTATTTGAAAAGTTCAGAAGTGACATAATGCAGCTACACTTTACAGACACGATACATTAAGATAATTTATCTTTCATAGGATGAAGAAGCTCCAGATGAGACCTACACAAGCCTCCAGCAACCAGCGAGTGATCTCTACCAAACGATCTCAAATTCAGCAAATAACGCAGTGGCGGTCCGCCTTGATAATCGAGAAGTAGATGCAAGAGACTATGAAATCATGAAACCACAAACCAAATAGCAAGACAGAAAAATGTATCATGTATTGCAATTTCTGACTTATTGGGACAAAAACATTCCTGCAATAATATCTTGTTTTATTCATGTAGATGTAAAAGCAACAGTCATCCTTTAGACGTGTTTATTAAAAGAGTTAGCTTGTATATAAATGCTGCATCACATCGTGTTTTACTCCCGTTGTAAAATCATTTTAAAGTCATTATAATTATTTTGTTGCACTCTGGTTGTTTGTTTAGGCCTTCTCAGGGGTTTCAAGTAGCCTTTTATTTTTTTACACACATACCATGTCATGTATCATTCACAGAATTGTCATCAAGGAAGTTGTGGCTTTTTGTTAATATCATAAGTATTAATAAATGTAACACTGTTATGGGAATTTAAAAAATAAAATGGTTTATAGAGAGTTAATTTTGTACCTGCTTCTTGTTACATTAAAGCTGGGATAGGCAAAAAAAATAAAAAATAAAAAATTTGAAAGCACAGCCTTCCTCCTGCAGCCCTCCCTCTCTGTCCTGGGATCCAAATGCCAGATAAAAAATAGCGACAATTCAAGAGTATTATCCTGTTTTCTGTGCAATCTTTTCTTTGCAGATGACGCTCTGTAATTCGAGGCTCGAGCTCGCTACATAAAATTAACTTGAATTAGTTGCAAGCCTTTGGCTGCTGTTAGCACAGGGCTAAACTATTAGCAACATTGTCTCTGAAACGCTTTACTGATACTGATTCTTGGTTTTTTAATGAGTTTATTGACTTTCTTTAAGATTGTTTATGACAATCCATCCTCCATTTTTGGGTTGCTGTGCCGTTTAGGCAGTTGTTGCCAATGCTGGAACTTTCTGCAGGATTTTCCACAATTGGATCAGGCTTGTATTCTAATTGCTCATTGGGGAGTTAATTTAAACATTTCAAAATAAAATATACTGCGTGTCCTCACTGTGAGCCTGTGCTAGTCACATCTAATATCATGAGGTATGTGAGCTACTGGCTGTGCTAAAATTTACTTTTCTTTTTTTTTTAACCACATCAAACTACAGAGGGAAATAGATGGTTTTTAGCCCTGACTAGTTTGATTTTTGTATTCCACGATGCTGAAACTAAGTAAGCTACCTTTCTGTACCTTTAATGTCAAGGTTTGTGTTATATGGACATAGTATCAAACATGCCATCTGTTTTTTTAATTAGAAATGTTGCAGAAAAAAAAAAAATTGAGTGTCTTAACCTCAAAGTAACAGCATATGTTTGGTACTTCCTTTTGAAGAGCTCACCTATTTTTAGGACATTTCAGGAAGCTTTAGTTCACTGTTGCCCTCGCCCTTTCTATAGTGAGAAGGTTACTCAGACCTCTCTGTTATTATCATTATGGATAAACTGAATATTTTTCATGTTCTGCTTCTGCCACTGTGTTTGTGTTTTGACCCTGAAGGTACAGTAGCTTTTCTTTCTTTTGATTACACAGTTTGTTACAATGACAAGTGGTTTCTTAACTTTTCTTCTTTTTTTTGCAGTGTTTCTTGTGAAAACCATCAGAAGAGAATCAGATGTCACTCCGATTTGCAAGAATGCAAATCTGAGTGACATCGTACTGATAGTGTGTAAGATCAAAACAGAGAGGAACAGAGGAGAAGAGTGTAATCTGATGTATATATATGGAGAGGGCTTTGTGGACGAATGTTACTCCAGTTTCACTTTCATGGAAGAGAATCAGACTGTGTTTCTCCACCTGACCAGTTTAACACCAGAGGACAGTGGACTCTACACCTGTGAGTGTTCAGGTGTTGAGGGAACAGAGATTCTCCATCTGAAAATCACTGTGGAAGGTAAATGTGGATCTTTGCTTCTTGCTTTTGTGTTTAACTTGAGAGAAAAGTTTTAAAGGTAAAAAAATAAGGGTATATGATGCATGCACTTATTTGTTAAATTAGGCCTATTTCTTTCTTTTTTTTTATAAGCACACAGCAGTCTGATATAGTGTAGCACAGGTATAAAATGTGTGATGTTAATTATATTTTGAATAGATTATGATGTATTTCTTCAGAAATAAAGCAGATGCCATGTCATTTAATTAATTAATTAATTAATTTATTTATTTTACAATATTGTAGATGTTAAACGGTTGATCCATTCAGCACAGCCGCACTTTCTGGGTTTTTTCATTGGTGGAGCTACAGGCATCATAATGGGAGTTGTCGTTGGGTTTATCTGCTGGAGAATACGTCATGGGTGAGAGAATAATATAATGGTCATATTAATTTTTCTGTGTCTGTATTTGTTGTTTAACTTACTCTAATATCTCTTCTTATAGAAACAGTTCAAGGTCACCCCCATCTGGATTACCTGCAACTCCCGGCTCTTTGGTAAGTCAAGTCGAGTCAAACTTTATTTATAGAGCACATTTAAAACAACCGGGGTTGACCACAGTGCTGTACAGATATCACAGTTGCAGGAAATACAGTAAAATGCTAAGATACATAAACACAGTGCAACAATAGAATGAAATAAATAAAAATAAAATAAAATAAAATAAAATAAATTTTAAATTTTAAAATTTTGTAAAATTTAGTTTTTGCAAGATGTCCACTTAAACTTGATTAAAAGCCAGGGAGAAAAGTGTGTTTTTAAGGAGGCCGCTGCCACATAGGCAGTAATGTTTTCTTTTGTTCTGTACCTTTTAAACTCAGGAAGTAGCCAGTTTAATGTTATTAATTTATATTTCACATGATGCATCAAGATAATTTATTTTTATAGGTTGAAGATGATCCAGATGAGCTCTACACAAGCCTCCAGCACCCAGCGAGTGATCTCTACCAAACTATCCCAAATTCAGCCAATAAGGTAATGATGGCTCGCTTTGATAACCAGGAAGTAGATGGAAGAGATCCAAGCTGTGAAGACTATGAAAACATTTGAGGGGAAGTGCTAGCGCGAGCTTGGTTTGCAAGCTACTGAAAACTGAACAAGGCCTTTAAAATTGACTTTGTTAAAGTGAAAACACATAAAAGTTCATAGACAAAATCACACAGTCCACTGTGCCAATCAGCCGTGCCCTAAAGCATACCCTGCTGAATCGTCTATTTGACTTTAAATCTGACCCTAATTTACTAAATGAACATCATGCTGTATTGACGAAGATGCTAAACTAACCATTAAGACCAAAAACTTGTTAGGAAAGTCAAAAAGTGGACTCATTTTCAGACACGATACATGAAGATGATTTATTTTTCATAGGATGAAGAATATCCAGATCCTACACAAGCCTCCAGCACCCAGCGAGTGATCTCTACCAAACTATCTCAAATTCAGCAAATAACATAGTGACAGTCCGCCTTGATAACCAGGAAGTAGATGCAAGAGACTATGAAAACATGAAACCACAAACCAAATAGCAGGACAGAAAGATGTATAATTTATTGAATTAGGACAATAATATTCCTGCAATAATCTTTTGTTTTATTCATGTAGATGTAGAAGCAACAGTCATCCTTTAGACGTGTTTATTAAAAGACTGAGTTAGCTTGTATGTAAATGCTGCATCACATTGTGTTTTATTCCTCTTTTAGAATCATTTTAAAGTCATGTAAGTGTTTTGCTGCAACACTTGAATGCATAAATGTAGACATTAATATTTAGAAACAATCACTTGAACTACTTATTTAGAAATTTTTCAGGAAATGTAGTCACTGAGAAGTGACATAATGCAGTTAGACTTTAAAGACGCGATACATTAAGATAATTTATTTTTCATAGGATGAAGAAGATCCAGATGAGACCTACACAAGCCTCCAGCAACCAACGAGTGATCTCTACCAAACTATCTCAAATTCAGCAAATAACGCAGTGACGGTCCGCTTTGAAAACCGGGAAGTAGATGCAAGAGACTATGAAAACATGAAATAAGTAGCCTTTTATTTTTTAACACACATACCCTGACATGTATCGTTCACAGAATTGTCATCAAGGAAGTTGTGGCTTTTTGTCTATCTCATAAGTATTAATAAATGTATCATTGTTACAGGAATTTTAAAAAAAGTTAATGTGGAATTAATTTTGTACTGTTGTTCTGTAAATCAATCCTTTATTATTCAATAAAAATGCACAAAAACACAATCTGTTTTTGCTCCAAAAACATGCTTCTTGTTACATTAAAGCTGGGATAGGCCAATTTTTTTTTTTTTTTTTTAATCCACAATTTGAAAGCACGGCCTTCCTCCTGCAGCCCTCCCTCTCTGTCCTGGGATCCAAAGGCGAGATAATTATAGCGACAATTACAAAAGAATTACCGTTCTGTTTTCTGTGCAATCTTTTCTTTGCAGATGACGCTCTGTAATTCGAGGCTCGAGCTCGCTACATAAAATTAACTTGAATTAGTTGCAAGCCTTTGACTGCTGTTAGCACAGGGCTAAACTATTAGCAACATTGTCTCTGAAACGCTTTACTGATACTGATACTTGGTTTTTTAATGAGTTCATTGACTCTCTTTATGATTGTTTTTATGACAATCCGTCCTCCATTTTTAGGTTGCTTTGCTGTTTAGGCAGCTGTTGCCAATGCTGGAACTTTCTGCAGGATTTTCCACAATTGAATGAGGCTTGTATTCTAATTGCTAATTTGGGAGTTAACTTATACATTTCAAAGTAAAATATACTGCATGTCCTCACTGTGAACCTGTGCTAGTCACATCTAATACCATGAGGTTAGCTGCTGGCTGTGCTAAAACAGTTTGGAATTTTTTTTTTATCACTCAGGAAATCTTAACCACACCAAACTACAGAGGGAAATAGATGTATTTTAGCCCTGGCTGGTTCGAGTGTAAACTGTTGGAGAAGTCATGCATGCTTTGTTTTATTTGGGGTTATTTCTCTGTTCAAGAATGCCAAAAAAAAAGTCTTTGTTCAGAAAAATGCTTTCAAAGTAAATTGGACTCTCTTTTCTCATTGCTTTAAAGTCTGTAAAAAGAACCATGAAACTAGAAACTATGACAACAGACATTCGCTACCTTGATAATCTGCCTTTCTGCTACACAACCCTAAAGCCAATATCTTGACCTCAAAGTTGTACTTCCTTTCTAGACACTATAGACATCCGTTTCAAGGGCAGTTTGAGGTTTGTCCGCCCCTCTTCAGTATATTTTCTCACTGCAACACTGTTACTCTCTATCATTGTGGATATGCCTTTGTTATGTTCATTTTCTGACACTTTGCTTTCATCTTGAAAGTACAGGAGCTTTATCTTTTATGCAAATTGGAGCGTCTGCAAGAAGTTAGAATAACCAGTACAAGTTTCTTGACTTCGAGTGTTGTCTGCCGTATCGATATAGAGAGGATTATGTACACAAATGTGACTCTAGATTCACACTTTTGACTGTGAATCTGTTTCTCCACCTGATCAGTTTAATACCAGACGATCGTGGGAAGTACATCTGTGAGTTCGTATCCTGGCAATAAGTATATTCTCCATCTCAGCATCGCTATGGATGGTAAATATTTGATTATTTTTCTTGCTCTTGTAATTCTCATTTATGCCTTCCTCTAATAGATTGGCTTAGGATGGTAATTTTCAACTGACCCAATATATTGCCTGTACTTGCCTGAATCCTAATGTCCCTCGACAAAAACAGTTAATCCCAATTTTGTTCATCTGACAAACATTTTTACTTTAGATCATTCGGATATCACTGCCGATACAACATACAAAAACTTGCTTCTTCTTGGTTCGATCGGGGCAGCTGGAGTGGCAACTGTAGCCGTCTTTATTATTGTCTGTTGCTTTTTCTGCGGGAGCATACGTCATGGGTGAGAGACATTTATAATTATAATAATTTGAATTGTTTTTGTTTATATTCTATCTGTGTCCATATGTTGTTCTTAATCTGACAACTTTTCTAATTTAAAGCTTTTCAACCACATTTGGAGGATCTGTATGTCAAACTCCTGGCTCTATGGTGAGTAATGTTTTCATTTTGAATACATAAATGTAGACATTAATATTTAGAAACAATCACTTGAACTACTTATTTAGAAATTTTTCAGGAAATGTAGTCACTGAGAAGTGACATAATGCAGCTAGACTTTAAAGACACGATCCATTAAGATAATTTATTTTTCATAGGATGAAGAAGATCCAGATGAGACCTACACAAGCCTCCAGCAACCAACGAGTGATCTCTACCAAACTATCTCATATTCAGCAAATAACGCAGGGACGGTCCGCTTTGTTAACCAGGAAGTAGATGCAAGAGACTATGAAAACATCAAACCACAAACCAAGTAGCAGGACAGAAAAATGTATAATTTGTTGCAATTTCTGATTTACTGGGACAATGATATTCCCGTAATAATCTCTTGTTTTATTCATGTAGATGAACAGTCATCATTTAAACATGTTTATTAGAAAAACAGAAGTTGTTGATGGATTTTTGGTAAAGACAGAAGAGTTAGCTTGTGTGTAAATGCTGCATCACATTGTTGCTCATTTATCAAACGAGCGTAGAAACGAGCGTAGAAACGAGCGCAGATCTGAGCGTATATTTCTTCTTACGACAGGGTTCACGTGTGATTTATCAAACAATCATATCTCGCCAATCACAGCGTGAGAATGATCGGCTGTTGATAAATGTGGCGGCTCGAAACAAGCATTTAAATACCACGCCCTAATATATATGATATATATATAATATATACCTGATTCAGATGGCTCGCCTTGAGAGTTAACGTCATCGAAGGACGCAATATGGCCAAAAAGAGGATTTTTCCCCCTAAAGTCAGCTTTATTAGCAAAGTGCAGTTACAAATAACAACAGTAGCGATATAGACATATTACAGAAATACGCAGCGACGGAGTTTTATGAAATAAAAATACTTCTAGTTATAAACTCAAACAACTTCGGTTATCCAGATGAGCCCTACACAAGCCTCCAGCACCCAGCGAGTGATCTCTACCAAACTATCCCAATTCAGCAAATAACTTGACGGTCCGTTTTGATAACCGGGAAGTCGATGCAAGAGACTATGAAATCATGAAACCACAAACAAAATAGCAGGACGGAAAGATGTTTAATTTGACATTTCTGACTTATTGGGACAATAATATTCCTGCAATAATACCTTGTTTTATTCGTGTAGATGTAAAAGCAACAGTCATCCTTTAGACGTGCTTATTAAAAGAGTTAGCTTGTATGTAAATGCTGCATCACATTGTGTTTTACTCCTCTTGTAGAATCATTTTAAGTAATTATGTTTGTTTTGCTGCACTCTGGTTGGTTGTTTCAGGCCTTCTCAGGGGTGTCAAGTAGCCTTTTATTTTTTAACACACATACCCTGACATGTATCATTCACAGCATTGTCATCAATGAAGTTGTGGCTTTTTGTTAATCTCATAAGTATTAATAAATGTATCATTGTTACAGGAATTTAAAAAAAAGTTAATGCGGAATTAATTTTGTACTGTTGTTCTGTAAATCAATCCTTTATTATTCAATAAAAATGCACAAAAACACAATCTGTTTTTGCTCCAAAAACATGCTTCTTGTTACATTAAAGCTGGGATAGGCCAAATTTTATTTTTTTTGAATCCACAATTTGAAAGCACGGCCTTCCTCCTGCAGCCCTCCCTCTCTGTCCTGGGATCCAAATGCAAGATAATTATAGCGACAATTCGAAGAGAATTACCGTTCTGTTTTCTGTGCAATCTTTTCTTTGCAGATGACGCTCTGTAATTCGAGGCTCGAGCTCGCTACATAAAATGAACTTGAATTAGTTGCAAGCCTTTGGCTGCTGTTAGCACAGGGCTAAACTATTAGCAACATTGTCTCTGAAACGCTTTACTGATATTGATACTTGTTTTTTTTCTTATGAGTTTATTGTGACTCTCTTTGAGATTGTTAATATGACATCTGTATTCCATTTTTGGGTTGCTTTGCAGTTCAGGCAGCTGTTGCCAATGCTGGAACTTTCTGCAGGATTTTCCACAATTGGATCAGGCTTGTATTGTAATTGCTCATTTGGGAGTTAATTTAAACATTTAAAAGTAAAATATACTGCGTGTCCTCACTGTGAGCCTGTGCTAGTCACATCTAATACCATGAGGTTAGTTGCTGGCTGTGCCAAGACAGTTTGGCGGTTATTTATCACTCAGGAAATCTTAACCACACCAAACTACAGAGGGAAATAGATGTATTTTAGCCCTGGCTGGTTCGAGTGTAAACTGTTGGAGAAGTCATGCATACTTTGTTTTATTTGGGGTTATTTCTCTGTTCAACAATGCCAAAAATGTCTTTGTTCAGGAAAATGTTTTCAAAGTAAATTGAACTCTGCTTTCTAATTGCTTTAAAGTCTGTAAAAAGAACCATGAAACTAGAAACTATGACTACAACAGACATTCGCTACCTTGATAATCTGCCTTCCTGCTACACAACCCTAAGGCCAATATCTTGACCTCAAAGTTGTACTTCCTTTCAAGTTAATATAAACTTCCGCTTCAAGGGCAGTTTGAGGTTTGTCCGCTCAACTTCAGTATATTTTTTCACTGCAACACTGTCGCTCTCTACCATTATTTATAGATTTTGTTGTGTTCTTTTTCTACCACTTTTCTTTCATCTTGAAGGTACAGGAGCTTGATCTTTTGTGCAAATTGGAGCATCTGCAAGAAATTAGAATAACCAGAACAAGTTTCCTGACTTTGAGTGTTGTCTGCTGTGTCAATATAGAAAGGACTATGGACACAAAAGGGACTCATTTTAGCATCACTATGGAAGGTAAATATTAGATTTGATTTTAATTCACATTTTTTGCCTTTCTTTAATACATCAGCTTAAAATAGTACTTTTAAAAGTACCCAGTATATTTCCTGCATTTGCCTGAATCATGATTTTTCTCTACAAAAGCTGGAAATGCCAGTTCTGTTTTTCTGACATTAACATAATATAACATTTTTACTTTATAAGATCTCTATCTGGCTGTTTTGATCGGGGGAGCTGGAGCCATTTTTGTTATTGGAGTTATTTTTGGGTTTTTCTGCAGGAGCATATGTGACAGGTGAGAGACATTTATAATTCTAATTTAGTTTTCTTGTTCGGTTTTCTATCTGTGTGCATATGTTGTTCTAACTCTGACAACTTTTCTAATTTAAAGCTTTTCTACCACATCTGGAGTATCTGTACGTCAAACTCCTGGCTCTTTGGTGAGTAATGTTTTCATTTTGTATACATAAATGTATACACTTCATATTTAGGGCCCGAGCAGGCAACGACCTGCGAGGTCCCTATTGTATTTCGAATGTTTATTTATTCTTATATTTGAGGAGCAGTGAAGAGACAATCACTTAAAGTACTTATTGCAAGACTTTAAAGACACGATACATTAAGATAATTTATTTTTCATAGGATGAAGAAGATCCAGATGAGACCTACACAAGCCTCCAGCAACCAGCGAGTGATCTCTACCAAACTATCTCTATTCAGCAAATAACATAGTGACGGTCCATTTTGATAACCAGGAAGTTGATGCAAGAGACTATGAAAACATGAAACCACAAACCAAATAGCAGGATGGAAAAATGTTTAATTTGACATTTCTGACTTATTGGGACAAAAATATTCCTGCAATAATATCTTGATTTATTCGTGTAGATGTAAAAGCAACAGTCATCCTTTAGACGTGTTTATTAAAAGAGTTAGCTTGTATGTAAATGCTGCATCATATTGTGTTTTCCTCCTGTTATAGAATCAATTTAAAGTCATTGTAAGTGTTTTGCTGCACTCTGGTTGGTTGTTTCAGGCCTTCTCAGGGGTTTCAAGTAGCCTTTTATTTTTTAACACACATACCCTGACATGTATCATTCACAGCATTGTCATCAAGGAAGTTGTGGCTTTTTATTAATCTCATAAGTATTAAGAAATGTATCACTGTTTCATGAATTTCAAAGAGTTAATGGGCAGTAAGTTTTGTTCTCAGTGTTGTTCTCATTGGGGAGTTAATTTAAACATTTCAAAATAAAATATACTGCGTATCCTCACTGAGCCTGTGCTAGTCACATCTAATATCATGAGGTATGTGAGCTACTGGCTGTGCTAAAACTGGTTTACTTTTTTTTTTTTTAACCACATCAAACTACAGAGGGAAATAGATGTGTTTTAGCCCTGACTAGTTCGATTGTTGTATTCCACAATGCTGAAACTAAGTAAGCTCCCTTTCTGTACCTGATCTTTAATGTCACGGTTTGTATTATATGGACATAATATTAAACATGCCATCAGTTTTTAATCAGAAATGTTGCAGAAAATAAAAAAAAGAAATTGAGTGTCTAAACCTCAAAGTATAAGCAGTCACGTCTTGTACTTCCTTTTGAAGAGGTCACATACATTTATGGTATTTCAGGAAGCTATAGGTCACTGTTGCCTTCGGCCTTTCTACAGTGAGACGGTTACTCAGACCTCTCTGTTATTATCATTATGGATAAACTGACTCTTGTTCATGTTCTGCTTCTGCCACTGTGTTTGTGTTTTGACTCTGAAGGTACAGGAGCATTTCATTCTTTTGATTACACAGTTTTATTTGAGTTATTCAGTTTGTTACAATGACAAGTGGTTTCTTAACTTTCTATTTTTTTGCAGTGACTCTTGTGAAAACCATCACGGGAGAATCAGATGTCACTCCGATTTGCAAGAATGCAACTCTGAGTGACTTGGAACTTATAATATGTAAGATCAGAACAGAGAGGAACAGAGGAGAAGAGTGTCGTCTGCTGTATACATATGAAAGGGGCTTTGAGGACAAATGTAACTCCAGTTTCACTTTTAAGGAAGAGAATCAGACTGTGTTTCTCCACCTGACCAGTTTAACACCAGAGGACAGTGGACTCTACACCTGTGGGTGTTCAGGTGCTGAGGGAACCTACATTCTCCATCTGAAAATCACTGTGGAAGGTAAATATAATTTTTTCTTGCTTTTGTTTTCAAGCTTTTCTCCCATACTTTGGCTAAATGTTTGGAGTTAAATGTTAAAATGATTCTTGCACTTAAATGTGAAATAAGTCTTATTCATATAGTTTTAATTCATAGAATAAAAAGCACACAGCAAGAGTGTCGTACAGATATAAAATATGTGATTATATAAATTATATTTTGCATAAGGTACATTGGAGGTTGAAGAGGCCGGCCATTCAACACAACTGAGTTTTTTCATTGGTGGAAGTATAGTCATCATTATAACGGGAGTTGTCCTTGGCTTTATCTGCTGGAGAATACGTCATGGGTGAGTGAATATTATAATGGTCATATTTTTTATGTGTGTGTATTTGTTGTTTCACTTACTATAATATCTCTTCTTATAGAACCAGTTCAAGGTCACCCCCATCTGGATTACCTGCAACTCCCGGCTCTTTGGTAAGTAATGTTTTCTTTTGTTCTGTACCTTTTAAACTCAGGAAGTAGCCAGTTTAATATTATTAATTTATGTTCCACATGATTAACATAATGCATCAAGATAATTTACCTTTTATAGGTTGAAGATGATCCAGATGAGCCCTACACAAGCCTCCAGCACCGAGCGAGTGATCTCTACCAAACTATCTCAAATTCAGCAAATAACATAGTGACGGGCCGCTTTGATTACCAGGAAGTAGATGCAAGAGATTATGAAAACATGAAACCAAACAAACCAAATAGCAGGAAGTAAAGATGTATAATTTATTAAATTGGGACAATAATATTCCTGCAATAATCTTTTGTTTTATTCATGTAGATGTAGACGCAACAGTCATCCTTTAGACGTGTTTATTAAAAGACTGAGTTAGCTTGTATGTAAATGCTGCATCACATCGTGTTTTCTCAGGGGTTTCAAGTAGCCTTTTATTTTTTAACACACATACCCTGACATGTATCATTCACAGAACTGTCATCAAGGAAGTTGTGGCTTTTTGTTAATCTCACAAGTATTAATAAATGTATCATTGTTAAAGGAATTTTTAAAAAAGTTAAGGGGGGGTTAATTTTGTACTGTTATTTTGTAAATCAATCATTTATTATTCAATAAAAATGCACAAAAGCACAATCTGTTTTTGCTCCAACAACTTGCTTCTTGTCTTGGAACTTTCTGCAGGATTTTCCACAATTGAATGAGGCTTGTATTGTAATTGCCCATTGGGGAGTTAATTTAAACATTTCACAATAAAATATACTGCATATCCTCACTGTGAGCCTGTGCTAGTCATATCTAATACCATGAGGTGAGCTGCTGGCTGTGCTAAAACTTGTTTACTTTTTTATTTATTTATTTATTTTTTTAACCACATCAAACTACAGAGGGAAATAGATGTTTTAGCTCGTTCTTTTTTTGTATTCCACAATGCTGAAACCAGGTAAGCTACCTTTCTGTACCTGATCTTTAACGTCAAGGTTGTATTAAATGGACATTATATGAAGCTTGTTTGTTAATAACAAATGTTGCAGAAAATAAAAAAAATTGAGTGTCTTAACCTCAAAGTATAAGCAGCCATGTTTGGTACTTCCTTTTTTAAGAGCTCACATACTTTTAAGGTATTTTAGGTTTGAGGTCACTGTTGCCCTCACCCTTTCTACAGTGAGACGGTTACTCAGACCTCTCTGTTATTATCATTATGGATAAACTGACTCTTGTTCATGTTCTGCTTCTCTCACTGTGTTTGTGTTTTGACCCTGAAGGTACAGGAGCATTTTTTTTTGATTACACAGTTTTATTTGAGTTATTCAGTTTGTTACAATGACAAGTAGTTTCTTAACTTTCCATTTTTTTTGCAGTGACTCTTGTGAAAACCATCAGGAGAAAATCAGATGTCACTCCAATTTGCAACAATGCAACTCTGAGTGACATCGAACTGATAGTGTGTAAGATCAGAACAGAGAGGAACAGAGGAGAAGAGTGTAATCTGCTGTATTCATATGAAAGGGGCTTTGAGGACAAATGTATTTCAAGTTTCACTTTTATGGAAGAGAATCAGACTGTGTTTCTCCACCTGACCAGTTTAACACCAGAGGACAGTGGACTCTACACCTGTCAGTGTTCAGGTGCTGAGGGAACAGAGATTCTCCATCTGAAAATCACTGTGGAAGGTAAATGCCCATCCTTTCTTCTTGCTTTTGTGTTTGACTTGAGAGAAAGTTTTAAAGGTAAAAATAAGGGTATATGATGCATGCACTTAATTGTGAAATTAGGCCTATTTCTTGTTTTGTTTTTTATTTAATAAAAAGCACACAGCACTCTGATATAGTGTAGCACAGGTATAACATGTGTGATCTTGTTAATTATATTTTGAATAGATTATGATGTATTTCTTCACAAATAAAGCAAATGCCATGTCATATATATATAATGAGGCTGTGATCTTTAGGGTTAGGGGAAAAGAGGAAAGAAAGGTTAGGGAAAGAAAAAGAAAGAAAATGTCCACTTGCCATAACGTCGTCTTTAGTTTGGGATCTGCCACTTCAGTTTAGCTGCCATAATGTTTTTTTTGCAACCAGTTCATGCATAGAACGGATCAGGAGCCAGAATGGCTCCACGCCAGCTAATGC
The DNA here is from genome assembly GCF_030273125.1 of Centropristis striata. Taxonomy (NCBI): domain Eukaryota; kingdom Metazoa; phylum Chordata; class Actinopteri; order Perciformes; family Serranidae; genus Centropristis; species Centropristis striata. The sequence goes on along the minus strand of NC_081540.1, from coordinate 6,227,408 downwards.
TAGCGCTGGCTTGGTTAGCAAGCAGCTGAAATAAGGCCTTTAAATTGACTTTGTTGAAGTGAAAACAAACTGGGAAAGAGTTCATAGACAAAATCACACAGTCCACTGTGCCAATCACTAGCAGTGCACTAAAGCATACCCTGCTTAATTTACAAATTTTACTGTAAATTGGACCACAATTTGCTAAATGAACATCATGCTGTATTGAATAAGATGCTAAACCAACAATTGAGACCATTAAACTCATTCGGAAAATGTTTTTGAGGCAATGAAACAAGTCAAAAGTTGGCTCATTTAATTGACTTCCACCCAATTGGACTTCTTTTTGTAGCCAGCAGAGTCGCCCCCTGGTGGCCATTAGAAAGAATACAGGTTTAAGGCACTTCAAAGTCAAGTCAAAGTCAACTTTATTGTCAATTTTCCATATGTACAAGAGATTGAAATACAGTTCTCACAGTACAATGGTGTGTTAGAGGAAAAAAAGATAGATAAAATAAGCATAAGGACATCCTCGTCTGCTTCATTTTTCAGGCATCATCTTTATTATGTGTAAAATTTCCAAATTATTAAAAGAATAGGCCTGAATAATAATGTCTCTGTGGGTTTTTTTTTTAAATTGCGTTATCATCATTATTAATATGCAAGTTGACTTTTGTGCATGTCTGCTTACGTGTCCAGGGCACTGTTAAATTTTGATCTTACCCAAGAACAAACAGGACGTACGAAAGTAAAGTTCTTAAATTTAAGATTATATTTGTGAGTACAGACAATTCATGCATGAGGCCAAACAATGGCCAACAATGGCTATGATTAGTGCAATGTTGATTCTAAGTGATTTATTATTAGAACTCAGCCATTAGAACTGTATAAGTGCTACGAACTGAAGAATTAATTTCCCAAATGATTATAATTACATTTTGCATGCATGCAGAATATTTTATTGTGATGACAACTAGGCTACATTGTGTCTTCATGTGAACATAGAGGTGTTTTTGTCACCTACACACTAAAAGATGCGAGGGACATAAATTCCAACGAGCCACTGAGACCCTGCAGCTTTCTATTCTCAGCTCGAGCTCAGGCCTCTAAATATGTGTTGACCACAAAAGCAAACCCGTCACTTTCAGGATGCTGTGTGACGTAAAACTCTCAACCTGTATGCATTGTTGACACGTTAAGTAGCACATATAGACTTTATCGACCTCAAAGTGTGGCTGTGCCACTTAGATATGTAGAAAACAAGTTTTTGTGTCTTAGTGTGAAAGCAGAAGCTCCAGTAGCAGCACTTCCTTTATCTGTCAGCTCAGAGCTATGTACCAGTCGGAGCTGTAGGTAGCCAGAGAGCAGAGCACACTGAACAGACTTCAGTACAAGATGTTGGGAAATGCTCGGAGCCGTTGCTTCTTCACCGGTTTGGCAAAATGGAAATGTTTTGTTCTGCTTCTACCGCTGACTGTGTGTTTCGACAGTGGAGGTAATGTAGGAAACTTATTTATATAACAAGAAATGTATGCTGTTTGTTTCGCTTGTATTCCTGTTTTGTTTCAAAGTGTAAAACTAAACATTTTCTGGAAAGGTAATGAGGGCATTAATAGAAAATTTTACTGCTTCATGACGACACTCAAACACAATAATAATGATACTAAACTTTAATAAACTTAATAAACTATTTCGATACTTTAAATGCATCAAAAAAGTGCTATGCAAAAAAGAAATTACAGGCACCGAGTGCTTCACATTGAACAGACATAGAAATGTCTCTTTTAAAAATAAAATAAAAATAAAAAGCACAAATTTTTTTCAATTAAAATAAGACATTGTCTGTCACAGTCTAGACATTGTTAATGTGGTAAATGACTATTGAATCTGGAAACAGCTGATTTTCTTATGAAATATCTATGATATATTGTCCTGTGTTCCAGTGGCACATTGTGTAAATCCACAATTTATTTATAAGTTTATAGTGTTGAAAGGCTCATTGATCATTAAAACACCTGAGCATTATGTTAGCACAGCTAAAAACTGTTTGTGCTGATTTGAGAAGCAGTAAAATGATCCTTCCTCAGGCTGGTTGAGTATCTAGAGGTAAAGTTGGAGATTTGTACAGGTTAAAATTATTATTTCTGCCCTTGTCAATGTCTTTACTATAATAATATGATATATAAAAAGTGCAGCAGAACAACTTAAGTACTTCATACTTTTATAACATTATACTTTTTTTTTTTTTTGCTCTTATGATGCTTTCTCATAAAACATTTAAAAAGTTTAAATGTCTTATGAACGCTACTTTGTTGGGCTTAAAATACGCTATGATGATTTATGCACAATTCATAGTAGGCTATAATAATCCATGCAATAAATTAGGCCGACATAATGATCTATCTATAAAAATGCATGGTTTATTATAGTGGTTCATTGTTAGTAAGAAGTAAGGTGTGATACATATTCATGCAAAAATGCTGCAGCACAAATTTGCATTGATTTCTCAAATTTTAAAGGCATTCTAATAAAATTCTGTTTTTATTTTAGGGTACCCAAGAGGTCACTTTGTCACGGTTTCTCCAGGTAAGGGCACCCAAAGGGACACTTTATAATGTTTTTTTTTTTTTTTTTTTTTATAATTTAAGGGTACCTTATCATGTTTTCCCTACTGGAACTATCCTCTAGAGGGCACTGTGTCTCTTTGTCTCAACTGGGAGGGCCTCTGGAGGTCATGTTTCATGTATCCCAGAGGCCACTTTTGTTGCATTTGCATTTTAATTTTTTCAAACATTGGCTTTTGGGAGTAATCGCTGTTTGCATTTGATAGTTGCGTTTTTTATTTCTCGTCATAATGTATTATATGCCTCAGTCAACTTTTACTAAGACACATGTATAATATTTTTGTTTTACTGTTGATATAATTCATCAGAAAGTATTGTGTGTTCTTGAGTGTAGTTATGAGGCAGTAAAAATGTATTATTATTCACTGAATGCCTTTACAATGACTATGGAAATGCAAAAATGCAAAATTACAGCTATCACTAACTTAGATTGTGTTTTTTGCAGTGACTCTTGTGAAAACCATCAGGAGAGAACCAGATTTCACTCCAATTTGCAAGAATGCAACTCTGAGTGACTTCGAACTTATAATATGTAAGATCAGAACAGAGAGGAACAGAGGAGAAGAGTGTCATCTGCTGTATATATATGAAAGGGGCTTTGAGGACAAATGTAACTCCAGTTTCACCTTTATGGAAGAGAATCAGACTGTGTTTCTCCACCTGACCAGTTTAACACCAGAGGACAGTGGACTCTACACCTGTCAGTGTGCAGGTCATGAGGGAACAGAGATTCTCCATCTGAATATCACAGTGGAAGATGTTTCGGAGAACAAAGACGGACACAGTTCACCACAAATAGATATTTCATTTTTTTCATTGATTGGTATAACTATAGTCATCACTATAACTGCAGTTATCTTGGGGTTTATCTACAGAAGTCTGCGTCACAGGTAAGAGACTACAGCTTTTAAATTCTCCTCCTGTCTATAAAAACAGAAACAATGTTAAGATTCATTACTAATATATTGTTGTTTGACCCAACAGAAAACAACCAGAGCCACTGAGCATTCATCCAAACACGGTAATTTACTGAAACATCTTATATCTTCTTCATTTATGTGATTTATTTTATATTTTTTAATTGCATATCTGTCTGCAGGAGCCAGAGGTCATCGAGCCATACGGGACCTTCATACAGACGGAGGGCGGGCTTTACTCAACTGTCAGACTAAATGTCTCTCACACTAATAATTCACACGTTTCCACGAAAGAGCCACATTCAGTATATTACAAGTGAAAAGAGTCATGTTGTCCACAAGGTGGCACTGTTTTCTTTTGTAACAGCTTCTGTCTTTCCCTCCAGTCCTTTATGTAAATTATACATGTTAAAATCTGGTATTATATTATGTATTAATAAACAGTTTAAACCAAGTTTTTGTGCTCTTCTTTTTTAATATCTCTCAATCAGATTTTAAATATGAACATTTCTAATTAGAATAATTAAAGTGTACTTTAGGAGACAGTGATTGGGATGCTTTTTAATTAAAAATATTATAGATTACTTATTTTTAATGCAGGTTATAATTTTATAACCCTGATTCCAAAAAAGTAACATGTGGTGTGAAAAAAAGTAACATGTGATATGGTCTGAAATGGAAATAAAACTGATCAATTGTAAATCTTTTTTTGACATGTATTCAATTTATTCTCTGTACAAAGCAATACATTTAATGAGATAGGGGCATGTTCATCAATGTGTTACATCACTTTTTTTGCAGTGGAGCTGAGAGAAAATGTGCAAATTTTAAAAAACAACTTGACAACCTTTGTGCAGCATAACGGAAAAAGCGCTGCAAGAAGCTCACAACACAACAGAAAGTGTTCCCAGGGGACGCTAATCAGGGATGCACATGGCAGCTTGTTATCTGAGACAGCATCTCTAATGTCGAGTTGATGTTTTAGTGCTTTGTGAAGTTGATGTGTGCGTCGTCTAACTGCTTACGGTTTCTAAATGCTGCCTGTGTTGATAAGGTGGTGAGGATGTTTCTTTATTTGCTTGTGTTTGCAGCAGGCTGAGCTCTCAGGACCACTGTACCTTATCTTTAACAACAGTCAGTATTTAGGAACTGCAGACACTATTTGCTTGATGTATGACTTCAGCTGCTCAGCAGTCTCAGGTCTTTGTTGTTGTATTTCGAGATTCATAATTGGCCGCACAATTTCATTGGTAGACAGGTCTGGACTGTTGGCACGCCAGTCTTGTACCTTCCCTTTTTCCTCTGAAGCCATGCTGTTGTAACACGTGCAGAATGTGGCATTGTCTTGCTGAAATAAGCAGGAACGTCCCTTGAAAAGACCTTGTCGGTCCAAAACCTGTACGCCCCTTTCAGCATTAATGCTGCCTTCACAGATGTGCACGTTACCCTCTGACACCCCCCATACCATCACAGATGCTGGTTTTTTTTAGCCTATCCAAATTGTGCCTATAAAAATGCTTCATAAATCAACATTAACAACCAAAAAGCACCAGTTGTTTTTACATAAATCCAAAACATGATGAAGGATTAGGAGAATTTCTTTCATTTTCACTTAAAAACACTCTGTTGTTGTTATTGTTGTTGTCTCTGGTCTTCCCCTATAGCATTCGTGAGAATCAAAGAGGAAGTAAAACTGGTTGGTCATGAACATCTGCTCTATATATTCTGCAATTCTTCTTTGGAAGTTGTTTGTGCTCATGTTCAAGACAGTTCACTTACTGTAGGTATTATTAAGGTTCGTGAAAACAAAGTGTATCAGCACTGTTGAGGGAATGTAGTCAGCTGTTCTGATTGGAACCGCAAATTCAGCATCTACATGTGACAAGGTCTGCGTTTTTCAACCACATATCAGTCTTTAAGCATCAAAACAGAATTGAGACAAGTTCCAACAACACTGAGGCAAAGCAAGCTAATCTATGAATGATGCATGAACAGAATCTCACCTCCTCATTTGAAAACCTGTTTTGTGGTGTTCCCCAAGGTTCAGCGTTTGGCCTGATTGTGTTTTCTGTAGACATGTTTCCCCCTTGGACACCAGGGCATGGAGTTGCACCGACCCCCTTAAATATGACTTGAGTATAGCAATGATACCATCTTTTTCCCTCTCTGAAACAGCTTGTTTTGTTTTCACAACAAGATATCCATCCCAAATGACAGAATAGGTCATTTGTCAATACCATCCATAAGAACTCATATAAGCATTTGTCAAAACAAAACACTTTAAAACCACTTGGCTGCTTCCTTGCATGCCTTTCAACAGCAGGACGTGACCACTGTTCTTCAAGTATAAAGTGTTGCGTTGGCTGGAGACTTTCACTTCCTTATCAGCGGCCAGTGGGGAACACCTTAACATCACATTGCTTTGTCACTGATAACAAAACCTCGGGGTATAGGCTAAAGGTGTAGCTTCCTGTCATGTTATTTCCTTGGACTTTACACAAGAAACAAATTAAATGTTTGTCATACCAGAGGGCTTCAGAGACATCCTGATGTTAATCACAGAGATGGCTGGGTCAAACATCATTTAACTTGAATTCAAGGCTTCCACAGAAAGACACAATGTGTCAAATCCTGAAGTTGTTTTGCAGCTGGCTGACAGGCTGTGACCATCTACAAATGGTGCACAGAGATAAGTTTCATAAGCAGAGAAGTGGAACTAAACAAAAATAATAATAGACACACTCTGGTTAGATCTAGATCACAGGGCTGGAGCTGTAATAGTGGCACACTGTCATGCTTGCTGGTAAACCACAAGCCACCAGCTCTGCTTTGATGTCACATGGTTTATGATTACAGATGTCCCAGCTGTCAGGTAAGGTAGCACAGGTACTTCCCAGCTATAATAAATTTGGAATAGACCATAAGTGCTAGAGTTGGGAATCACCAGAGGCCCCATGTTTACTTTTATTTTATCCTGATACCTGTGTCACGATACAATATTGTGTAGATTTTAAGCAATTTGCGATTCATCTCACCTCAGTCTTTTTATTTCTCCACCATGAGAGTCAAACCCACAGACTGACCAACAAAGTATTCAGTCAAATTGAACTTAACTGATATCAAACATGTATGGGTGGCAACAATTGATCTTCTAGTTTCATATGATACCAGTATCTCCAGTATATTCCTATAAAGTGAGCCCGCTACAGCCTCCGGAAAAAAACAAAAACGACTAAAATACTGAAGGCTGTCGGAACATAACATATTGATACTTGGCCACCATGCATCGATATATTGCCATGCAAAATATCACAGTACATCCTCCTCCTCAGCCTATTGGAGCTTTATTTTAAGAAAGCTAGACTCCCACCTCTAATAACTACAACTTGCTGCTAGAGAGGAACTTGTCAATTACCAGGAAACCTTACATGACATTATGTATTTAGATGTAATTAATTTGTAATGCTCTTCTTACTATCTAGATAAAAACCTTGGAGCTGTGTAATCTTAATCACTTCCCAGGGTTTTATAGCATGAATAAATATAATACAGTAAATAAAACGAATTTATTGAGGAGAGTTCGCTGGCAGTTCATTACTTTAAAAGAGTATTGGATTTCAGTCTGTTTAATTAATTTTTTTTGCCATTGCTTAACATTATTCCCAGAGCGTGACATTGTCATAATGAACGGAATTAACCTTCCAAACAGGAAGGAGTTAGGTTCTTTCCAAGTATATAAGAGTACTTAACAGGAATTAGTGACTTGGCATGAATTTTGTAAACAGATTACATAATAATTCAGTTATGAGAAATATGCGGAAGCATCATGTGCTAACCTAACCCTAGGTTGAAAGCCACCAGACTATTGCGATTGTTTGTATGTGTTATTATGTGACTTTGGAGAAGCAATAGAAAACTTTTTTTTAAAACAACAAAGTCACACAATAACACAAACTGACTAACTGATTGAGGCGGCAGAAAACCAGCAACTCCAGTGTTTAAAGAGGTGAAATTTAGGTTTTTGTCAATGGAGTCTGGTGGCTTTGACGAAAGCATAGATTACTAAGAATCTTTTAAAAATAACATAGACTTGGACGGATATTGCTTTGTTTTAAGGTGTTTAAAAAAGTGTTTTGCATCCACCACAGCACATTGTTGGCATGCTTCTACCAACTGGAGGCGTGCTGACCGCCATCTACTCCACATAATACACTGACGATGAACTAAACTTGACCGTACTCTTATCTTTCCTTTGATGTGCCTGTATCCTGATTCTTATCAAAGTATGCAACCAGAATGTCCTCGAGATTGTGTTCTTTGTTGGGTTTCCTGGAGATAAAATATCAGTTTCATTGTGACAGAGATTCCTGCTCAGCAGGTATGTGTCATTGGGCACATTATGAGGAATACTGAGACAGACATCTTACAAATAAATGGAATAAGATTGTGTCATTTTAAAAAGAAATGAAAATGAAATATGATTGAGAAAGAACTGAATCCACCCATGGCTACACGGGGAACCTGGTCTCACAGGAATCCGTGAAACAGCCACGGATTTGCTTAACTCAAAATCCGTGGAATAGCCACGGAATCACTCAAATTTCCGTGAAACTGACACGGATTTCGCTACAATGCAAGTTAATGACAGTCATATCCCGTGGCTATTCCATGGATATTTTTTCCTATTGGTTTGTTCCAAATCACGTGACTTTTAAGGTCCCGGCGGTCAGAACAAAAAACATGGCAGTTCTCTCATTTTTAGTGAAAAAAAAAAATATTTTGACTTAGTTTCTGCATAAAAATGGATTTTGATCGCATTTCTAGTGAGAAGTATATGTTTTATTTTCTAATTCTTCACTCAGTGAATGTACATAATCACTTTGTATGTTGGAATAGCCACGGGATATGACTGTCATTAACTTGCATTGTAGCGAAATCCGTGACAGTTTCACGGAAATTTGAGTGATTCCGTGGCTATTTCACGGATTCCTGTGAGACCAGGTTGACACGGGGGTTAGTGGTGACTCTAAATTGCCCATAGTAGTTAATGAGAGCGTGAATGTTTTGTCTGGCGACTTGTCCAGTGAACCCGCCCAATGGGATCAGCTCCAGCCTCCCGTGACCCGACTTGGACCAGCGTTTGAGGATAATGAATGAGTGAATCCACCCTTTACATCAGTGGTGTCAAACTCAAATACACAATGGGCCAAAATTTAAAACTTGAATAAAATCGCGGGCCAACATTGAACAAATAAACCTTTTAATATATATATATATAATATATATTTTGCTTTAACATTAAATATGGAACCAGCAACGCTTATAAACATACAATATATAACTAATAGTCCAGACATGCAAAATCAAATTTCATATAAAAAACACATCAATGTCATTAATTTATTAAAAAAAAATTAAATAATTTTTTTTTTTTAACTCTTTTCTATTTGCATCCTTCTGATTTAAATATCAAAATAAAGTTTTTCAACAGGTTAATACATTAAAAAATAAAATAACAATAATAAATCTAGTATTAGCGGTAAATGCGCCGCATAATACTGGCTTGTCAGCTTTTATAGTACAATAATAATATAATAATTTGATATTGGCTCGCGGGCCAAATAAAATTACACTGCGGGCCAAATTTGGCCCGCGGGCCAGAGTTTGACACCCCTGCTTTACATGCAACATAAGTGGCCCAACACACAGCCATGATGATGCATCCTTTACATTAAACCAAAAGAGTTTCCTGTTTGCCTGTAATACCACATCAAAATATGCATGTGGAACATTTGCAATTATTGACCGCGAATTACTCTCAAACTAATGTGGTAAAGCTGAGCAGGGGCAGAGTGGCCGATTAGTGAAGGAAATGGTAATAGAGCCATTATCGGACACTTTCACGACCTGACTGGAACATGAACTTGCTTGCATGATGCAGTATAGTTTTCCTCACTTGTTTTACAGAAGTGTAATATATAATCTGTCTTCTAATCGCGGTGGATTTTCCCTCCATGTCACTTGAAGCGACAAATGTCAAGTAGCACATGTGTTTTATCGCACTTTTGAGAATTTGATAACATACTTCATGGGGAAATATTCAAACCTCGAAACACCAGAGGCCACAGCATGCGCAGCAGGGGGACTTCTGCTTCTCATTTGGGCTTTTTTTTTTAACCGCTTCCTGGACTTGTGCAATTGTACAGTAAATATACAACTAACTGGACTTCACAGTTGTAGTCATAACAAATGTAGAAACCTGGTTTCAAATCAGGTTGAAAAAGTCCCAATGATAAATTAAGATGACCTTTTATTGCATTGTTGCACCCAGCTAATAAATGATTTCATTCATAAACTATTTCTTATCAATATTCAATATGTATTCCCTAATAGTCCAGCATTATAGTCTGTTTTCATATCATGTAAACAGTAAATAGTTGAAAGTGAACTACATATATTTACTCCATTATTGTAACTTAACAGTTTTGAGCTACTTTTCCTTCACTTTATTGTTTTTATTGAATGTTTCAGAGGGAAATATTGTACTTTGTGCATTTATTTTCTGCCAATTTATCAGTATCAGTATATGAAATCCATTAAATATGTATACAGTAAATAGCTCCCAATAGCATCATAAATAAAATTAGCTCTAATGCAGGCAGAAACAGTGCTGAATCAATAATAATAATCTAATAATACGTAATAACGAAAAGCCTGTTTGCCTGCATATTGAATACTTTCACTTTTGTACTTTTTGGAGTATACTTTTGCTGAAATAAGCATTTTTAAATTTTTAAATTAGTAGAATACTTTTACTTCATTGCAGCCTTAATTCCAAAAAAAGTTGAGTGGGGACATTCTGCACAACAAGTTATTTTACTTTTTATACTTTAATTACAATTTAATGCTGATACTTTTGTACTTTTAAGTACGTTTTGAATGCAGTGGAGTAATTCTGCAGTGTGAAATTAGTACTTTTACTTTAGTAAAGGATCTGAATGCTTCTCCCACCACTGGTTAAACTGGAGAATATATTAAGCCATTCAGAATTGTCTTGCATTTTGATTTCCCAAAACACTTCAGGTGTGGTTCTGGGGAAAGGTTGGTCAGAATACTTCCAGATCACATGCTGCACGTTTGAGACATAGGGGGAATTCCTCTTCCTCCCTTCTGTCCCTGTCTCTCTCTCTCTGATTCGTTCAGTTTCCTTTTGTGAGAAGCCTTTAAAGCCACAGCTGAGAGGCTAAACTGAAAGTGTTGTCTGTACACCAGGAGGAGAAGATGTTCTCCATGCTGCTAATCACTGTTATGCTGTTTAAAGGTAAGAGACTCTCACAGGAGGAGCTTCTATATCTACTGTAGTTGATTTTATTATTATATGATAGAATAAAGTCCAGTTGTTGAATATGTCAGTGTGATATTTCAGTTGATTCCTTTAAATAAACTAGCAAAGATGTCTAAAATGATGTTCCTGCTTTGTCATTATGGTGTATTGAGTGCAGATTAATAAGGGGAAAACCTAATTTAAATGATTTTAACATAAAATGTGGAAAAAGTCTAAATACTTCCGAATGCAATACTGAATTTATGTTCTGTGTTGGGGGGTTTTCATGGTCAAAGCTGGTACTTCTTTTTTTCTTTTTTTGACACTCAGCTGTGTTTATTTTTCCAGTGGCCACGTCACAGATCACTGGTTATGGAAATGCGACAGCTAACTATGGAGGTGATGCATATTACCGCTGTGCAGTCGCCAACCCAGCAGGTGTGGATGTTTGTTTTTTAAGCATATTCAAATATTCAGAAGTGTGAAAAATACACTCACAGCTAAACCATCTGCACTGAAAATGTTGCTGAAATGAAAGTAAAGATAAGAACTTTATGATATTATTTTTGTTACAGTAGCTCAAAGAGAACAGTAAAGAAAAGACAGAACAAAATTAGAAAATGTAATAAAATAGCTTTATACCCATAATTGCACATGATCCCCTATAAGTTTAAAGCACATAGGGTGTGCACCTTTGGGCAAGAAATAAAAAAATAAAATAAAAAGTAATTATATAAATAAATATTGTACAGGACAGCAGGAAAAAGAAACATGTACTCAAAGCAGAAAATGCTAAATTAAACTCATTAATTATTGTAAAAGCCTTGTTTTACAGTTTTAGCTGTTTTAACTCATCGGAGCTCATTTGTGACTATTTTACAGGACTACATTCTCATTGTGCATTCATCTTTTTATTTTTTATTATTCAATTGTTTCATGTAAAAATGGCAAAAATATTGAAATGCCATCATATTACCCAGCAGCCAAAGGGACATCTTAACTTCATAATAAAAAGAAGGTGGAACCATAAAATATTTTTACATGAAAAAATACCTAAATTATCATAAAAACAGTTCACATTACACAAATTGATTAATTGAGTCATCATTTCAGATCATTTCAGCATCATATTTTATGTGTTTTATGCAAAAATCTTAAATAACAGTAAACTCAAGTAAAGTGTCTCAAATTTGCACTTTAGCACTTGAGTCAATGTATTGATTGGAATATTGCCATTTATTAACAGGAGTGCTGCAGGTCACCTGGCAGAGGCTCTACAAGGACGAGTCCATTGAGAATTTGGCAACTTACAGCAAGCGGTTTGGACAGCAAGTAAATGATCCTTACAGGGGAAAAGTGATCTTCACAGAGGCGTCTCTGAGCTCAACGTCCATCACTCTGTCCAACGTCACATGGGGGGATGAGAGCTGTTACATTTGCTCTTTCAACGTTTACCCCGATGGCTCCAAAAGAAAGCAGACTTGCCTCACAGTGCAAGGTAATTAAGTTAAAATTCTAGGAAAACAGGATAATAAAAGAGTAATACCAGCATTATTTTTGCTAGTTGAAGACCAGAATTTAGATTTTTTTTGTTTTGTTGCTAATTTGGTAGCTTTTTATATTGCTCTTACTCTGTGCAGCAGTGATTCCCAACCAGGGGTAACCTACCAGCCCCCCAGGGGGAAGGTTATTCAGCTGTTCATGGAAAAATGGTGGAACACCTCAACTAATTAAAAAAATATTGATATTATAGCAGCTATAAGACCTGAAAACTAGGCTACATGCTGCAGTTATGTAAGGCCAAGAACAGAAGTTTATAAATGTAGCTAAAAGTAATAAATTAACAGTTCATGGATGAGCTAAAAGTAAAAGTAGAAATAAATAATAAATGATGAGCAGAAAGAAGAATAAAGGGGTAAAGTTAGTTAGTTGAAAGTAATGATTAACATTACGTTAAGTAAAAAGAAGTTAAAAAAAAGTAAAGTATAATTTCAACTGTTTATCCATTACTCCTGCAAACTATTTCAACAATTTAATGTTATTCATTACTTCAAGCCAACTATTTTAGCCATTTATCCATTTCTTTCAGCAAACTATTTAGCTGTTTAGCCTAATCATACATTGATATTTGATACATACAAAGACAGTTGAAATATATATAGACATTTTTTACATTGAATGTTATGATAAATTTTGAGCATTGGGACTTAATGAAGGGGGAGTGTGAGTTAATCTGACAGGGCTGGTTGGGAACCACTGCTGTTAATTATTAGCATTCAAGTGATCAAACTGTGAAAATGGCTTCAGCCGTCAAAAAAGACTCATTTGAATTCTCTGTGAAGGAATATCCAAGGTGGAAACAAGCGTGCACCCTCAGAGCAGCGAAGAGGATGACGATGACGAAGACATGGAGGTGGTGTTCAGCTGCTCTGCTACAGGTAAACCAGCTCCAACCATTCGGTGGGACTACTCACCTGCTGCCACTCAGGTGCACCAAACACAGACTACTACAGTAACAAATGGTGACCCCACGTTTACCAGCAGCAGAAACATCACTCTGAAACTACCTGCAGAGTGGACGGGACATGTGGACTGCCTGCTGAACGAGGGAGTGACAGGTCAAAGGCGGGAGAGGATCTTTTATTCTTTACCTGAAAGGAACAAGGAAAAGGAAAAGGAAAAGGGTAAGCATGTCAATCATCTTGTAACGAGTTGTAGTAATGTTGCTTTAGTGTGTCAACATTCAAAGTCACCTGCCAGTAGAATAAATGTTGTTCTAGCGTGCTGGAAGATCAGGTTCTTGGAAAAATTCCCACTAATTTGCTTAATCATCCTGACTGACTGGAAGAGATCTGCCCACTAAGTACCCATTAGTCATTTTATTACATTGCATTTTGTACTTTGTGGTGTCATAAGTGCCACTTACACTGGGGACACTGCAGACATCTCCCACCCAATTGTTCCCATTACTTTCAAAAAGCATTTTCATATTGTTTCCACAACGCTTTTTTCTTCTCTTACCTAATACCAAAAAAGCATCTTATTGCATAAAATCCTGCTGCTTCTTGGCTCACAATTACATGGATTGAATGAGAATTGTAGTGCAGCCAAATATGTTGATCGCCCCCTAGTGGCTGGCTGCAGTAACCTCCATGATCGTAGATGGGACATGCTAAAAAATCAAATACACGTCAAATATTTTTTGATTCTGTCATTTTAGGTTGTCTTCACGCTGATATACAGCCATGGAAGTAATTATTAGACCACCCTTTGTCTTCTATTTCTTGTTCATTTTAATGCCTGGTACAAGTAAGGGTACATTTGTTTGGATAAATATAATAATAACAACAGAAAAAGCTCATAAAAGTTTAATTTAATAGCTGATATCTAGACATTTTCCATGGTTTTCTTAATAATAACCAAAATCATGATCAAGAAAACTATGGAAAATGGCTAGATATCAGCTCTTAAATTAAACCATTATGAGCTATTTTTGGTGTTATTATTATATTTATCCAAACAAATGTACCTTCATATTAGTTGTACCAGACATTAAAATGAACAAGACATTGAAGAAAACAAGGGTGGTCTAATATTTTTTTCCATGACTGTATATTTTCATTTGGGTTTTTTCTGATTAGTTTGGGTTCAATTAGTTTTTCTGATTAGTTTGGTTTCAATTGAATGCTGTTCAATGGGTGTGTAGCATCATGAGCTGTAAATCAGGCTTGTGTACTGGCGATCAACTCAACCGTCACTGTTGTACAAAAGGAGGAAATGATATTATGTTCTTTACATAGTCAATCGGTGACTCTGAGCAATGACATCATCATAATGAGATGATTTATTGTGTCTTAGATAGTTTCACTTCCTGTCACACCGTCAGCTGAGCCAGGATTACAGTAAGGACTCTTAAAATCCAGTTAGTGACGCTGCACTGTGTGATTCAGTGCCAGCAGTGACTCATTTATTTACAGTAGTTTTAGTTTCTCTTCCAACTAACTTTCATATTCAAGAAAAACCTGTAACAGTACAATGAATTGTGTCATTCCCTGTCTGGGGAGAGATCATCTTGATGGATCAGGGAAGTTCTCAGCATTTAAAAGTAGAAATATCACCCTGCAAAAAATCCCTCTTCCTCTTCTGGGAACAAGATGATTATATGATGATATAATTGACTTCATTGCTGTGCTGTCTGTCTCCAGGGGAAGAACTGTCTACTTCAGGGATTGCACTGGTTATCACCACTGTAGTGTTTGTTTGCTTCATCGTTATTGCTGCTGCAACGAAGCGAAGAAGGTGAGATACTTCACAGTTAGACATATTTCAATGTGCTTTTAAATGCATAATTGTTCTTATTGGTAAAAAAATGTTTCTGTCTTCTTTGCAGGGTAAAGAGTTGCATGGGAAATGATGAGCCCGTTTGATGGTCTCACTCAGCAGATACCGACACGGCAGCTTTACTGTATGAAACGTACCACGCTTTACATTTACTTTAAACCTGGTGACAAAACTATAACCCCCATTCCAAAAAAGTTGGGTCACTGTAAATAAAACAGGAAGCATAAAATTAAGAATTAAGAGTGCATATGTAGAAGAGCAAAAATAATAACACATAGTGAAATATATTTTCTTTGTATTTTCATTGAAATATACAATTCTTAACAAATTTATTAGACCACTTGTCATAAAAACGAGAAAACAAAAATCTTTCAAAAGCTTGTTTAAAACAAAAAAACATTATTGATAATATAATAACATAACAGTTGACTCGGAGGAGTCAGAAATTAATTATTCAACCACTAAAACTAACTTTTCTGTTAAGAAAAGCAAGTAAATAACTATAATTTGACATCTTAATCAAGAAATAATAATGTGCTTTACTATTTTCACACTTTTTTAGTAAAAAAAAAAAAAAGTACATTTGAAAATTCTTATATAGGATAATAATAATAATTCTATTTTAGCATTAAAAATATAATTTTGGTTAAGCAGCTTCTACATAAACAATTATTTTGGTATTTACTAATGCTATTAATTTAGGATGGCTGTGGCACAAACCGGTGGTCGAATAAATTTGTTAAGCAGTGTATGTCAAAAAGGATTAGCAACTTGGACGCTTAGAGTAAACGGAAATAATACAAAGACAAACAAACTCTGGACTTTGACCCAATGTTTGTTATGTGGAGTCAAGCTTCATGTTTATTAACCCAACCCTAATCTTTGACCCTCATGTTAGTCAAGCGTTTCCTGTAAAAGCGGAAGTTTATTTTGAAAAGCCTTTGTGCATGTAACCAGCGGAAATTGACACACCGTCCCTTGACCTCAAAAACCGCAGAAAATTGGTGCCTTGTTGGTCAATATGATACGCAGAGGGAGGAGAAAAAGCGTCTGAATCTGAGCCGTTGATGAAAATGCTTTGGACTCTTTCACACAGGCAACAAGCAAGCATTATAAATATCTGTGTTTTCTTTTTCATTCCAACTTTAAAATAACAGCGAGTTAAGCTAAAAGCTGCTACCTAAATTTTCCACTGGTGAATTTCAATCCTCAGCACTTTAACTTTATTTATGGAGCTAAACGCAAAGCACTTGTCAGGCTTTGTAGAATGTAAAGACGCAACTTTTCATAGGAGTATTACCAGAGTTTCTGTGTACAGTGACAAGCATGTGGGTTATACTGGTCCGCATCTGAGCTTATCTGATATGTAAAACATTGAGCAGAGTTAGAGTTATTTCAGCACAGTGCAATAGTACAGGCTTGCTTTCTGTTTTGATGAAAATAAGAAATGCTGGTGGAGCTATGGCGCCCTCTAATGTGCTTTTGTGGAAGATCACATGAGTACCAGGAATTTATTCTATTATTTGCACAGGAAATTACCACTGTTTATTAATTTATCTGTTCTATTAAATTGAGATGTGAGAGAAATAAGTTGTTTTTTTAAACCAGAATTAGCACATCTGGCTTTATGTTACTGCAATATTTAATTTTCATTATAGACATAATATATAAGTGATTGTAATTTTGCACTTTAATGTTCAATGTTTGTGTACTAATGTTATTTATTGTTCAATGGACATCTACCTGATGCACTGTGTGCTTGTGTTGTGTTAAAGTGCCTGCTGTGTGTAGGTTAGTTATACTGTTCTGCATTAATGCAGACTCCAACTCCAACATAATTTCCAATGATCTACTCTTTAAGTAAATTTCAATAATTTATTCTCTGATTCCCATAAACATATGATAAGTGTTTTCACTTGTGTGCAATATGTTTCTTGCCTTTTAAAATAAATAAATGAATGAATAACTGACTCCTTTTAATGTGGGCTATAACTAAGCATATGTGGTGGTGGAAGAAGAACTCAGATCTGTTATGAATAAAAGTAGTGAAGTGATTAAATAAATAAATAGGTTACAAGTGAACATCCTGCATTCAAAATCCTACAAAATAAAAGTACTCGTTTTGCAGAATAGACAATTTCAGAATAATACATCTTTAATGTTGCCTGTTATTTTCTGGTTCACTGTGACACAAAGATGAAAAGGCGTGCAGTCCTGTGTCTCCTTTGTGCTCTGGGACTCTTTTAGAAAGGTGAGAGAAAGATGGTACAGGAATGAAATATAATATGTCATAGAAAACCGCCCGATACTCTCAAAATGGTGTTATTATAGTCTGTTGTTGCACGTAGTGGTATCCAGAAATTACAGCAACCAGCTGTTTGTAAGCTAACCCTCAGATCTACGCTTCGACCTATTTTTATAAAATAAAATAAAAAGTTTAATTTGCCGTTATTTTTCTATGTGCCGTATTGTTTCTAATGGTCAGAATGATGGAAGTGATGAATGCAATGCAAAGCCTCTCGATGTAGCAAGAAGACTTCCAGCTGGTCGTTTGTCTTGATTTAATATTGCACATTGATTTTCATATCATTTCTGCAGAGGCCCGACCCTTAACCCTTTATCAGGCAAAGAACTATATTTGGTAACTTCAGGTAATATTTCGAGAAAAAAGTTGCAAATTTACTAGATTGAAGTGGCAAATCCACGAGAAAAAAAGTTGCAGATTTAAGAGATTTAAAGCTGCAAATCTGTGCGAAAAAAGTTGCAGATTTACGAGAAAAAAATTGGGGAAAAAGCAACTTTTTTTCTCCCAGATTCACCACTTTAACCCTTAATAGGACACTCATTGAAATACTTGCAAATTCCAAATTTCAACCCTAGAGAATATTGGAGGATATTACATACAGCCAGAATGTGTAAAAAAAAAAAAAAAAAAAATATACGAAAATAACATTTTGAGAACAAAGTTTACGAGATTAAAGTGGCAAATCTACGAGAAAAAAATGCGTAGATTTATGAGATTTAAAATGCTGAATCTGTTTCAAATTTCAAATTTTGGACATCTCAAAATATGGTATGTTTTCTTATTTCTGGCCAAATTATGCTCTAACATGTATCAAGAGGCTATAATTGGACATTTTTTGTGCATTTTTAGCAATTTTAAAATTTCCCATTTTTGACAAAAAATCGACATGCTATAGTAGGCTATGACTTTTTTTCCCAAATTTTGCACATCTCAAAGTCTCAAAATATGGTGTTTTATGTTATTTCTGGGAAAAGCCACCCTACTACATGTATCAACAGACTATAATAAGACCATTTTGAAAGTTAGGGGCATTTACATTTTTATGACTTTTTCACAAAAAATTTCGACATATTTCACATTTCAAATTTTGGACACCTCAAAATATGGTGTTTTTTTGTGATTTCTGGCCACAAAATGCTCTAATATGTATCAACAGACTATAATAAAACCATTTTAAGCATATTTAAAATTTTGCCATATTTGAAAATTTCGACATGCTATAGTATGACTTTTTTCAAATTTTGGACATCTCACAATATGATGGTTTTTTGTTATTTCTGTAAAAGCCACCCTACTACATGTATCAACAGACTATAATAAGAACATTTTGAAAGTTTCGGGGCATTTAAAATTTTTATGACTTTTTCACGAAAAAATACGACATGCTATAGTATGACTTTTTTTTCTTTTCTTCAAATTTTGGACATCTCAAAATATGGTGTTTTTTTTGTTATTTCTGGCCACATTATGCTCTAGTATGTATCAACAGACTATAATAAGACCATTTTAGGCATTTTTAGCAATTTAAGAATTTGACCATTTTTGACAAAATACAACATGCTATAATATGACTTTTTTTTTTTCTTCAAATTTTGGACATCTCAGAATATGGTGTTTTTTTGTTATTTCTGGCCACATTATGCTCTAATATGTATCAACAGACTATAATAAAACCATTTTGAGAGTTTCTGGGTCAAAGTCTGAAGTCAAACTTTTCTGACTCCAAGCTCCGCCTCCTCTGGTGGAGAGGAAGAGTCGAGGGTCCTGGACCTAAAGGTCACAGGTTTGAATCCAGCATTGATCTTTGATAAATATCAGTTTCTATCATCTCTGTGATGGAAATAAACTGGAGGAAAACTATTTGTGACACAAACTTATGAACATTTTCAATCAAACAACCAAATGTTTAATATTTCTAACTGCATGATTCTGTGTCAAAAAGAGAAAAAGGTGTCCAGAGTTCCTCTGTGGTCTAGTGGGAACTTTCCAGTATATGGTTCAGAAGGTTCTTGGTATGCAATTTTTATCAGTATTATTATTTTCTCTCCTTATTTTCCTGTCAATCTACTAAATTATTTATTTATTTATTTATTTATTTATTTATTTATTTATTTATTTATTTATTTATTTATTTATCAGTAATAATTATTTTCTCTCCTTAATTTCCTGTCAATCTACTGCTCCACCACTTAAGTCCAGTAGGTGGCGGTAATGCGCCTGTACGTTGGTCTGCCAATCGCCAATGAAACTCAAAGAAGAAGAAGAAGAAGAAGAAGAAGAAGAAGCAGTAGAAGAAGAAGAGACCAAACGGACCGAACAGCTAGCTGGGGTTAGCATATGTAGGTTAGCGCTCCGGTTGAACGGACGGAAACATGGTGTCCGCTACAGTGCTCCTTCTTTTAGCGGTCGGTTCTCTTTGTGGGAATGCTGCAGCTGAAAGAAAACTAGTTTATGTGACTGTGGTGAGTATGACAACAATATTGAATATAACGTCATGGAAGCTGTGTTGAAACCTGCACCGCTTGTCCGTGTCTTTCTTCGGCGTAGATAGACGCGCACGGAACTGCATTCAAAATATAGCAGGTTTTGTGTTTTCATTGTTATTCTGTAAACATGTGTTACTCCCTGAACACACATTCAATCTTTTCGAAATAAATTGGGTATGTTAGTGAATTCGGCATGTTAATAATTAATCTAGCAGCACTTTAAAAAACAAGAAGAAGTCACTTGTGTGTGTTTAGTTCACAACACTTGCTGAACTACATTGAAAATATAGCAAATTTTGTGTTTTCATTGCTATTCTGTAAACATGTATAACCCCCTAAACAAGAATTAAATATTTTCGAAATGAATTGGGTCTTTAAGTGAGTTCGGCAAATAAATAATTAAACTAGCAGCACATTGAAAAACAAGAAGAATCTACTTGTGTGTGTTTAGTTCACAGCAAAACAAAATATAGGAGGTTTTATGTTTTCATTGCTAATTCTGTAAACGTGTTTAATTCATGAACATGAATTAAGTCTGTTCGAAATAAATTCGATCTTTAAGTGAATTCGGCATAATTATAATTTATCTAGCAACACTTTTTCTTTTAAGAAGAAGCTAATTTTGTGTTTGATTCACAACACTTGCTAATAATCTATTGCTTTAGAAAAGGCCAACTGTTTGTCGAAGTTGACAGTAAATTATTTGAACCGAATTCATCTTCAGACGCCTAAAAACCGCAAAGACAGTCTCACACACAAGACAACAGGAAGTCTTGTAGCAAGTGTCAAACAAGCTTTTACTTTTACATTTACTGAGCTGTTGTGTGTGAAAATGTTAAGGTTATTTCTGCTTACCCTGTATTACAAACCTGTTTGATCCTGTTTTATTATTGCCTTTTATTAAAATATGTGAGAAGAGGAATGACATGAGTCATGATTCAAATGTGTAGTCAGGAACTCATTCTGTCAGGTGACTAGTTTTTACATGACATTTTGTGGTAATAGTAATGTGCATTATTCTGGAGATAGATAGTTGATTGGAGGGTTCATTCCAAGGTCGATCTTTCTCCAGAATCACATATCAGATTCTTAATGATTTGTTGAAGCCTAATTTCTAGAGGCACATATTCAGGAAGTACTTGTTAAAGTATCTGCAGCTGCCCTGCCCTGAACCTGTTCACAGCCAGTTTGACACAATCCAATGATTTGCAGTGTAGTCAAGGATACAGAAGCTATTGTTCCTGCAAAGCAACAGTGGACTGCAAACTGACGTCAAACCAAAGATGATGCAGTAAGGATGCGTGCAAGTAAAACTGAATGTGAAGTGAGAAGAAAAAAACATCATGCTGCAGTTAATTTATGTGAAATGTGACTTTCAAGGCTCTGAATTCTTGTGTCACAGCTTGTTTTCTCTAAGAATTTATTGAACTCTTTGGAGTGTAACTTCTTTGTTTTTGTTTAAGTGCTAAAACTATTCAGTGGGAGCTTTGGATGTCCTCCTTTTTATTGCATTTATGTAAATTTTAAATGAGGGACAGTGACTTTATCTGTTTGCAGTGAAGTCCTTGCCTCAACACAAACCTTGAGACTGTTTCAGGATGAAAATCTTACAATGACAAAGCTTTTAAAAGCATCTTGTACATTTTGAATCTAAAGGAAAAGATGAGTTGCTTTTAAACCATAATCTCTAATTTATCTAAATCTAAAATGTGGCTTTGTAAGTTCTGTTTCCCACCTCGTTTCCCCCTTTTTTAGCGTTACAGACATGGAATCTGTCACAGTTGTGAGAATTGAAACAGCATTTGACACACTCGTGTTTTCCCGTGTTAAAGCCATTACATCGAGCTTTTTTGCATGTCTCAGTGTTGACATCGGACCCTCAGAGCAAGGTCGGGTCAGAGGGTCGACATATTTCATATTTCTGCTGTGGATGCTGTTTTGTTGTCTGTTGTCTGTTGACTGCTACATGTTCTTATTATTGCGCTCATTCTTAGAAACGGTCACCCAGTTGTCTGCGAGATAGCCATTAATGGATCACAGAGCAGATAAGATTAGGTTCTCTAAAGGGATTATCCAACCTCCAGATAGAGTTTACACACTTTTCTAGCTATTTTGGACACATCAGTCATGCACGCTCTGCAGAAACAACTGATAAAACTGTTTGAAATTGACCTTATTGACTGGATATACCTTTGAGCCTGCAGCAGCTTTGGGGTTAATATAAACTCTGTATTTATTATGAACGACGTACTGTAGGCCTCTTTACTCGCTTATTTAATGACTTCCACATCCTTTTATTATTGACCTTTTTAGTCCAGTGATGTTTGGAGTCCTCAGTTGACATTTTAGCTGTTTGTCGTCACTTCGGATGACATAATGGCTTCTGATAAACACTTGGCAGCACCGGAACAATCAGCTGACATGATTTTATAACAGGCACAGATAAAACTATGAAGGATGAAGCTTTTGGCTCGGTTCTGTTTCAGAGGAGCTGTGTGGTGTTCACAAATGTTACGTAAGTCGGAATAACAAGCTTTTTTTCCCAAAAGAGTATAAAATATGAGAAATAAACAGTCAGTAGTGCTCTCATTCTACCATAAACCTGCAGTGTATTTTATGATCCAAGCACTTTATTTTAAGATATATTTATTCTGTAATTCTTATTTAATGTTCTGTGTTTTTATGTTGCACCACAGAGAAGCAGTTTATTTTATTATTATTTTTTATGTATTTATGCATTTTTAGTGAGTATACATGTAACAGCTACAGAAGGAATTACAGAGAAAAAACAGATGTGGGA
Organism: Centropristis striata; assembly: GCF_030273125.1. Taxonomy (NCBI): domain Eukaryota; kingdom Metazoa; phylum Chordata; class Actinopteri; order Perciformes; family Serranidae; genus Centropristis; species Centropristis striata. The sequence continues at coordinate 6,204,632 of NC_081540.1, read as the reverse complement.
AAACCTGCTGTAATGGGTTATATTATATTATATTATATTATATTATATTATATGTTCAGACTGTAAAGATAACAACAAAAACAGCTGATAAGAGTAAAATTCACTGTCTCAAAAAAATAGAATATTACAAAAGACCAATTTATAAAAAAAAAAAAAAGTTTAATATGGAAATGTAGGCATCTGAAAAGTATGTCCATCTATACGACTCAATACTTGGTTGGAGCTATTTGACTTGAACTACTGGAAATGGACGTTTCATCATATTCTAATTTATTCAGATGCACCTGTACTTATACTTTTAATTTTACATTAAAAAATCTTATCTATGCAGCATGTTCCTTCTGTTGTGGTTGTGCAGCAATGTCGGAATTTCTAAACAGCAGTCAACAGAATTTACACATATTCTGCAGACAGTATGCAGAAAGTTCCTGTATTGCAGTCTTATGCAATACAGGAACTTTATTTTTGTTGCTGTAGTTTCACTCTAATCAGTGTTTTGTTGGTCTGGTGTTTCCTGACGTCTCTTCTCTGTCTCTTTCAGCTGTTTCGACATGGCGACAGGTCTCCAGTCAAAGCTTATCCCACCGACCCGTACCAGGAGAGCGCCTGGCCTCAGGGCTTCGGACAGCTCTCACAGGTATCAGCGGGATAAGATTTACACGTTTGTTCTGTTATATGCATGTTATATGGACAGAAAAATAGAAAGGTTTTGTGTGTTTCCAGGAAGGGATGAGGCAGCACCTGAACCTGGGCCAGTTTCTCAGGACTCGCTACAAAGGATTCCTGAACGAAACCTATGAGAGACACGAGGTAACGCCACATGACACGTCAGCAGACAGACAGGAAGATGATTCATAGTAATATTCTGCAGCAGGAGCCCCTCCACATGTTGGTGTGAAAGGGTTCCCACTGGTGCTCGAATTCCTGAAGCGTGATGGAAGAGTTTTTCAAGAAGAGCCCCCCCCTGTCTATTTGTTGTTTATTATCACACTTAGATTAACACAGAGGCTCTATAGGTGAATGGGGTCATTTTTAAACGTATAGATATCACCAGGAAACTTCCCCAGTTTGTTATTTACATTAAGACAAGATTTTTTTGCATTATAAGTTTTCTGAAATGTTATGATATGCAAATTGGGTGTAAATATGCACTAATTTGCATGTATTTGCATGACATAAATTGCATGAAAACATTGCATGAAGCAAATTTCAAAGTTATTATTTTATGTTGTTGCTATATTAGATTCAAAGTTTTTTACAGAAGGAAATCTCTTATCATTTCATAAAATAGAAAGTACTGTCAAAAGCCATAAAAATCAGACATGACATGAATTATCTATAAAGCCAGAAAATCTCAAGGCTAACACTGATGTTTTCATATTATTTCTGTAAGTTTACGTGCCTTAGAAAAGTCACTTTAGGTGTTATTAATCTATTTTGATTCAGATTATGAGAAAAAACTAATTTTGAGAAAACGGCCTTTAAAGGCTTTTATACATTCTTAATGGAAATGGCAAAATATTGAATGTAATTAATATAGAACATGTAAAACACATAATATTGTGCAGGAGAGTGGGAGGAGCAATCTACTAAATATAGTCAAACATATACAGAAACATTTGTTTTGGATGTTTTCCACGATTCTGAAAGATGAAACATTATGGGAGAAAATTTGCCCAAAAATTCAAAATTGATGCATGAAAAAAACAATGTTTTTGCCTGTAGTCTCGCCTTAAAAACACAATTTTTTGTTTTCTACCTAGACTTGTTTATTATTTGGGAAAGCCTGCAAAAACTGCAAAAAATATATTGATTTGCCAATGAATATTAGAGAACAACATGAGAGAGTATGTGTTATATATAATATATGTTAAACACATAATATTGTGCAGGAGAAATCTACTAAGTATAGTCAAATATACACATAAATGTTTGTTTTGGATATTTTCTTTCCACGATTCTGAAAGAAGACGTGGGGAAAAAAGTGCATGAAAAAAAAACGGTCTCAGTTTAAACTAATCGTGAATATTAATGTATTAAAGTGTTACCTGGATCATAACACAAAAGGTTTCTCTGCAGAAGTTCCTCTCCACTGCAGCAGAAACAGACACAAACCACCACTGAACGCACAGAAAGTGGAGCTGAAGTTGAGATTTATGAGAAAAAAACTCATTTTGAGAAAACGGCCTTTAAAGGTTTTTATACATTCTAAATGGAAATTACTATTTGAAGGCAAAATATTGAATCTAATTCAGATAGAACATGTTTAACACATGATATTGTGCAGACTACACGCTCCAATAAAATCATCACTTTTAGTCAATTTAGGAGAAATTCTGAATCATTTTTCTGTTTTCTCCTCAGATCTCCGTCCGCAGCACAGACTACGATCGCACCCTGATGAGCGCTGAGGCCAACCTGGCAGGTCTGCTCGCTCCTCTTCCTCCTCCAACACCTCCTCCTCTACTCCTCTTCCTCCTCACATTAACCCTTTCCTGCTGTCTTCAGGTCTCTACCCCCCCAGAGGTCAGCAGGTCTTCAGTCCCACTCTGCAGTGGCAGCCCATCCCTGTGCACACGGTGCCACAGAGCGAAGAAAAGGTCAGTTTATAATGTAAATAACAGTAAATAACAGTGTGTGAGTGATTCAGTGCACTCTGTCTGAACTCTCTGTCTCTTTTTTTAGCTGCTCTCGTATCCTCGTTTCGACTGTCCCCGCTACAAACAGCTGATGAATGAAACTGAACACACGGCGGAGTTTCTAAACGTCACCAATGAATTCAAGGTAATAAACGTACAAGTTTAATCTGATTAACGCATACTAAAATATTTTTAAACATGATAATAAATGTAGTGAGACACTGTCCTCCTCTCTTCAGGACGTTATAGAGCTGGTGAGGAATAAAACAGGCCTGAATAACACAAATGTGGAAACCGTCTGGAGTGTTTACGACACACTCTTCTGTGAGGTAAGAACACAGCAAACGCAAGAAGTTTAGAGAGGAATTGCAAATAATATTATGCATGTGTATTTCTGTTGACTTTTTTGGTATTTCTGGCTGTTCTTGAGCTTATCATGTGTGAAAAACGCTCAGAAAAATCAGGGAAAATATCCAAATTAAAGCTTAAAACTGTCGTATTTCATCAAAATAACTTTATCCCACACGTCTCAATTAAAATTGTGCCAAAAATAAACCATTTGCATGAACCAAAACCTATAAAAAACATTAAATTCTGCACTCTTCAGCACAACTGGGAAGCTGTTAATTCTATATAGAAATAGATTTTAAAAAATATATATAGTTCAATATGTATAGTAGCATTTGTAGACACTTGGAAAAATATCTAAGTATATATAGATTCTATTTATTCCAATTTTTGTAGTCCAGAAACTGAAATACAGAACAACATATTTGTGTCTTGACTCTTGCATTCAATCAGTTATTTTGTATGAGAGGAAGCACATGAATCTGTATTTTTTTTTATAGATTTTGATAAGTTTCTTAAGCTGCTTTCTTTTGAGGAACTCAAGCCAAAAAATAAAACCGGCGACATCATCACTAACTGGTTTATTATGTTCACATTCATTTCAAAATAAGAGCATCGTGTTTTTCTTGACACAAGCTGTTTAAATCTACTGTTTATTGCGGTTTAACATCAGACACAATCTTGCATTAATCTGTGTCTTTTTATGTCTAAAGTTCACATTCCACACATATACAGGTGCATCTCAATAAATTATAATATCATAGAAAAGTTTATTTGTCAGTAATTCAATTCAAAAAGTGGAAATAACACATTATATAGATCCATTACACACAGAATGAAACATTTCATGTCGTAATGTATTTAATTTATTCTAATTATAAGGATTATGGCTTACATTTAATGAAGATCTAAAATTCAGTGTCTCAGAAATGTTTTAATATTACAAACGACCAATTTTAAAAAGTATGTTTAATATGGAAATCTTGGCCTCTGAAAAGTATGTTGATCTTATAATGACTTTTTATCTCATAATTTCAACTTTTATCTCAAGATTATGACTTTTTATCTTATAATTCATTTTAAACTTTTATCTCAAAATTATGATCTTTTTTTCTCATCATTTTGACTTTTTTATCTCATAATTATGACTTTTATCTCAAAGTTTGAATTTTACAAAAGGCCAATTTTAAAAAGTATGTTTAATATGGAAATGTTGGCCTCTGTAAAGTCTGTCCATCTATATGACTCAATACTTGGTTTGGGCTGTTTGACTTGAACTAATGGAAATGGACTTTTCCACCATATTCTAACTAATTGAGATGTACCTGTATAATTATAATTTAATTTTATTTATAATGTATTTATGCTATGATCTTCTCCATTTTATTAATATCCATCCAGGTATTTAAGGTCAGGCTCTCCTGCAGTAGCAGGACCTTTTTACCTGCTACAAGCTGTATATTTAATAAGTATTTGTCTCTTTTCCTTGAGGCACGAGTCCAAAAAAACAGGTTTTTCTCTGCAGGAGCAGTTTGAAAAGACCTTTTTGATTTAGTTGTTGGTCTTTAAAAGTTGTTTGAATTTCAGCAGATAGTTTCTCTCAGTTCTTGTGTAACTTTAACTGTAACTGACCAGGTTTCACATGTGTCTGTGTGAGTCTTGTGACTGAGCTGACCTCGTGTGGTTTTCAGGAACACATGGACATTTTGGCTAACGAGCTGCGAGAGGAACTGAACTGTGCAAATAGTTACAGTTTCACGTCTGTTTTCTCTTCCCTCGTTTGTTTTTTATCCAAAGTTCACAGTTTGCATTATGACCTGCTACCAATCAACATACTGACATCTGTATTTACAGTTTTATGAGTCAAATACTCACAGAATAGTGCAAGATTTATAGCGTGAGTCAAGGTTACTATAGTTAAAGAAAACTGACGAAATCACGAAAACTAGAATTCAAAAACATTTTCGTTAACTGAAATAAAAATGAAAACGAGAGTTTAAAAATATGAGATAACTAGCTGAAACTGTATTTTGTGGTTACAAAACTAACTAAAATTTTAGTGAAAATGTCCTTAGTTTCGTCTTTGTCAACTTTTTTCATACGTAAATCTTTTGGTTGATGTGAAATGTATTTCATCTATCTGGTTTTATGACTTAATAAACTAATTGGGGCTGAGATGGATCAGACAAAGGAAATAAAGGAAACATTTATTGTGACTTTTTTTAATCTGGCACCCAACAAATACCCCATTACAAAAAAACTAAAACTAATGAAAACCAAGCATTTTCAAAAAAATAAAAACGAATTAAAACTAGCAAAATCACTATAGAAAGAAAAAAAATTAAAACTAACTGAATTTGAAAATATAAATTCAAAACGAAATTAAAACTAAAACTAATGAAAAATCCCAAACTATTATAACCTGCTACTAATCAACACACTAACATCTGTATTTAAAGTTTACATTTTATGCATAAAATCCACATTATTATGAGTCAAATACACAGACTAGTGCAAGATCTTAAACATGAACCAAGTCTGGAATCAGGGGCAGCCGAGTCACTGCTTTAAAAGCTAGATTGGTTAAAGTTTTACAGCCTTCTTCTAGTTAAATATTCTCTTCATGGTGCTCATAATTCTGTGTGTTTGTGTGTGTGTAATTTCAGTCCCGTCACAACAAGACTGCTCCTGACTGGGTGACTCCGGAGGTCTTTGAGAGGCTGCGTCTGCTGAAGGATTTTGCATTTCGGGTAAAAGTTAAAGCAATATTTGTGCTTTTATTTAGACAATATTAGAGAACCAACAAACCCACTTGTTGTTAAGTTAGAAGCGCTAAAATGTAAAGACCTGGTTAACACCACAAACGCTTCAGATCATAAACCAAGCAAAAAATCGAAACATCAAAAATGTTATAAATATGGAAAAGTAAATACAATGTGAGAGCTACAAGTATATTAAAGAAACAAAGAGGAGTTACGTTATGGAACTGAAATAATTTAAAACAATTAACTAATTTAAATAAATGTAAAATATGACATATTGAGACAAATGTGAAGGATGTTTATGATTTATTGTGTTCTGATATATAATATATATTAGAAAAAAGGAAAAATAGAACGGTTTGGACTTGCTAATAAGTCTCCACTTCCTTTTCTGGCATGAAATATTTAGTATATTATTTTGTTCATTGGCATTTTGCTCAATTGCTGCAAATTATTATAATATTTTTATTCTATTATTTTATTGTAATTGTTTTTTATTACTATAATTTATAATAATCATTATTATTATTATTATTATTAGTAGTAGTAGTAGTAGTAGTATTATTATTACTATAATTATTGTTAGTTTTTATCATGTTAGAATAAAAGGAAGTCAATTATTTTGGAAGTTTTAGTGTCTCATGATGCTCTGTGATGTTGTTTTGGTAGTTGAAAGTCGTGTGTAGTGATTTTGTTTCATTTCCTGTTTTGTTTTTTTTAAAGATTGCATTCGGGGTCTACAAACCACAAGAAAAGAACCGGCTGCAGGGAGGTATGTGTGTGTTAAAACAGACACTAAAACAGAAATAAAAACTGCTCCACTTGGGACTATTTTCAGCAGCAGATTAATCCACATCTGGTGCTGCAGAGAGCATTAATCTGTTATAACAGCTCAGAAAAGTATAGTTTAATTTGAATAATTTCCTTTTAGAAAACTGCACAAAACAAGAGTGACCAGTGCATTTCAGTCAGTATTATGTGGTTTTACTAGTATTTGTATGTAGTTTAGCCTGCTTTTATAACTGCTTGTTTGGCGTGTTTTATTGTTGATTTTGTAAGGTGACCTTGAGTGTTCACAAAGGCGCCCATAAATGAAATAAATTATTATTATTATTTGTTGGGATCTATTTTCATCGGAGGATTAATCCACATTTTGTGCCTCTGTCAGCAGGAGGGTGTGTGGGATTAAGTCACAGAATAAACGACGTGTGTGTGTGTGTTTAGGTTGATGAATGAGCACGTCTGCACAACAATAGAGCTTATATTAATAATCATAGAATATAAGGAAACAGGAATAAAAAAGTCTGTTTTTTAGGTGTCTTACTGGGTGAAATCGTGAAGAATCTGTCCAAGATGTCCGTCCCAGACCCGAAAGTGAAGGAGAGGCTGAAACTGATGATGCTGTCAGCGGTAAGAATGACTTCTTGAGTTACTTGGTGGTGATTTTTTTCCTAAATATTCCCTAAAAATGTTCCTTTTCATGTGTTTTCCACAGCATGACACCACTGTGGCCGCCCTGCAGAGCAGCCTGAACGTGTTCAACGGCAGACAGCCGCCGTACGCCTCCTGCCAGATTATTGAGCTGTACGAGGACGAGAACAGGTAGAACAAACAGACAGAAGTATCATGTGGACACTTACTCCAACATAACACTGACACACAAAGACTCTGAGGAGCTGACAGCGGGAAGAAAGTAAAAATGTGATTCAAAAACTAGAGCAGGGGTCTCAAACTCAAATAACCTGGGGGCTGCTGGAGGCAGAATCAAAATGACCAAAAAAAGACACAAAATTATTAGAAAAAGACACAAAATGACCAAAAAAACCCACAAAATTACAAAAAAAGACACAAAATTACAAAAAAAAGTAATAAAAGGGACCTTCCACACACAACACGGTAAAGTGCCATTCATATAAAACTCACTTTAAACTTTCATAACCATTTTGTGGGCCACAAAATATCGTCACGAGGGCCGCAATTGGCCCGCGGGCCGCAAGTTTGAGACCCATGAACTAGAGCAGCAGTTCTCAACCTTGGGGTCAGGACCCCAATTGGGGTCGCGAGATGATTTCTTGGAAATCAGCTCTGTCTCCACTGTGTTAAAGTATTCATGTGTTAATGTGTTTTAGTCTTTTTGGTCACTTAATGTCTTTTTTTGGTCATTTTGTATCTTTTTTTAGTCGTTTTGTGTATTTTCTGGTCATTCTGTGGTCAATTTGTGTCTTTTTTGGTCATTTTCTTTCCTTTTTTGGTCATTTTGTGTCTTTTTTTGGTATTTTTTTTCTTTTTTGGGTTATTTTGTTTCTTTTTTTGGTCAATTTGTGTCTTTTTTTGGTCATTTTGTTGACTTTTTTGGTCATTTTGTTTCTTTTTTGGGTGATCTGAACTGTGCGTGTGAGATTCTGTTCAGTGAGTCGCGAACAACATGCATGTTAAATTGGGGGTAGCGACTCAAAAAGGTTGAGAATAGCTGAACTAGAGGATGCATGCACTAAAACTGCTTTTCTTATACTAATAATCCAGTAACTTTCCTCTTAATGTCCCAACAGCTGTTAGAGTTTTATGATCTCATATCACATTTACAGATGTTTAATGCCCTCTGTTTTTTTTTTTTGTGTCCATGCAGCAATTTCTCGGTGTCGCTGTTCTTCCGTAACGACAGCACCGTGGAGGCGTACCCCCTGCTGCTGCCCGGCTGCTCTCTGGACTGCCCCCTGGAGGAGTTTGTGAGAATTACAAAGCTCTCCATTTCAGAGGACCGGGACAAAGAGTGTGAGGTGCCTTCAGAGGGGAGAGACACAGGTAAACAAACACACACACACACACACACACACACGGTACAAACTGCTTAACCCCTCAGGGCAGGTTGAGCGCATTTTACACACTTTTCATTCTTCATGTGTTAATAGTTTTGGCTGTGTTCATGCATTTGGCATGAATTTTGGCCAGATTGTGTATTTTTATTTGCTCAATGAATGAATGAATGAATGCATTTGTCAATCTGGGCTTTGGCCTTGGAATTAATCGTTTTTACTACTTTTCACCAGATTGCATCATATTCACCATATTCAGCATAAAGAGAAAAAACATGCAATTTATACACACAATCCATACACACAAGCAATATTTTTATAGCTTGCTTTTATAGAGTGCATTTTATTTGCTAAGCAGTAGAAATAGGAGTATTTGAAACTGCACAAAAAATAATAATGCAACAAAATCAGTGTTGCTGCTAATCAGCAACAAGTTATAGCAATAAGTTCCAGGCTGAAATAATTTAACATTTATTTTTTTATTTTGCATGTACTATATTGAAAATAATTCTTATTTTCATTTTTTTTTTCATCTAAAAACATGGTGGTATTATGACAAATACATGGCATTTAAAGGGTTAAAATATATATATTTTTTTTTTAAATTAGTGTTTATCAATAATGAGGGCAGATGTAGGGGAAAAAAATTAGTACAATGAAAGTAGAATATCATAATGTATAATATTTTTTTCTAGCTTGCTTTTAAAGAGCGCTAAGCAGTAAAGTGTGCATAAAATGTGAGCCTGCCCTGAGGGTTAAATAAACCCAGACTGTGCAACCGTTGATGCATTTCCTCTGCTCTCCTGCAGAAGTGATCATCAGTCTGGCCGTGTCAGGCTGCCTGCTCCTCTTCCTCATCCTCCTCCTCCTCGGCGTCATTTGCTGGCGGCAGGAGCCAAACAGAAACCGCGGTTACCACCATGTGATCAACCAGGAGGTGGGCGAGGAGTCCTGACAGAAGCAGAAGCTCCTCTCCCGGAGATCTGCCAGCATCGAGCCGTGGGACAGCAGCGACGACGATGAACTCTGAAGCTCCTCGTCCACCTTCAGGAGCCACCATGAGCTGATTTTTTTCTGTTTTTAAGCAGCATATTTTCACCCAAATTGACCCTGTTTCTGTCGGGTCAGAGAGAGGAATTAACAAACATTTCAACTTCACATTTTAGAGAAGCAAAGTCTGGTTCGGTGAGACATTGTTGGAGAGATTTCTACATCAGCAGGACAACTTTTTGTGTTTTTAACTGATGTGTTCCCACCTGGTCTGAAGTTGATTTCTGCTTCCAGAGACACTGTGTTCATCACTCAGTCCCTGACTTGAATGGCTGCAGAAAATAATGATAATTATTGTCTAATAATGAGCTGAAAACTGGATGCAAATTGCAGGATTTTGGTGATATCAGTGCCAATTCTTTAAGCTATTTTCTGGTGTTTTGCATTATGTTTTTCTCCTGGCAGGTCTGGGTTTTCTTCTTTTCTTTTCAAATATTTCACTGATTACAAAAGACCTAAGGTGTTGAGGTATTTAAAAACTTAAATGGCTTAAAATTAGGGCCAATAGCAATACAATTACCAATTAGGCCTGTCACAATAACACATTTTCACAATATATTTTCCCAGAAAGTATCAAGATAAACGGGGATATATGGGGTGTTCCGGTAGCTCACACTGGTAGAGTGCGTACCATTAAGGCTGAGTCCTTCCTGCGGTGGACCCGGGTTCGAATCCCACCTGAGGTCCCTTTGCCGCATGTCCTCCCCTCTGTCTCCCCCTTTCTATCTATCACTTAAAAACAATAAAGCAAAAATGGCAAAAAAAAATAATCTTAAAAAAGATAAACAATAGTAACGTAGTATCAATGTTGTTGTACTTTTATAACAATATTAGAGCAATAAGTTCATCCTTTTCCACATCAATGAATTTTTAAATCTCGAGAATACTAAACACTGGAATTGAAATGTGGAAAAGAAATATTAAAATATCCTAGATAAATAAAACTTGAATAAATAAACTACAACCAAAACAAATAAAATAGACTTTCAGGCTCTGTTAACAAAACATTACAATGAGATATTCATTATGTTTTAGATTATTTAATTATTAAAATAACATATAAACAGCTGGAATTTTGCTTGGGAAGTATAGTTTTTTTTCCAGCAATTTGTGCCGCCTCTCAAACATTTGCAGCATTACTTTAAAGACAACAGAAAAAAGCACAAAATGTCAATGTATTGAGTCCAGAAAAAGACTACTAGTCCATATTATATATCAAACGACAAGTTGATATAGTAATTATCATGACAGGCCTTTTGCCAATACCAGTAGAGTATTTCAACTGCCAAGTCCATTAAATACACTATACTTGACTTCACTTCGCTGCTGCAGTGGGTCAAACATTTGCACATTAAATTGAAATAGAATAAATATACAAATAGTCATTTTTTATGTAGATCTGGGTAGAAAAATGATGCAATGCAGGTATTATTTGACTGCAAAAGGGACAATACTACTTGGAACTGATTGATTTCAGTCCAGATTCTTTGTCTTTTTTTGACAAGATCTCGAACAAAATGACTTTTAACAGGCAGAAAACATTTGTGTCGGTTTATATGTGTAGGTGTCTTCATGATTCACTCATTTGTCCATATATATATATAAATATATGTGTGTGTGTGTGTGTGTGTGTTGATGCTGTGGCCTAATGACCAAGATGCCTTAAACCTTTTAAATACGGGCTGTTTCTGTTTAGATATGTCCCATATTTTTGTAGGATTTCAAGTTTTTGGCTTCCGTTCAGTGTTTGTGGTGTTGAACTTTGGGAACCTGAGACACTAAAACTCCAGCAGAATAAATGAAAGACTTCCTCTTTTGGGATCAAATAAACCAGCATCTTGCAGCAGATCACAGTGTAATGTAATTATTTTTTATTATTAATATATCTGGGGAAATAAAAGGCAGTAACCGCTCAACAAAAACACATATTTTGTGAGTATCACACAAGTGCAGGAAGACTTTTACAAAAAGCGACCTGCACCTCTGTTTAGTTTGGAGACATGCAGCAGTGGTAGTGGCGACCTCTTGTGGCTTTTAGGGGAAATACAGGTTTATTTCCGTGGCCTAGAGGTTAGAGAACCGGGCTTATAACTGGAGGGTTGATGGTTCGAGTCTCAGGACTGACAGGTGAAGGAGAGAAGTGACCCCCCACTGCTCCAACATGGTGTGTTCACTGGTGTGTGTAAAGAATGGTTAACTGTCACATTCACATTTGTAACAAACATCTAACACTTTATAAATGAAGCCAATGTGCTTTAAGTGTAGTCTCTCTCGTGGCCAGCAGAGGGAGACAAAGCTAATTTAATACAAATAAACATTCTCATCATGAGTTTATGGTCCCAATCAATAGTTTCAGGCTTCTTTAATTTAAAGCAGGATGTTCATTTAATAAATGGTGTCAACCTCAAAATATGGTGTTTATTGTAGTTATTTCTGGAAAAGCCACCCTACTACACATAGCAACAGACTATAATAAGAACATTTCGAGAGTTTCGGGTTGTTTGAAAATGTTATGACTTTTTGAGGAAAAATGATGACATGCTATAAGTATGACTTTTTCAAATTACAAGTTTTCTAGTTAATTAAACAAACAGTTCAGGATCAGTTCAGAGGCTCGGAGAGACCCGAACAAACCACAATAATATTAAAGAAGAAAAGTGACTGAGGCTGAGTCCTTACCACAGAGACACCTGCCAACCTCCAACACACCTGAAGAAGAAGCAGAGGAGACAGGTTGTTGATGTTGTTGTTGTGCAGCGTGTTTCCAGTGTGTGATGGACACACAGAGCCTCTGATGATCAGTGAAGAAGGTCAGTAGTGCTGCAGAGACCGGAAACAGCTGATCAGCAGCAGCTGACTGGAACTCTGCAGCTCAGAGAGTCAGACTGGCTGTGTCCCAATGTCAAGGAAGGATGCTCAAACGGCTGGATTTGAAGGATGCCACGTCATCGACATCCGCCGAAGGACTGTCCCAATGTCCAGGATGCTCCGGAGGACAGAGTCCTTCTTCTGCCCAAATTCCAAGGATGCATGTGTGTATCCTCCATGCGCTCCCATTACCCATAAAGCATTGCGCACACCGGTCTACCGGGAGATTTAAAAATGGCGAGCGTAGAAACAGCGACGCTAGCGGCGCAATATGCATTTAAATAAGTATTTACAGTTTACACTGAATGTTGTCACATAACTTACAAAACATGTGTTCAAAGTCAAGCAAAAACATAAACATAAACAAATGCCAGAATATTTGTCTAAAGATAGCCTAATAAACGTCATCTTGATATATTGCCGGTTAAGTTAATTAATGCCGTCTCAGTCGCTAAAGTTATTGTTTATTAATTTATATGTGTCCGATGATGATGTACTATGTGCAACTGTGCCATTCAGAAAGTTATACATTTCTTTATTGTGTTTACAGGGACCGAAAGTCCGCTATTATCCGTTATTGTTATTTATAAATAACTGTTATTGTACTGTAGGCTACTGTAAAATAAAAAATAAAAAATCACAGAACATATTTCCATGATGAATTATGCGCCGCTGCACTCATGGCACTAAGTAGCGGCCGAATTCAGCCAGGATCAGTTAAATATTCAGGTTTAATCCACTTTATGGTTTTTACTTGATAAATCGTGGAGATTCAACCTTAAAGCACCTTCTTCCATTTTCACAAATATGTGTCAGAGTGCTGATGCCAGAGACACATTCATGTCGTGAACTGATTTTGAAATTGCGGCGCTGAATTTATTTATTTATTTTTTATTAAACTGATAAGAACAGATACTACACTTGATCTTAGCCAAAGGGCAGAGAGCTGCGCTGAAGTTAAGCAGGACGTCCAATTACGCAATGACGCACAGCTGCACACTCTGAAGGCTGTCCCATTTGTGCATTACACCAGTCAAAGGAAGGACTCTTGCCTTGCCTTCGGAGGACCCGACTCTGAAGGAAGGATCCTACCAAGGAAGGATCCTTGACATTGGGACACAGCTACTGTCTGTCAGAGCTGAGTGGAGCAGAGAAAACATCTCAAAGTATGGTGACATTTGTTATTTCTGGATAAATATTCTACTACTTAGCGGTATTTTCATGTCAATTATCTGTTGTTTTAGTGATTGTTTCGCCAAGATATCTTCATTCTCATTTCCATCTACTCCTATGTGAGCAGGAACCCAAAGGAAGGAGATTGTTCGGTCTCTTGGCTGAGCTCCGTGAAGTTAACTATGGTTAGCGTAGCAAGAACTAGACCGGAAGTTAAAAAGTAAAATGTCTCGTATAAGCTTAACAAAAAATAACGGGCACAAAACGCGTTAAAAAATTCCGTTATATGTTTTTATTATTTTTTATTTTCTTGTTGTTCATTTTTTACCTCGTTTGTCCCCTTTACTTCTGTGAAACGGCACAAGTGTTTTCGTTATGCTTTTATTTTTTAAATAAAGTATAACTCTGCGTATTGTTGGCTAACTTGACGCTGAAACCGGAAACGGAAAGGCGTCTAATAAAGGTTTATTTTTGGCCCATTCATAAACTGCGACACAGCAAACTCAACCAGCTGCCTATAGATTGATTTTATTTTATTTTTTGATGAGGAAAACTGTTTTGTATCAGTGATTTTTTTTTAATCTAAAAACGAGGGGATGGCTTTTCTTTTTCTTTTTTTCCCCAGGAGTTATGCAGATATTTTAGGGTGTTATTTTACTTTAAAGCTTTCTTTTCCTCGATTTAAATTTAAAAAAATGTATGACTAAACGATAAAAATACACATAAGTAAACATTATGAGATAATAAGTCTAAATTTTTATTTCTATAATCTAAAAAAATGTCTCATTTACAAGCTCAAAATGTCATAATTTTAACTTACTAGATATAAGTATATAAGTATATTAAAAACATTTAATTTGACTTGGAATCGTATGATTTTGACTTGGGAGTTGTAGTTTCTGTCATCTACCACAAGAGGTCACTGTTGTATCGTCTAAAAATAACTATCTGCTTAAACATGAGACATGACAGCCTTGAAGAATTACTGATTATAATAATTAGCCTATATTTGTGTGAACAATGTGTTGCTGCTGCTCTAATAGGTACAAAAGAATATCAGGAATTTTTTAAACATATTTTTATAGTGAAGAAATTAGATAATAATAATAATAATAATAATAATAATAATAATAATAATAATAATAATAAATATTATTATTACTATTGTTGATATTATTATTATTATATTTATTATATTGCAATTTATGTACATTTTTCACTAAAGGTGCATTACCAAACTGATTATTTTTCAGTGCATTCATGTTGGTATTTACCACTGAGACCTTTAATCCATATTACAGAAAGCTCACTGGGTCATTTTCACACTTGTGCTAAGTGAACAACAATCTCAGAGGTGTTAAAAGTTAAAGCTGCGTGTGTGTAAGTTTCTGAGGAATTAACATGAAAACCCTTTTCTCATGACCCTCCACGCTGGTCTGAAAGGCACTTCTGTTGTGTAATGAAAGGCCAGAGCCCAGTGGGAATCTGATCTCCATCTACGGGTTTCCATCTCCAGTATTCAGCTTCACTGTGACAACTTAATAAAAACATATTTTCCTGAGCCTCCGTAATGTTTTTTCCAAGCAAACAGGCTGAGTAAACCCTTTGAGACACGACTTCACCAAAGGTTTTGGTGCTTTTTCCTTCTTGCTGATGCTGCTGGATCAACATTTCCTTTCTCTCTGCCCAGCACGATTTCAAAATCTTCAGAAGTGAGACCTGTAAGCTATCTGGCAACAAATATTCATGAATAAGTAGAAAACAAAGTGAGGGAGATGGAATATTTGGATAGTGACATGGCTTGTTGTTCAGATCCACCAGTGGTTGAAGTAGTTATGGATCAACAGTTCAAATAATTGGATAAAAAAATAGATAAACAGTTTAAATAATTGGCTAAAAATAATTTAAAAAAACAGTTAAAATAGTTTACTGAAATTATGGATAAACAGTTGATATAATTAGCTAAAAATAATGGATAAACATTTAAAACAATTGGATAAAAATAATGGATAAATTGGTGAAATGCCTTAGTAAATATAATGAATAAACAGTTGAAATAATTGGGTAAAAATAATGGATAAACTGTTAAAAATTAGATTAAAAATTATGGATAAACTGTTGAAATGATTGGATAAAAATAATGGATAAACAGTTAAAAATTGCTAAAAATAAATAAATAAAAAATAAACAAACACTTGAAATAGTTGACTAAAAATGGATAAGCACTTGAAATAATTGACCAAAAAAATAATAATAGATAAACTGTTGAAATAGTTTACTAAAAATAATGTATTAACAGTTGAAAAATTGGATATTTAAGCCAAATAATTGGCTAAAAAAATAATGATTAAACTGTTGAAATAGTAAATTAAAAAAATTGATTAACAGTTAAAATAACTGACTAAAAATAATAAATAAACAGTTGAAATAGTAAATAAAAAAATGGATAAACAGTTGAAATAATTGGCCAAAAAATAACAAACAAACAGTTGAAATAATTGACTTGTATAAACAGTGGAGTTCTGTCTGTTTCTTTCCTGCAACAAGGGAACTAATATCCAAATTAGAGCTGAATCATCTGGAAATACGACAGCCTGAGAATTTTTTTTGTGTGTGTGTAAGAATACAAGTTTCTGTCCTCAGGCCTGTTCACACACGGGGTTAATGTAACATGGCGGCTTCATGGAGTCGAAATGGATGGAAAGAATCAGAATGTCCAGCTGAGGTAGAGCGACTCGAGTTGAAATAGTTGGATGAAATTATAGAAAACAGTTTAAATATTTGGATAGAAAATCATGGACAAAATGTTAAAATAGTTGATTAAAAATAATGGTTAAAAGGATTAAATAACTGGTTAAAAAATGAATAAAACAGTTGAAATAATTAGCTAAAAAGAAAAAACAAAGTTGACTAAAATTAATCGATAAGCAGTTTAAATAATTGGCTAAAAAAATAATGAATAAAGAGTTCAAATAATAACCTAAAAAAAATAGAAAAAGTTAAAACAGTTGATAAAAAATTGGATAAACAGTTCAAATATTTGCCCAAAAAAAAGAATAAACAGTTAAAGTGGTGGACTAAAAAATCATGGTGAAACTATTTTTTTAAAAAAAACAGATAAACCGTTTAAAAGGCTGACTAAAAGAAATAAAGGTTTATTTTTGACCAAACCAACCTTAATATTGACTATTCAACTGTATTAAAAACAAACAAACAATGTTAATATATTTGTTGAGGATCATTTCTGCTGAATGATGAGACGGCTTATTATGAACAGAGTGAAACTTTGTGACTCTTTTAAACAGTTTTGAGGGGAAAAGGGATTTGTACAGTAAATAAAACAACAGAAGGGAAGGCTGTGGTGCACCTGGACATCAGCAACAATAAAAGGTCTTTGCATGGGAGCCAACCTGCAGAGGGACTGAAAACAGCCAGATTAGTGCTAAAATAAACCCTGTGGGAATGAATGAGCACACCACCTCCCATGAACCGCCTGCAAAACAACAATAATCAGCATTCAGCAATATTCCTCCAGCGTGGAAGTTATTGTAGGTTTGCCAGTTAAGTGTCAACAATAATCTCCCTTGTTTTTCCCCTCAGGCTGTTTATATTTGTTGCTAAATCCTGCTGGAGGTGTTTATGTTTTTGCTCATATCTCAGATTAAAGGTGAAGGATAAAGCTGGAAACACATGCTTAACCCCTGTGAATTAACACTTGTCCAAAACAGAAAAATAGGCACTGAGATCACACACACACACACACACACACACACAGAGGCACCAACAATAACAATAATGAGAACAATAGATTAGAGACGGACGGATTTGTCCTTAATCTGTTTGTTTAAAGGGGCAGATATGCTCATTACAGCAGGATTCCTTCCATCTGACTCACCCCGACACCTCACTCACAGAGGTGTAATCTGCTTGTTGGACAGATTATAAAAAGCAATCCAAGTGTGTGTGTGTGTGTGTGTGTGTGTGTTTGCCCCATCCGGACGTGACTGATGATCCTGAAGATCACAGGCAGAATTACCAACATAATTAGTGAGATGATCTGATGAACAGATGTCTGAGAGCTTCCTCCTGTTATCTGACAGACCCTTCACAGCCTCACACAGTTATTATTATTCAGCTCCACCTCTGCTGCTCACTATGTGTCTTTTATTGTGATCGACACTCAGAAATCACAGACAGACCAACCTGCTGCTGTCAGGAACCCAAAAAAAGATCGTGGTCAGCTCAACTCATTAAAAAACATCATTTGATTAAAAGATTATTAACCTGAAAACCTGATTAAAACTAGTTGGCAGGTTTAAACAGGTGAAGTGATGAATTAATGGTATAAGTAATTAAAAGTATTGACTAAACAATTAAAATTATTTCTAAAAAAGTAACCTAATAGATGAACAGTTAGAGTTGAAAAAAATGTTGGCATAAAATAGTAGAAAACAGTTGAAGCAGTTGAATAAAAATAGTAGAAAATTAGTTGAAGTAGTTAAATAAAAATAATAGAAAAACAGCTGAAATAGTTGAATAAATATAATAGAAAAATGGTTGAAATGGTTGAAAAAATATAATAAAAAAATAGTTTAAATAGTTGAATAAAAATATTATTAAAAAATAAATAATTGGCTAAAAATAGTTGGAAAAAAGTTGACTAAAATAATAGACAAACAGCTTAAAAATGAATAAATATTTAAAACAGTAGATAATGGGTGACTTTTTTTTAATTGGCTGAAAATAGCAGATGAAAAAATAAGGATAAACAGTTAAAACAATAAGCTTTAAAAAAAAAATAATAGAAAAAAGTTTAAATAGTTAACAAAAAATAATGGATGAATGGTTTAAATAATTGGCTAAAAAAATAATAAACCTGTTAAAATAATTGGCAAAAAGAATTGTAGAAAAAAGAATGGATAAACAGTTTAAAATTTGGCTAAAAAATAATGAATAAACCATTAAATAATTACTTAAAATAATGGATAAGCAGTTTAAATAAGTGGCAGAAAATGGATAAACAGTTAAAATAGCAGACTAAAAAAATAATGGATAAACAGTTTTAAAAAATGGCCAAAAATAATATCTAAAGAGTTAAAATAACTGGCTGAAAATAATGGATACACTTTGAAATAATTGACCAAAACAAATAGATAAACAGATAATATAGTTGGCCAAAAAATGAATAAACAGCTAAAATACACTACTGGTCGAAAGTTTTAGAACACACCAACTGTTCCAGAATTTAATTGAAAATTATGCAGTTTAATGTCTCAGTGTACTCTGAAATTAATGCACATTTGCAACATTTAAAATTCTTTATTGAGCATGATAGTGTTTTGAAAGTAAAAAAAAGATTCAAAATCACATTTTATGTTGGACTAAAGGACTAAAAAAAGACACAAAATGACAAAAAAAGACACAAAATGACCAAAAAAAGACACAAAATGACTTACAAAGACATGAAAATAATTCAAAAGTGGACAAAATAGCCCAAGACTCAATAGAGTTAAGTTGTTAACCCATTTCTTGTTCCCTGAAAAAGGCCTACTTGTATAATTCTGAAATGTACATTATTTTTCAGTTTTGGTTAAGCTTACCTTTTTTTATTTACCTCTGGCAGTTCACCACTTACCTTTGGACCCTTTCAAGCTGTTCATTAGACTTGAACTGCTTGAATTTCAATAAAAAACTGGAAAAATTGGGGTGTTCTAAAACTTTTGACCGGTAGTGTAGTTGGTCAAAAATCATAGAAAAACAGCTGAAATAGTTGACTAAGAAATAATAGATAAAAAGTTAAAAAAGCTAACTAAAAGTAATAAAGGTTAGATAAAGGTAAAACTATTGTTGACCAAACCAGCTCAAATATTGACAATTTAATTGTATGAAAACAATGGTGTTATATTTGTGGCAGGGTACTTTAGATTATCTGACAGGTTTGTGTGGGAAGAAAAGTTGTTTGTGTGTGTGTGTGTGTGTGTGTGTGTGTGTGTGTGTGTGTGTGCAGAGAGTGAGTGTGAGCAGCCAGATGATGGCAGCATTCCTGCAGCTTGTTTTCACCCTGAAGCCTCTGACGCATTTGCTTTAGTCATCCCTCCTCTGTGAGATGGCTGTTTTCATTCAACAAGAACATTTTGTAAATATGCAGCTGCAAAGTGCAGCATAAGCACGAAATAAAAGCAGATCACAGACAGAAAACAACAACACACCTTTTATGGGCTGAATTCTACACTCTTAAAGCTACATTTTCACCAGAAATCGACCATAATAAACATACCTAAATGTGCACTAGGGTGTTAAACAGGAGAATGCTGTACATGGAGAGGTGCTGAAATAGGAAACACAGGCTCCAGTTGGAGGAATACCCACAGGTTTAAATATAGGCCACAACACTCCTTATATAACAAGTGCGACGTCAGGCTTGTTTACACTGTTACTGCCTCATAAATGAGTGGTTACAATCCAGCATTATGGTGCACATTTCAAACCACAATTCAAACAAATTGGCTTGTTAACCACACAGTAAATTATTATTAATTATAATAATAATATTATGTTGTAAGGGAGGAATCAATGACGCAGGAAAACGAATTTAATGTGTTTGTTTGAATTCAGTTTCGTTTCAGATTCCAGAGGGACGGTTGTTATTGAAAGGGATTTTTAAAAATAATTTCGGTTTGTACATGAGAGAGCTGTTTGGGAAAGCAGAGGGGCGGGGTTTGCATGCCTTGAATTATTCAGGCAGCCAATAGGAAGCGCCAGATCCGCGTGATTGACAGGCACGGCCCCTGCAGGACGCACCGCCCCCCTATGACTCTGTGTTTTATTCCTTTTTTTAGAGCAGCAGGCTACAGCGTCACATGTTGTTTTTCTCCAGGATCAGATCAGTCTCTGGTCTGGTCCGACTGCACTGTTGCTTCAACCGTGGCGCGCAGCGGACACAGATATCGGTGTCTGCGATGGATTAGAGCGCAATAAAAGAGGTTCAGTTTTTATTTGCACCGAGTTAAAAAAGAAAGAAGAAGAAGAAGGAGTTTGCTTATCTGGAACTTGAAAAAGAGAAGAGAGAAATGGCAAGTCCTCCGGCGGCTGGAGGACACCTGTTATCTAATGGGACGAGCGGCGTGAAGAAGTGCGGATACCTGAGGAAGCAGAAACACGGACACCGGCGCTTCTTCGTGCTGCGGGAGCCGACCGAGCGCTGCCCTGCCCGGCTGGAGTATTACGAGAGCGAGAAGAAATGGAGGAACAAGTCCGCCGCCAAACGGGTCATAACTTTGGACTCGTGTCTGTGCGTAAACAAGCGGGCCGACGCCAAACACAAGCACCTCATTGCCCTCTACACCAAGGACGAGTACTTCGCCGTGGCTGCGGACAACGAGCAGGAGCAGGAGAGCTGGTTCACGGTCCTGACCGATCTCATAGCCGAGGGGAAAATGTACGACAGCCCCGCGTCCACCTCCTCTCTCGTGGGCTTTGAGGAAGCCAGCTACGGACTCATTACTCCTGCAACAGCTGCCTACAAGGAGGTATGGCAGGTCAACTTGAAATCCAAAGGCTTGGGTCAAATCAAGAACCTCACTGGAGTGTACCGGCTGTGTTTGTCCAGCCGGACCATCAGCTTCGTCAAACTGAACTCAGAAACAGCTGCTGTCAGTTTACAGCTCATGAACATCAGGAGATGTGGCCACTCGGACAGCTTCTTCTTCATAGAGGTGGGGCGGTCCGCGGTCACCGGGCCCGGAGAGTTCTGGATGCAGGCGGAGGACTCGGTGGTGGCGCAGAACATCCACGAGACCATCCTGGAGGCCATGAAGGCCATGAAGGAGCTGTCAGAGTTCAGGCCGCGGAGCAAGAGCCAGTCGGCCAGCACCAACCCCATCTCTGTGCCCACACGACGCAACCTCAACAACCTCCCCCCCAGTCAGACCGGCCTGGTGAGGAGATCCAGGACTGATAGCATGGCGGCCACGTCCCCAGGGAGGAAGCTCACATCCTGTCGGATAAGAACGGCCAGCGAGGGGGACGGAAGCGTGACCCGGCCCGTGTCCATGTCCATATCTGTGACCGGAAGTCCCACCAGTCCAAACTCTGGGAACCACCTCATCAGGTCCCACACGCTCAGCAGCAGCGGGCGCACCTGCAGGATGCTGGAGTCCGCCTCCAACCTGCACCACAGCCGCTCCATGCCGGTGTCCAACTCGCCGCCGGGCACCTCCAGCCCCATCAGCATGTCGCCCAAAGGTGGCGCCGGAATCTGCACTCCTGACAAAGCCAGGCGGCCGTTCAGCTGCAGCGCCTCCATCTCCGGCTCCCTCAGCGATACCGGCTTCATGCTGTGTGACGACTACAGCTGCAGCCCAGGTGAGCAACGGTTCCTCCCGCTGACCCGCAGCGACACCCCGGACTCTCTGTCCAGCACGCCGCCATCCCGGGACATCAGCGACCCCTGTGGCTACATGATAATGGAGAGCGGAAGTGGCAGCAGGTCAAGAGCCGGGTATGACAGCCTGGCGTATGACAAGGCTTACAGGAAGAGGACGCACTCCCTCACCACGCCACGCCAACAGAGAGTGGTGGCGCCGCTGTCCTCGGCCTCCCTGGACGAGTACACTCTCATGAGGATGGCTCACGGGCAGAACTCTCACTCCGCCTCGCCCAAAGTCAGCTACCCAGAGGATTATGGAGACATTGAGATCGGGTCATCCCGGAGCTCCAGTAGTAACCTTGCAGACGATGGCTACATGCCAATGACACCAGGTGTGGCGGCTCAGTCTGGCAAGCTGGACAACTACGTCCCCATGAGCCCCATGTGCGTCTCGGCGCCAAAGCAGATCGTGAACCCGAGGGTGCATCCTCAGGCGGCCAAGACCAGCTCTCCCTGCAGCAGCTCCCTGGAGGACAACGGCTACATGAGGATGTGGTGCGGCTCCAAGTCCTCCATGGAGAGCCCCGACAGGAACGGTGAATACATGAACATGTCACCTGGAAACCCACCTCCACTCCAGACCCCCCCAGACTACTACCTGGGCCTGCTGGCTGCTGAGGCTCCGCCAGTGAGGTCAGCATACCAGGCCGGATCCCTCACACTCCCTGCTAAGCTCCAGGCCTCTAAGACCGAGGAGAGCAGCCAGTATGTGCTGATGAGCCCTCAGAGTTTGAGGCAGAGGGCGGCCGAGTCGGACTATTATTCAGTGATGCAGCCCAGTGCCTCCCCGCTGCTCCCGTCTCCGGTGAGGCACGGCCGGGCGGAGAGCCTGCCCTACAGAGGGAGGCTCGGCAGGCCCAACAGGTTATCCCTGGACACCCTGAGGACCCTGCCCAGCATGAACGAGCACCCCTTACCCGGAGAGCCCCGGAGCCCCGGAGAATACATCAACATCGACTTTGGTGGCGCCAGATTCTCCCCGCCCTCCCTGGTGTCCACGGAGAGCCAGTCCTCATCACTGGGATCCACTGGGGGGGGTCCGGGGAGGTCCTCCCTGTCAGACTACATGAACCTGGAGCTGGGCTCACACTCGCCCAAGGAGGCTGACACCCCCGCCGAGCGGCTGGGCACGCTCCCAGAGCTGTCCATGTGCTCCGAGGAGGACGGGGTGTACCATCTGGACGGGGAGAAGGGCTCTCAGGGCCTCGGAGACGACGAGGTGAAAAACGACTACACCGAGATGACGTTTGGGATGACGAGCTCGCCTCCACAGCTGGTTCCTCAGAACACCGCCAGGTATGTGTGTCTGCCTGCAGGGAGACAGTTTTATCATTTAGTATCATATCTGTCAACAGGCTGCCTGTTTGACTGATCCCAGGCAAAGGGAAAGGCATTCTGATCACTCTAAATGAACAAATATACATTTTTACTCAATCAATGAATGTGTAATATGTATTAGTGTCTAATTATCAGCATTATTAACACTGATGATGTTAATCTTACCTTTAACCATTATCCTTGGTTGATTTTCTGATATAAATATACATTCATGGAAGAAATGATAAGATCACCCTTGTTTTCTTCAACTTCTTGTTCATTTTAATGCCCGGTACAACTAAAGGTACATTTGTTTGGACAAATATAATGATATCAACAGAAATAGCTCATAAGAGCCAATTTAAAAGATGTAAAATGTCCAAAAAAAAAGACACAAATTGACAAAAAAAAGACACAAAATGACCATAAAATACATTAAATTACCAATAAGAGACACAAATTGACCAAAAAAGACACAAATTGATCCAAAAAAGACACAAATGACCAAAACAGATGTAAAATGGCCAAAAATAGCTGATAAGAGTTTAATTTAAGAGCTGATATCTAGACATTTTCCATGGTTATAATCAAGAAAACCATGGAAAATGTCCAGAAAATAAATGGTTAAAATATTTTTTTCCATGACTGTATACTGATCACAAGGGAGATGGTGCTTATAAGAAGCTGAAAGGGATTTAATTAAAACATTTTGCAGCATATTCCTGTTCTGCAGAATATGAAGTTATTTTAATGCAAAAGCCCAAAAAACAAACAAAAATATCAAAACTGATGAGAGGAGTGGGTGGGACTCAAGTAATGAATTCATGTTTTTTAACACTTTTATTGTAGTTTAAATATTTGGTAGGAAAATCAGCTGTTTGCAGACTAAAGATGTCACATTAGATTTTATAAGAAAGCATCTAATTATTAGCATTATTGACACTGATGATGTGAAGCCAAACTTTAACCATTATCCTTTTGATTCTCTGATATGCTTATAAGAAGCTGAGAAGGATTTACTTTATTTTTTTTAATCAGGAAAAGACATTCCTGTTATGCAGAATATAATGCAATTTTAATGCAAAATCCCCAAAAAAACAAACAAAAAAACAGACGAGGGGACTAAATGAGTGGCTGTGACTCAACATGAAGTAATAAATGAATGAATGTTTTTTAATGTTCTGATTGTAGTTTAAATATTTGGCATGAAAATCAGCTGTTTGCAGACTAAACGTGTCATATTTTGACCTCTCTGCAGCAGTCAGAGCAGCAGGGAGAGGAGGCTGTCTCTGGAGGACCAGGGGGTCCCAGAAAGCATTGGGGTCTTCCTGCTGGAGGCCAGCTCGTCCTCCACCGTGGACCCCGACTGCTCCGCCAAGGTGATCCGGGCCAACCCTCAGGGCCGCCGGCGCCACAGCTCCGAGACCTTCTCCTCCACGGCCACGGTGACGCCGGTCTTCCCGTCTTTCGCTCGCGGCGACGCGGTGAAGCGCCACAGCTCGGTGGAGAACATCTCGTCCCGGAGCAGCGAGGGCTCCGACGAGGAGTACGGCAGCCCCGTGACCCGGCAGAGCGCCGCCGGTTACCCCAACAGGCTGAACTACATTGCCTTGAACCTGCTGGACAACCGGGACGTTGAGAAATGCGAGGACCTGGCTGGCTTCAAGCCCACCAGCAGCTGCAAAGGGGGCATCAATGGATTACACAGCTCGCCATATGTCTGTTTGGGATTCAAGGAGGCTGCAACCACTGCCAAAGGTGAGTCAGGGTGCTAATTTTTCTTAAAATTTGAAACAAATGAGCAAAGCAGTTTGGCTTCACTGTAGGAAAAGAGAGCAGCACTGTACAGCTGGCAGGAGACTGGAGGAGAAGAAAAACAAGGATGAAGGAAAACTTGTATTTCCGCCAGATTCAAATCCAAACTGGCCCCGTGGATTTCAAAGTACACATGTAGGCGGTGCTGGTGCTGCCTTCAGGTGCTCGTCTCCAGCTCCTACTTCTGAGCACTGATTATGTGAATTCAAACTTTAACCTTTATTTGATTTTTTGATATAAATGTGTACTGATCACAAGGGAGATGCTTGCTTATAAGAAGCTGAGAAGGATTTAATTTAATTTATTAATCAGGAAAAGAAAAACTGGTTTGCAGCATGTTCCTGTTCTGCAGAATATAATGTTATTTTAATGCAAAAGACAAAAAAAACTGACTGACAGGAGTGGCTGTGACTCAAGTAATGAACAAATGTTTTTTAACACTTTGATTGTAGTTTAAATATTTGGTTAATACTCATAAAAATCAGCTGTTTGCAGACTAAATGTTTCACATTAGATTTTATTAGAAAGCATCTAGTTATGAGCATTATTAACACTCTGCTCTGCAGAATATAATGTTATTTTAATGCAAAAGACCAAAAAACAAGAAAAAAACAGATGAGAGGACTTTGATGACATGACAAGTTATTTATGTGGCCACTTCTACAACAAAACAAGAGAGCTATTTCGGGTTAAAAATGAAGAGTTCTCGCTGCAATCAATCACACTTTTCCTCCTGATTTATATGTTTCCCACAACATGTGAACGCAGCACACGGCTGCGATGAAACGTGACCAGGCTGAGAGCTCTGAAGTAAACAAGCACCACGCAGGGCCGAGCGGAGCACAGAGCTGCCTCGCTGCTGCTGTCGTGGGCTGCAGATCCTAAAAATACACAAATAGATTTTGGGATTCCACCAACGCTTATTATGAATGGAAGTTGTTTGCACAGGGAGAAAAAAAGCAGCAGAGAGATTAGAGATTCATTCTCATTAGGGCACAAGTATTGTTAAGGCCTTCTAATGTCACACTGAGCCGCAGGCATTTCCGGCTGTTGTTTTTCAGTTGGGTAGGCTTTAGGATGTGTTGCACATCAATGTGACCTCTATGGACCTCTCATTCCCACCATCCCATAATCAATACGCTGCCCCAGAATCTCCCAATGAAGCACAGAAAGCTGCAGCAGACGGTGTAAACAAAAACTGACACTAAAGCCAAGTTTGACCCCACATTTTCCATTGATGTGTCGGGCTGAAAAAGGTCAGAAAATAGTGGAAAATGTGCTGTTTAAATTTCAGAAAAAATAATATATGGCAGAATCATCTGATTGAGCAAATACAATCATTTTAAAAATAATATAAAATATAATAAATATTTGAAAATAATATGATAAAAATACAGTAATAAAAACATATTTAAATAAATACTATATAAATAAATAATAATGTCAAACAACGGAATTAAGTACAAAATAAAGTAAAAAAAGAATAAAAATGTTTCAATATCATACCATCACCTATTTGATAAAAAATAAATAATTTATTTTAATAAATAATAAATAAATAATGTCAAACAACAGAATTCTGAAAAAAATATAGTAAATACATTTACAAATAATAATAAAAATGTTTCAATATTGTATCATCACCTAAAGTAATTCCACCTATTTGATAAAAATAAATAATTTATTAAAATAAATAATAAATAAATACATTATAATTTCAAACAATGGAATTAAGTTAAAAAAAAAAAAAAGAAATATATATATTTTTTTTAAATGTTTCAATATCATACCATCACCTATAGTAATTCCACCTATTTGGTAAAAAATAAATAATTTATTTAAAAAAAAATAATAATAATAAAGTCAAACAACAGAATTCAGACAGAAATAAAGCAAATACATTTTAAAGGCTTAAGGATGTGTTGCAGATCAATGTGACCTCTATGGACCTGTCATTCCTACCATCCCATAATCAATACGCTGCCCCAGAATATCCAACAGAAAGCTGCAGCAGACGGTGTAAACAAAAACTGACATTAAAGCCAAGTTTGACCCCCTGTCCCCATGTGGGTTACTGGACACAGTGAGCTCACATGTGTTTGTTGAGCTGGATGGTGGAGGTGGAGGGGGGGGGGGGCTGTACGCTGACATGTGAGGCCCAGCACAAGTGCAAATGTGTTTGTGTCCTTGCAGGCAGGCAGTGAGGGGAAAACAACAAAGTGGGCGAGTTGCTATGCGGCCATCAGGTAACTGGATGTCACGGTCCACATTCCTGGCTGAGCGGGTTTGAAAAGTTGCTGTGAGAGGGGGCCTGTTGTTGTCACGGCTCCAGGCCGTTTGAATAGAAAGTGGCTTTTATTTCACCATATGGCCCCCGTGCACGGAGACACACGTTATATTATGTTTCATTCTGAACACAGAGCAGAAAAATAAGATGTTATCATGTGCAAGCTCTGGTAAATAAGGAGGAATGTATGGAAAAATCAGTTATTTTCCTGAATGCATTCTTTATATTACCAGTTACCATTCAAGGTCCTTTTTTTTGGAGAATTGGTGGTTGTGTTTAGGGGGAGATAGCAGGTCACCAATAAATGCCACATAGAAGTGGTGACATCGTTTGAAAGCTGAGAACCTGAAGATTAATTTGAGTGTGTCAAGTTGTTCTGGTCAAAAATATCTAATAAATGGACTTATATTAATGTTATGAACCCCTTATACACCTGAAGAGGTTTAAAGAAACAAATATGTCCCTTTGAAGTCCATTTCCATGTTCAACTATGTCCCATAAGTTGTTGAAACAATTTTTGGGTTGATACCATTTGCTACACATGGAATTTTTGGGTTGATACCATTTGCTGCTGAATTATGCGATTTTATTCATACAGAGAATTGATAAAAACTCGTCAGAAAATCCTCCAGAATATGACAAAAATATGCCAAAACCTTGGAACAACAGAGAGGAATCCATGCTGAGATTTGGGTTCAAAAACTTTGGTCATTTTGGAGATTTCTGTATTTTCAGTGATTGGATGTCGAGCACTTTTGTTCTACAAACTGCTAAAAGGGCCATTGGAATTTTAACATGTTAAACAACTGGATGTTTTTTTAAACTGCTGCTTCCATTTCCAGCTAAATGACTCTCAACGTGTGCCTGCATGTTTGTTTGTTTTTATCCGAGCGCTGCTGATTCGCACGTGTTCTGTACTCATGTTTTGATGGAGTGGGGATATTTTTATGATGCTAATAAAGTAATTGAGCAGGCAGAGGGAGGGACCAGAGTCAAGCACATACATGTGGACTGTAGCACGTACGCATGCAGAGCAGTCGCCTGGGTTTTTTCTTCTCCCAGGGATTTTTTTCTCCTTTTTTTCTTCTTTCCAGTGGCGTAGCCTGCATCCGTGAACACTTGGCAGAGATGTGCAGAGAGAGAGCGAGTGTTTTGTTTTCCAGTGCCTGGCTGTTTGTGGGAGAGCGAATGAATGCGTGCATAATGGGGCAGGATGGCACGTGCACTCCACTGGCCTTCTGCCTCATTAGGCTGTTCACTTAGCAGAAGTAAGACAGGCAGAGAGGGGGAGACGCAGCACAGCCTTGTATGCTCAGTAGGAAGAGGAGAGGAGGGGAGGGACTCGACTCGGCTTTTTAAAGCAACAAATAAACTCATCGGTGAGGGCCCCCTTCAACCAAGGTGCATTCTGGGAGCGCGGGACGCTTCGCCCGACGGCTTGTTTACCGAACGCTCAGTCCCTCTGCTGTGTGGCGAGGCGGGGTGAGGGAGGTCAAAGTGCGCCGCTGGGCCCCACTGGAGCAAAGAGCTGCAACTCATGATTATTCTCATTAACCGTTAATTGGCTGATTACATTCTCCATTCATGTGTCAGTCTGAAAAAGGTCAGAAAATAGTGAAAATGGGCCTTTTTTTTTTTATTCTGAAAAATGAAACATGACAGAATCATCCGATTGAGAAAATTAAATCATTTTAAAAAATGATATAAAATATGATAAATATTCTAAAATAAATATAATAAAAATATAGTAATGTCATAGTAATGTCAAACAACAGAATTTAGAAAAAAAAATAAAGTAAGTACATTTTTAAAAATCTATAAAAATGTTTCAATATCATACCATCACCTATAGTGATTCCACCTATTTTGACAAAAATACAATGAAATAAAATAAATAAAGGACTGTTGTTATTATGGGTTTCTCCTGCAAGATAGGAGACTAAAAGTTCTCTCAAGAAAGAAGTATATTCAGAAAATAGTGAAAATATGTCCATTCCAGTTTCTCAAGCTTCAAGGTGATGTTTAAATGTCTTATTTAATCAGCCCCAAACCCAAATATGTTCTGCCTAATATAATATATAATATAATCAGAGAAAAGGAGGAATTCTGCCTATTTTAGGTGGTTAAAACAGCATTTTCTGCATGAAAAAGTACCTTGCTGATTATTTCCCTGCAGCTCTACTACAGGATGGCTTTGTTTTTTTAACACTTGGCCCCCTGACCCAAAACTCTGCAGGTTTTCATTCCAGCCAAACACCTCTGCTGATGAGTTAACCCTCTCAGTGAGCTGCAGAGAGGCTGGATTGAGCCACTTTTCTGTTTGTCAGGATCAAAGTTTTCTGCTAAAACAATCAGCCCCGACTGCCTCTTGGAATCTGGCCGCCCCCAGACTCATGTGACCCTCCCCGTCGGTGCGAAACGTGACCGCTTCCAGTCAACAAAACCCTGAAGTCATAAGCTTTTGACAGCTGGATACGTTCTTTTGGTGCTCGGCTTAGATGTCCTAATGCCTGGCATCGGGGTCAGGTGTTTGTTTACCTCTTGTTTTGTCAGCGGGCCAGCCCATGTGACTCGGCGCTGGTGTTTACCTCTGCCCTAACCCCAGCTCCCCGTCTCTCTCCTCGCAGCACCGGCGAGCCACAGCTCAGCCAGGTGGATGTTCTGTACCGGAGCCAGATTAGCCAAGTCAGCCGTCTCTGTTTCCACGTCCTCGTCTGACTAATACCTTTATCTGATGGCGCCGAGCCGCTTCCTCTGTGACCATTCAAGAAGCTTGATTTGTACAGTGAGAGGGCTCCGACTGCACTTAAACAACAACATCATCTCTCCTTATATATGTTAATTCATATCTTAATGACATATGTATCACGATATGTCATGTTTTTAGGTAATTCAGTAAATAGGTAATAATCTACAAGGTCAGAAAATAGTGAAAATTCAGAAAAATACATTTTAAAATTTTAATATAATGTCAAACAACAGAATTCAGAAAAAAATTAGGTAAATACATTTAAAAAAAAGTAAAAAAATGTCAATATCGTACCATCACCCTAAAGTAATTCCACCCCTATTTGATAAAAATAAATCATTTATTTAAATAAATAGTAAATAAATAAATAATGTCAAACAACAGAATTTAGGAAAAAAACAAAGTAAGTACATTTTTAAAAATGAATAATGAATTCACGATTTCACGATTATAGGAACCTGAATGCACCATGTAAAAATTTAAACCACCGGTCTTGATATCTATAGATATTCCCTAAATATTAAATGGTAATAGTTCAATAAATATAAAAGGTTAAATAAATGCATGAAATACTTAACCAAGTTCTCATGCGCATAACTTTTTTTGCAGGTTTGCTCTGAGAAAAGTTTTTGCAGATAAACTACTCTAAATGGCATTTTATTTTACTGTGAAATCCTGGGAGGCCTGCTTAATGTATGATTTCATCACGATATGATACATTTTTGCATTGAATTATCGCCTCGGCCTGCTCATAAGATAGAAATGGGGAGATAGAGGAGGGTGAAAGACATGATCAGGGGGCTCCAAGACTGGAGGAGTCCTGCTGTGACGCTGTGAGTCCCTCCTGAGTGCTTGTGGCAGATGGCCACTCTCTGGAGGGCAAGTGTGTGTGTGGGGGGGCGTTGAGGGGGAAAGGGGGTGGTGTGGGGGGTTAAACACCTGCCACTCTGCTCTGTCTTTGCACACATGCAAACACTCTCATTACGCTGATTTCTCTTCCCATCATCACAGTAGCACGTCAACATATACATCCCACTATATGTCTCATACACACACACATACATGCCCACCTACTCACTATCCCTCCGCTAATGACAGCCCACCATCTGCCGCACCCACGGGCTGCAGAGAGCATGACCATCAGCATGGTGCGTGCGTGTAATTCATCGGGCAGATAAGAAGCTGTTCGTGTCCATCTACTCAAATCCCGCTCGCTCTCAAACGTCACGGCGACCGTAGTATTGTGAGTGATGTCATCGCACGGATGATGTGAGGCCCAAAAGCACCCAGAGCATGTTAGGCATATATTTGTTACTTACATTTCCTGTGATGTTGGCAGTGTGCAGTGAGCGAAAGGGGTCTCGCTGCACAGCCATGCATCCCTAACTCGCTCTGAGCATGCTCAGTAGATCTGGCTGTTATAACACGCTGATTTTGATGACATAATCTAGTATTTTCTGACCATTTATGAACCAAATCTGTATCTTAATTGATAGTTTTGTGTCTCTGCTGCTCACACATACTTAGACATTTGCATAAAGGCCTTTGTCCACTGCTGGAATTTCTGGCCAGCATCATTATTTTGTGGCTCCCTTTGCTTCTCCACGCTACACATTTTGTTCCGGCATTTGTGAAGTTATTCGTAAAGGTGACACCTGATTCACTCATCATCCTGATTGTTTAATCCACTGTTGCTGCATCCCTGCACACCGGCTCTAACACACACACACATGCACAAAAGCTGTTGAATAGTTTATTTACATCCTGCATTGAAGCTGAGATCCCGCAAACATAACAAAGCAGTGCAAATAGCCGAGGCAGGAAATCCAGAAATGCCATGTTACTTGATATATGGAGAACAAACATGCACACGTAACACCGCAGGCTCTTGTGTCAGAGTTTCCAGGCAGCGTATGCATGTGTGTGTGTGTGTGTGTGTGTGTGTGTCATGGCACGGGGAGGAGGGGGGCTAAAGTAGGCCGGGATGTTCCAGACAGAAGCGCTAGCTGCTAGATAACTGCGTGGCCAGCGTTCCCCACATTTAGCCAGCCACGGCTCCAGATGAGATTACAGCCTCTGCAGGCGAGATTAGACGGCCAGGGGTAGATCAGTGAGAGCCAGAGGCTACTCCACGGACAGCAGCTGGCTAATACGTAATGCAAGGTGTGGGCATTTGTTCGCTTTAGCCTGTCCAGATCTCCCTTTATTGTAACTGAGCACAAATCAAGCAGAAATCAACAGAAAAGTGTTCATAAATTGGCTGTAAGATCAGATCTGTGATCTGTGAGAGTCAATTATATAAGATACAGGGATTGATCTTAGGATTTAGTGACTTAACATGCATAGTAGTGTCCTCAGCTACCCTCCGCCCGTCTTTATTTATCCTATAAAAATAGAATTTAGATATTAAGATAGTGGGTTTTTTTTCACATGCACAGCAGATGACGGCTCCAAAAAAGGCAACTTTTCACTAAGAAAACCAGCTGTGCTTTCAGCTCAGCCGCGTGCATTTCTGAGGTTATCCTATGGCTTTTTTAAAGACCTACGCTGATGGAAGTTTCCCAGTTTCCCAGCATAAAGACAGCCATGAAATCCTTGTGTGGTTTCATGACACATGGCTGCAGCGAGGACATGGTGCCTTCCTCTCGGGCTTGTCCCCTTTTTGTTCCCACTCATACATTTATCCCTCCATCTCTTCCTGGAAGCTTCCAGTTGACCCAGTGCCCCTCCCCCTGACCACCACTCCGACTTCAAGTAAATCCTTCCTTCCTTCTGCCTGCACCCCCTCCTCCACACACACAGACTGTCAACAGTGGCCACACAAGCCTTTATAATTTACAATGCAATATAAACCTCGGTTCCTTCTCTCTCTGTATAATATCAGAGATGCATCAGCTACTGTACAGCTCGCTCCTGTGCTCAGCGTGTGTCCATAGCAACACGGCAGCTCCAGAAGAGACCCCCACCCCCCATCACTCAACATCCCAGATTATGTAATAACGACCGTTGCAGGCCAGCCTCCCACTTCCAGCCTCCCCCGGCTGTCCTTCAGGCGCTTTCCGGGCAAAACAGCTGGTGTGTTAAGAAATAAAACAACATGAATGGATTGGGATAGGTTGGGTTTGAAGGCTGGGATAAATTGGGTTTGGAGATTGAGATAGGTGGAGTGTGGAGATTAGGATAGGTTGGGTTTGGGGACTGGGATAAATTGGGTTTTTGGATTAGGATAGGTTAGGTTTTTGGATTGGGATAGGTTGGGTTTTTGGATTGGGATAGGTTGGGTTTTTGGATTGGGATAGGTTGGGTTTTTAGATTGGAATAGATTAGGTTTTTGGATTGGGATAGGTTGGGTTTTTGGAATGGGATAGGTTGGGTTTTTGGAATGGGATAGGTGAAGTTTGGAGATTGGGCATGGTAGAGTTTGGGGGTTGGGATAGGGTTAGGTTTTGGGATTGGGATATGATGATTTTGGGGATTGAAATAGGTTGGGTTTGGGATGAATTGGGTTGGGTTTGGGGACTGGGATATTTTAGTTTTGGATTGGGATAGATTGGGTTTTGGGATTAGGAAAGTTGGGGATTGGGATATATATTGGGTTTGGCGATTGGGATAGGTGGAGTTTGGAGATTGGAATAGGTTAGGTTTGGGGATTGAGAAAGGTGAAGTTTGGGGGTTTGGATAGTTTAGGTCTTGGGATGGTTTGGGGACTGGGATGAATTGGGTTTTTGGATTGGGATAGGTTGGGTTTGGAGATTAGGATAGGTTGGGTTTTGAGAATGGGATAAATTGGGTTTGGGGATTGGGATATGTTGGGTTTGGAGTTTGGAATAGGTTGGGGTAACCATCCCAGGTGATACAGAGGGATCTAAACATCATGGCTATAATCAACCAAAAGTCATTCTAATTATTGTCACACAAATATTCCACATTCAACGACAGGTTAACACATCCCAGCCCGCTCCTGGGCAGCACACTTTGTTCTTGTTATTCAAGCTGTTTTTCCAGTGTCTACTTGTTATTGTGACACAGAAACTGGGTGTAATCTGGGTCTGAATGAGTTCACACTGTACAGTTTTTAAGGCTGTTGGCTCAAACCTCTCATGTCTGCAGTCTGCATTGTTGTCGCTGGTGTTGTTTGTGGGGAAATAATCACAAACTGGAGTTTACTCTTTTTTTTTTTTAGCTCTTAATGTTTCCAGATTCACTCCAACTAAATTCTTCATTCAAGCAAGGTTTATGCAAGTTCATTGAGAATGTTTTTATTAGCATTTTTGAGTAAAATTAGCTTGACAGTTTGATGTAAATGGCTTCAAATGTTTATGTTAATAGTATGTGATATTTCCACTAACCCCCTCTTTTTGTTTCTTGTCGTCTCTTTCAGACTGAAGGACTCGTCTATCCTCTGACTTGGCGTCTTCACCGACTTGCTGCTTGGAAAAAAAACAAATCTTTGCCCTTCCACTGGGCTTTCTGTGGCCCTCAAAGACTGTCTGGACCCTCGACAACACCCACACACACTTAGGAAACAAGCAGGTCACACTCTATGCATGTCATGAATTCGCTTGAGGCAAGACAGGTGTGTTTGTGTACGTGTGTGTGTGTGGGTGGATGTGCGTGATGTTGTGTATTGGGGCATTTTATGTTCCCTGTGCTTTCAGAGGCCATTTTTCCTTTTGACCCATATTTTTCAGTGCAAGCACAGAAGCAAAGATAGTCAGATACTAACTAATGGTACCCAGATACTGTTTATTTTCTTGGGGGTGGTTTTCTGACTGCCTGTATGAGTGCGAGTGTGTTTCTGAGACGACCAACCAGTATGACAGTGAACAATAAAACCTATAGAAACAGCCCAGGGAGAAGGAAACCAAGGTACACTGAGTATATAACTATATTTAGATTAGATATGTTATTTATTTTTGAAAGATGAATGTCTGATAAGACCTACCCGATGCCTTAATGTCTATACTGTCCTTATGTTTTCTATGGAATAAGAGATAAATATTCTATTATGGTACGTCTGTTTGGACCTACATCTCTATATTGTTATTCTGTTGTGAAAAAGTAAAAAGCCTAGCTTACCGTTAAAGATATTATTTCTGAAATGTACAGTACAGTGGAGCTGCTTGAGATCTGATTTATCTTATTGATATTAAAGTATTTTCTTAATTACTAATTTCTTATTTATTCTAACCTAGTTTATTTTTTGTCCAATCAAAGAGCTGGACTTAAAGAAATATATTTCTAAATGTCTTTAAGAGTTATGCATGTCTCTATAACTCAGCTCAGACCCCACAACACCAGGCATCTGAATGCACTGTACCTCCCACAGTTCCTCAGTCACTTGAGCCTGAAAACCTCACACACTCCTACCTTCAAACCTACAGCCTGCTGTGATATCATTTGACGGTACAACTGTATAATCGAGGTGGTGACCGAGGGTTGGAGCCAGTGGAAACTGTTAAGATTGAGGCACAGTCGAGACAGTTTCTAGGGGAAAAGTGTTAACCGTGCTGGACAACCACTGAGGGGGGGGGGATCTACAACACAGAGAAAGTAGAATAAGAGCAGCCAACAGCCACATCTGGAGCCATCATGAAGGTTCACTGGAGAACCAGCTGTCTGGAAAATATATCTAAACGGCAGACAGCACAAAAAGTTTGATCAGGCTGAAGAGAATTATGTAACATTACAAGTTAAAACAAGACTATGTTGCTATATTATATAAGTGGGACTGTAACAGGATAATGCTAAATGCTAAAATACAGTGAATGCTATTAGTAGAACACACTGCAAAAAAAGAAAAGTTGGGTGAACTCAAAATTTCAAGGCAACAAACTTCTATAAAATTTTAAGTTGGACAATTAAACTAAATATTTTAAGTTTTGTTTTTGAGTTTGCGCGACTCTGAATTCTCAACTGTAAGTTGTACTAACTTATAATTTTACATTGTAATAACTTTTAATCCTTAC
Organism: Centropristis striata; assembly: GCF_030273125.1. NCBI lineage: Eukaryota > Metazoa > Chordata > Actinopteri > Perciformes > Serranidae > Centropristis > Centropristis striata. The sequence goes on along the minus strand of NC_081540.1, from coordinate 6,168,414 downwards.
TTCTGCTAACTTCTGCAATGTGCTGAATTGGCACGATTGTAACGCTGCTATGAAATGTCAGCTAATGTTGCGACCACAATTTTGAGCTAGCATTGATACGCTAATGGCTACTCTTGTAGCTGTAACAAGCAGCGCCGCTAGCATCAGTTAGCCGCTAGCATCAGTCAGCCGCTAGCTTTTGCTAATGACCAAATTTCACAGCTTTCCCGCATTTCACAACAAAGAAATAAGAGTTGGCAGAACTATTGTCCCTTGTTGTGAACCCCAACTTACAGATATAAGTAACAACAACTCACAAACTTGAAATGCCCTAAATGTCAATAATTTATATTTCCAAGTTTTACCAACTTAAATCAGTTTTAGGCCAAAAAAATCCAAGTTGGGTTTTTTGCAGTGCAGTTAGACAAGAAAAGTCATTGTAAGGTTATAAGTTTTGATCTGAATAAACTTTGGATCTCCAGTCAAAATGACAAGCGATGAACCTGGAAATGTCTGTTAAAAGGCAGTTATAACATGATGTGAAGCTCTCCTGACTGTGTGTCTTATTGTCCCACTCCACTCGGCTCTCAGCCCCTTTAGTGTACAGTAGATTGTAAAACTTTAAACCATGTCTGAATGTATCGCTGAGCTGGTGGGAGCACCACAGAAACACAATGTGGGGAACGGTTTCGACAGAGTTTAATAATAATATTGGAGCTGTATTTATCTTCAGAGTCTTGAATGTGTATATTGTGTACATAGAGAGAGTTTAACTAAAAACAATCTATTGAAAATACATAGAGTACTTAGATTTAAACTATGTTGCAATGATATTCCTGTGTAAAGACTTTGGCTACCGATTTTTAAAAAGGGGACGGGGTTTTTGCTTTGGGGTTGTACAGTGTATTGTATGCTTTTCTCCCTCACAGTCTCTGTGACTATATGAAAAAATACTCTGTCTATTTTATTATAGAGATCTCTTTGCCTTGTTGACACACTTTACCTAATGGCATATGCAATAGTGACATGAATACAATCTAGTTTACAACTGTGGAACCAAATGTAACATTGCATTGATGATTAATTTTCTGTTTGTGGTGGGCAGAAGCTGCTCTGCTCCTTGTACATTTCTCTTTCTGCCAAGTGTTTTGTTTTTGTCTCTGGGAACTTTCTCGTTTCTCGACACGTCTCAAAGCGCTTTTTCCCCATTTCTGTGTCCATGACTTCTTTTACAGATTGATCTTGGATTGACTCAGTATGAATGTGTCGTTGTCTTCCATTGTACATAATTCAATATACTGTTTATCGTGATGCTCACAAGAGATGATTATAATGATTTATAAATTCTGGTAGTCGAGTATTGCTTTTGTCTGTATTGATTATGGATAGCAACCTATGAAAATAAATGATTTATTTAAAGAGATACAACTTTGTCTTTATTTTTTATTTCCACAATATCATTGAAGCAATATTTAGACCTTAAGCAGTTTTATAATAATACATTTATACAAATATAATACTTTCCTTTATACAAATACCTATGTATAAGATGCAAATAGGCAGTTATTTTTATTATTATTATTCTTTTTTAAAATAAAAAATAAGACTAACTTTTGCTGAATATCTGTCCAAATGTTATAATTGATATGAATAATTATATAGAAATAAACACAATAATTTCAAATTTTCTTGTAAAAGGTTTAAAAAAAGTTTCAAATCACACTGAAATTATATTTGTATAATACATTTATGCAAATATAATACTTTTCTTTATACTAATACATATGTGTAAGATAAATATTGAAACAATTATGATTGTTTTCCACCCAAATAGCCAGATTGTATAAAAATAAGATTAACTTTTGCTGAATATCTGTCAGAATGTTATAATTTATATCAATAATTATATATAAATAAGCACAATAATTTAAAAACTTTGTTTGAAGGGTTTAAAACAGTTTAAAATAACACTGAAATTATATTTGAACAATACATGTATACAAGTATAATACTTTCCTTTATACAAAGACCTTTGTATAAGATATATATTTAAAAAATAGATGATTGGTGATTGTTTTACAAACAAATAGCCAGACTTTATGCTCTTTATACTACACAAATGTGAAGACTTGCTTAGAAATAAGACTAACTTTTGCTGAATATCTGAATGGTATATATTATATCAATAATTATATATAAATAAACACAATACATTAAAAAGGTCTTGTCAAGGGTTTAAAAAAGTGTGAAATAACACTGAAGTTATATTTTTATAATACATGTAATCAATTATAATATTTTTCCTATACAAATACCTTTTCTAGTTGTAAAATAAAGATAAATATTGGAAAAAATTATGATTATTTTACATGCAAATGTCCAGTATTTATACCATATTTCAAAATTTCTTGTCTAAGGTATTGTTTAAATGGTCATATTTACAGAAATATTAATGAATATGTGTTTTCCCAATTGATAAATACATTAAATTAAACAATAATTATTAAATATTATCGCAGGTAAAGTATGGTACTGTGAAAGTATTAAAGTGTGCCAGGCTTATTTCTTTTTTTATGAATTAAACTTTTAATTGTAAGAAAAATAATGTGTTGTTTTTCACCTAAAAACCCATTTAATGTCACTTTTTTCTCCTTTTTCTTAGTTAAAATTGGTTTAAACCGTCAGTTTTATGTTACCTCAGCTTAAAAGATTAGACAGACTGTTTTATAGTAACTTTATAGACTCCATGTCCTTTATTCACTGGGATATTCTGCATTTGGCACAAAGTCTAATAGCTTCCTGACTGTGTGAAGAGAGGATATCCCACTGAACCTCCTTCCTGCAGAGAGTGTGGAGCTGAACTCTCCGGGCGGCGCTCTCTCTTTCTGCAAGTGTTGTTATTTCGGACGGAGGCCGGGGCAGGAAGCTCATATTGAGCCAATGATTTCCTGCCAAGCCGCCCGTCTCCAGCGTGGAGGTCAGAGGGTTCAGACACATGAAGCAAACAACTCACTTCACCTGTTTCACACGCGGCTGTCAGAGTAACCTTGTGTTTCTTTACCGTGCACTTATCTTATTACACAAGTGCATTGTAAGATATAGGAACACTTTCCATCGACAAGGTTACATTTCTTATCTTTGGTTACTTATTGTTGGTTTAAACAAGGCTTTAAGGCTTGAATTTCACACACACAAAAACTTATTTCTGACATGTAGTCATGCAAATAATTGTTTGTTTTCAAGTTTTAAGTTATTTCCCTTAACCCTTGTGTTGTCCTAGGGGTCAAAAATGACCCGCGACCATGTTTAACACCAGCGGAAACCCCCTAAACGATCTTTTTTCAACTCAAAATTCAATGAATGAAATGAGCTGCGGCCTCAACGGTGAGACTAATAACAGCTGCTTCCACTTTAAAAGGTCAAAGATTTTCTAATGCAAATATAATCAATCAGACCCCAACATGAGAAAAAGTAACACATTGCCTTTGTTCACATTTCAATGAAAGCTTGTCTTAGAGGTCATTTTTGACCCGGCAGCTATAAAAAAAACACAAAAAACATTAAAAAACCATGCATGCATGAGCCCACGTCTGCATGCACACTTGCTAAAACAATTATGTTTACACATATGCAGTACCTTGAGCAATAAAAATGATTTTTTTAAACCCTATTTAATGCCCGGTACAACTAATGGGAACATTTGTTTGGACAAATAAAATGATAATAACAAAAATAGCTCATACGAGTTTAATTTAAGAGCTGATATCTCATTTTCCAAGGTTTTATTGATAATGATCTTGGTTATTTGGTTATTTTTGTTGTTGTTTTCATCATATTTGTCCAAACAAATGTACCTTTAGTTGTACCAGGCATTAAAATGAACAAGAAATTTGAGGAAAAAAATTGTGTAATAATTTAGATTGGAATAAAACTGGTCAGTTTGGTGTCTGTAAGTGAAGCTGAAGTTGAGATTTCTGAGGAAAAAACTGTGACTGGTGCAAACAGGCTTCAACCCAAATGCATGACTCTGAGAGTGTCAAAAAAAATAAAAAGTTTCAGTTCACTCAGGGTCGAGAACAGGCAGGCAGGCAGGGGAGATGAGGCAAACATATCCGATAGGAGATCAGACTAAAGGGCAGGAGTCCAAAAGGCGGCAGGAGGGGGTCAGAACAGGCGAGGCGGAGGAACTGTAACACTGAGGCAGAGGGAAAATAATATAAGATGTGGAAGGAATGCTCCAGGTGTGTGTGTGTGTGTGTGTGTGTGTGTGTGTGTGTGTGCAGGAGGTTCCAAGGAATTCTCTTATTACATATCAATTTAATTAGAAACCCTCAGATTATAAAAAAACCCCTCACTATGTGATTATAATGCTTTAATATTCATCATGGGTTTCTAATACACACACACACAAACACACATACACACACAAACACACATACGCGCACAAACACACAAGCACACACACACACACACATACAGACACGTACACACACACACGTACACACACATACACAAACAGACACACACACACAAACACACAAACAAACAGACACACACACGTACACAAACACACACACGTACACACACATACTTTCACAAACACACACACACACACACACATACAGACACGTACACACGTACACAAACAGACACACACACACACACACAAACACACAAACAAACAGACACACACATGTGCACACACGTACACAAACACACATACACGTACACACACGTACACACACATACTTTCACAAACACACACACACGTACACACACATACTTTCACAAACACACACACACGTACACACACATACTTTCACAAACACACACACGTACACACACATACTAACACACACATACTTACACAAGTATACACACATACACACACGTACACATGTACACACACATACACACAAGAACACACACACATGTACACACACGTACAGGAGGTCGAAGGAATTCTCTTATTATACATCAATTTAATTAGACAACGTCTGATTATTAAAAAAAACACTCACAATGTGAGAATAATGCTTTAATATTCGTCATGGACTACACACACACACACACACACACACACACACACACAGCCAGCCAGTGAGGGCACACCTCTAGCTGGTGTGTATTAATTAGCAGGATGACAGTGTCAGTGGGGCTCTGCTCTGCTGCCAGGCAGAACAGCCTTACATAAGAACCAGCACCAAGCCACCAGGAGGGACACAATGTTCCTCACTGACTGTCTGTCTGAAAAAAGAAAAGAAAAAGCCTTTTTTTTCTCTTCCCCTTTTCTTGAACAAAATCTGTATGGGCACATTTGTGCTCCGAAGGCAAAACCACAGGAGAAGGACACGAAACCAGAAGTCTTTGTTGCACGATGCTGTTGTTGTCTTCCTCAACAAAAAGGGACAGCTTGCTAAATAAAGTGTGTCAGGGAAGTGAGTTTCTGGAGCCTGTGCAACAACAGTTAAAGCTTCCTAAAATACAGTTTACAGGATGGCTCCTTTGAAGTAATGTTTTCAGTGTGTATCTCGTCTATTCCTGGATGCCCTCAATTATTCCTAAATTTAGCATCACATTTACCATCACATGCTCCCAGACAAGCAGGAAAGACTTCACCACGTCTACCATGCAATCTGTGTCATTAGAAAATGATTTGTAAACTCAAACTTGTGACATTTGTTGAGTCTTTGAAGATCAAAACAAAATTCCTTGCATGCAAAGCCGGACGAAAGTATGCCAAACATGTTAATGTAACCAATGGCAGAGGTGGGTTAGCTAATTTGATTACACGCATGCTCGTGCAAGCACTTGATATTCATTATTTTATTAGCCTATTTTATTTCATTACTTTATTAGTTTATTAGTTAATTTTAGTCATTTGAGCAACATTTTATAGGAAAGCATTCATTAATTTCTCCTGTCATTCATGGTAAATTGGTTCAATTACCCAGATAAGATTGGATGTAACTAAACTCCATTCAGAAAACAACCATTTTTAAAGATAGTGGCTTATAGCTTTGTAAACAGACCTGACAAAGCACAAATTCCAACTTTTTACAAATCTGCATCATGGTGTAGTTATTTCTGCATACCTGTTGACCCATTTATTGCACTTTAATTGTGTTTATTTGGGTTCATACCACTGTAGTAGTGGCAGTGCCTCAGATGCAGAAATTATGGCTCTACAAGTATATAATAGGTTTTTTTTTTTTTACTTATAGATATAACCATGAAACTTCCCCAGTTTATTTACATTAAGAGAAAAAGATTTTTGCATTATAAGTTTTCTGAAATTGTATGTTTAGATATGCAAATGAGATTAGTCATTTTGTATCTATTTTTTTGTCATTTTGTGTCTCTTTAGTCATTTTGTCTCTTTTTAGTCCTTTTGTGTCTCTTTTAGTCATTTTGTATCTATTTTTTAGTCATTTTGTGTCTCTTTTTAGTCCTTTTGTGTCTCTTTTAGTCCTTTTGTGTCTCTTTTAGTCATTTTGTATCTATTTTTTAGTCATTTTGTGTCTCTTTTTAGTCATTTTGTGTCTCTTTTTTAGTCATTTTGTGTCTCTTTTTTAGTCATTTTGTGTCTCTTTTTAGTCATTTTGTGTCTCTTTTTCATTCTTTTGTGTCTCTCTTTAGTCATTTTGTGTCTCTTTTTAGTCATTTTGTGTCTCTTGTTAGTCCTTTTGTGTCTCTTTAGTAATATACATATCCCACCCTGCCCTTCTACTGTACTTCTCCTGCAAGCAATTCCTGCAGAATTTTATCTATTTGAGCAACATTTTTTTTACAGGAAAGCATTCATTCATTTCTCCTGTCATACATGGTAAATTGGTTCAATAAACGGCATGAAACTGGAATCGTATCTCCACTGGGAGTTAACGCCTTGATCTGCAGAAAGGCTGGAAATAATCATGTGAAATTGTGCTTTAAACGGCCGTTCCCCTCATGTACAGTGTGGACTTGATGCTCCCGCCGTGAATTAGAACAGCATGTGTGGTATGCACTCCAGATTAGGGTCTTAAGGAGTGAATAGCTGCTCCTTTGGCAACCTGGTCCACCCTGTGCTCCACTGGGCCTCCCTGCCAGCTTGCTGCCGTGCTGCGCTGCGGTTCTTGAGGGGATTGAGAGTCGCTGGCCCCATTATTTCTCCCTGAATCAGCCTAAGGAGGGTTTCAGCCAGGCTCATTGAACTTCGCCGTGCAGCAGCAGCAGCGAGGGCGGAGCTGTGACCCACTTAGCCAGCCCCAGCTCTGCACAGAGGAGAGGACACAGGCTCACATGAAAACATAACATACTGACATAGATTTGAGAAATACCATACTAAATCATGCTCTTGTCCTGCAAAAAAAACACATTTTAACCAACATCAAGGGATTACATGGTGAGAAAACTCATGCAGGGCCTGATGCCTGGTCCTGCTGCTGCAGCTTTCTTGAGAAAAAATGTCATTCTTTACCTCCTTCCTGCACAAAACACCTTCCATAGCTGCATCTCATGTCTCTTTTTAGTCATTGTGTGTCTCTTTAGTCATTTTGTGACTCTTTTTTGTTATTTTATGTCTCTTTTTAGTCTCTTTGTGTCTCTTTTTAGTCTCTTTGTGTCTCTTTTTAGTCCTTTTGTGTCTCTTTTTAGTCATTTGTGTCTCTTTTAGTCATTTTGTGCCTCTTTTTTTAGTCCTTGTGTCTCTTTATTAGTCCTTTTGTGCCTCTTTTTCATTATTTTGTGTCTCTTTTTGGTCCTTTTTTGTCCCTTTTTAGTCATTTTGTGTACCTTCCATAGTTGCGTCTCCTGCATGCATAAGACTATTCACATTATGAACGGGCTATTTCTATGAAGAACAGTCTTTCCTAAAGATAAATTGCCTGTCTCTCTTTCTTTGTCTGTTGTATGTTGTTTCTCTATGAAATAGTTACACTCAGAGGTGAAAAGAGTATTAAAATATGAGTAAAAGTACTATTAGTTTGATGAAACTTTACTTAAGTACAAGTAAAGTCTAAAATGTACTCAAATAAAAGTTACTGTTGTGCTAAAGGGACAAGGGGATTTAAATATTAAACTAGTTGATTTTAAGGAAAAATCTTTACAAATTTAAGTGCAATAACAAAATAAAACATGTTGACACCCTGAGGGAAGTATAATGAGTCATTTCAGTTCAAAACATGTTTTCACAATACAACCATTGATAAAATGCTTCTGTTCTTCACCAACAAACACAAACAGCAGTCACTCTGTAAATCTATAAATCAAAACGGGTCAAGGCCACAAGTGTTGTGACTTTCTCTCTAACTAACCTATGAAAAACTATGATTTACTCCCTTTTGTTTTTTATTCAGGCCTACATTCTTTTAACTCAGTAACAGATGTGTTGTAAAATGTAGCAAAACTTCAAACAAAACCTCCTCAAAACAAGTAAAATTACAGATTTTAGTCCACAAGTCAACAAAAAATTGACTCAAGTTCAGTAATGTGAGTAAATGTAACCCATTATTTCCACCTCTGGTTTATAAAATAGTGTTTTCTCCATTTACAGGCACCACAGAAGCAACATTCATCATCCTCAAGAGCACTTCATCTTGTTTTCTCATTTTAAGAGCACCCTAGAGAACTTCATATTGTTTTCTCTACTGGAAGAAGAGCACCCAGAGGGCTCTTCATCATGTTTTATCTACCGAGGGGGCAATCAGGAGGGGACATTTTTTCCCAGCCAGTGCTTAAAATCCCATAGATATCAAGAGCGTGCACTCAAAAACAGCCACACAAGAGTCACACAACTGGAGGAAGAGACAGAAAGATGAACAGACAGAGACTCCATCTTCGCTGAAGTTATTTTATTGTCCCAGTGAGAGATAAAGATCTCCAGTGGGGAGTGAATGGGCTGAATAAACAGCTAACTCTACATGTGCTGACTGTACAGAATAAATATTTGTTCCTCCAACATACACGTTGTCAGCTGTGGTTGGTGCGTGTGAGCATGTGAGAGCTGGGAAAGTAGGAGAGACACAATGAATGCAAGCAAGACGTGATAACCTTCAACGGAAAAACACGATTTACAGAATGAAGAGAAGTCACAGCACTGAAGTTGTTGCAGAGAAATCTACTGAAATGACCACTGTAACCAGCTAGTCCCGGCCCAGCCTGTCCTGTAATACCACTGGTGCCTCTAGAGATGATAGTGAGTCACCGTAGAGTCCAGTCCAACCTCAGAGAGGACCAAGAAGTACAGCTATGGCCAGTCACACTGAAGGTGCAGCCTGCAGGTAGATGCACAGGTTGTATCCTAAAGTCAAGGAAGAAGGCAAGGCAAGGCAAGGCAAGTTTATTTGTATAGCACAATTCAACACAAGGTAATTCAAAGTGCTTTACATACACATTAAAAACAGCAAGACACAATTAAAAACAGCAAAAACAGTCAATTAAAACAGGGAAATAGAAATAAAATATAGATAGGATAAAATAAGATACAGCAGGATAAAAAAAGAGATAAAATAATAAAAAGCACAAGTCAAACATTATGTAGGTAAAAAGTAAGGGCAGTAGAGTAGAGCAGATAAGTGTTAAAGTTAAGAATACGCTGCAGTAAACAATAGTGTTTTTAGTCCTGATTTAAAGGAGCTGAGCGTTTGGGCAGACCTCAGATCTACAGGTACTTTGTTCCACAGGTGAGGAGCATAATAACTGAAAGCTGCCTCACCCCGCTTAGTTCTTGTTCTTGGGACACGCAACAAGCCAGTTCCAGATGACCTAAGAAGGATACTAAGTCATCGACATCCGTTGAAGGACTGTCCCAATGTCCAGGATCCTCCAGAGGACTGAGTCCTTCTTTTGCCCAAATTCCAAAAATGCATGTGTGTATCCTCTGTGTGCCCCAAGTACCCATAATGCCTTGCACACACCGTTCTACCAGGAGATTCAAAAGTGGCAAGCGAAGAAACAGCGGCGCCAGCAGCCAGTATTTATTAAAGTATTTTCAGTTAACACTGAATATTTGTGATCACATAACTTACAAAACTTGTGTTCAAAGTCAAGCAAAAACATATGCATAAACAAATCAAATCAAAAATCTTAATAATCAATAACTTTATTTATCCCAGAGGGTAAATCCAGTGAGTCTGTTAGCTCTGTTAGAATGAGAGTCTGATGGCTGAAGGAGAGAAGGATCTTTTGAATCTCTCCGTCCTGCAACAGAGAGAGAGGAGCCGTCCACTAATGTTTTTTTGGTCCATAAAGGTTTTGTGTAGCGGATGATCCGGTTATTTCAAGATGAACGTGTTGACAGGTCATCTCTCCACCACCTCCTCTAGTGTGTCTAACCTGACTCCAACCATAGAACCAGAATATTTAGCCAAAAGACAATAAACATCATCTTGATACATTACTAGTTAAGTTAATTGATGCCGTCTCAGTCGACTAAAGTTCTTACTTGGTTAATATATGTGTCAGTCTGATGATTTACTATGTGCAAAGTATACGTAGCTATGCCATTCAGAAAGTTCTACATTTGTTTATTGTGTTTATTATGCACAGGGACCAAAAGTCTGCTATTATCTGTTATTGTTATTTATAAATAACTGTTATTGTACCGTAAAATTAAACATAGAGAAACATCTCCATGGTGAGTTCTGCTCCAGGATCAGTGAAATATTCAGGTTTAATCTACTTTGTGGCTTTTACTTGCTAAATCGTGGAGATTCAACCTTAAAGCATCTTCTTCCATTTCCACTAATACTGTATGTGTCAGAGTGCTGATGCCAAAGCCACATCCATGTTGTGAACTGGTTTTGAAATTGCAGGATGTCCAATTACACAATGACGCACACCTGCACACTGAAGGCTGCTCCATTAGTGGTTATACCAGTGAAAGGAAGGATCCTTGACATTACATACAGCCAAAGATGGCTGAAGCTCTTTGCACATCTGGAGAATAAAATGAGAAGCCCAAATAATACGAAGCGAAACAAAAGGTGGAAACAGCTTGCAACATTTCCTTTAGACTGGTAAGTTGTAATAATTATCTTTAATGCATCTTATCACCAAACATGTACCCAAAAACATCCCAAATGGCTTTAATATGTGTTTTATTGCTACTATGGTCTTTCTAATACCTAAACAGAGCTATAACTGCTCTCAAGATTCAATAGTTTGGTTGAATTTTGCATATTCTCATCCTGCTGTTAGTTAGGAGTTTACTTTATGTCATCACTGTTAATGTAGATTATATGAACCCAGTATAGACTGAAGAAATGTTGACTGGTTCACTGTATTGTACCCACTTGGAATCACTTGCTATTAAACACACTCAAGTCTCATTAACTGTGTTTAACTGCGCACAATGTTGTGCAACAGTGTCCTTCTTGCAGTTAGTACAATGCAAACCATGCTGCAAAGATAGAAAGAGTGGTCAGTAAACAACAAGTGTGAACAGAAGGAAGCAGGGCTGGTGGAGAGAAGACAGGCTGAATAAAGGGGGAGACTGGTGGGCAGGGACAGGTGCAACTAATCAGCTAATCAACACATGAACACACAGTCAGTACAGAAATAACAACAGGGAACAGAAAATTCCCCCTTCTAATAATATGTAATATGTGACCTTAAACAAAGGAACAAGATGTTCAGATTCAGTCCAGAACCAAGTGGTGGACCAAGAGACGTGAAGGAGAAAAGATGATGGTTTAAAGGAGCAGGACTTTAAGACAGGGCTTTAAAGGGATAGTTCAGGTTTTAGCAGTGAGGTTCTATGAGATTCTGACCCACAATGGATGTGCAACCTGCAGTAGATGATGTTCTGTTCCCAGTTTTTGTGTCTCATTTGAGTCATTTTGTGTCTTTTTTTTGTGCTTTTATGTCTTGTTTTAGTCATTTTGTGTCTCTTTTTAGTGATCTTGTGTCTCTTTTTCGTCATCTTGCGTCTGTTTTTAGTCATTTTGAGTCTTGTTTTAGTCATGTTGTGTCTCTTTTTAGTTATTTTGTCTCTTGTTTTAGTCATTTTGTGTCTCTTTGAGGTAATTTTTAGTCTCTTTTTAGTCCTTTTGTGTCTCTTTTTAATCCTTTTGTGTCTCTTTTTAGTCATTTTGTGTCTCTTTTTAGTCATGTTGTGTCTCTTTTTAGTCATTTTGTGTCTCTTTTTAGTCCTTTTTGTGTCTCTTCTTAATCCTTTTGTGCATCTTTTTAGTCATTTTATGTAGTCATTTTGTCTCTTTAGTCATTTTGTGTCCCTTTTTTGTCCTTTTGTGTCTCTTTTTAGACCTTGTGTGTCTCTCTCTAGTCCTTTTGTGTTTCACTTTGTATCTCTTTAGTGATTTTATCTTTTTTTTATCGTTTTGTCCCTTTTTACAGTTGTTGTGGAGTCACTTTGTGGTCTTCTTGTGTCTCTTTACAGTTGTTTTAAATCTCTTTTGAGTTTATTTTTGGTCTTCAGTGTCACTTAGTAGTTGTAAAGCATCTCTTTATGTCTCTTTGCAGCTGTTTTGTGTCACTTTATAATGTTTTCGGTCTTTTTGCAGTAAATATCTGCCTGTGGTTGCTTTTCCCTTTTTACACTCTGTAGAAAAGTGCACTTAATAATGCTTTATCAGCATTATTTGGTGCAGAAACGGAACCTGGTGGATGGAAACTGCACATTTTTGCCCATTCAGCCTGTACATGCATGTGAGTGTGTCGGTGGAAAGTGTTTCTGCAGCTCCATGGCATTCATAGTCCACGTGTTTGGACAGCATGTGGAGCCCAGGTCCCTCCCACTGCTCACAAACACTCACACTGCTGCTGTTTACCACGCTGGCAGTGGAGTGGAAGACTCCAGCCTGCCGGTCCACATGCCGCCTTATCAACCGATACTCTCTCTCACTGCTCGTAAACATGTTTTGCAGAGCTCATTCTGGGGAAACACGGTGTTGTAAAGCAGCCAAACAAAAGTCTGCTCTTACTGGTTTCCCTTCAGGAGCTTCATGTGTGTCTCACTGTTCTGAGATCAGCTGCAGGACGGCTCTCTGCCTTCTTTCTGTTCACACAAAACACGACCTGTACCCCCTTACGTCATCCTGCAAAGCTTTTTTAGTTTCCCAGCTCGTTGGAGTGAAGATTTAAATACAAACAACAGTAGAGCTGATAAAACAGTCTAATAAGGTAAAAGTACAGAGCTGCTAAAGGCCCAAACAGGAGTAAAAACACAGATTTATAGTGTTTGTCCTGTTTTTATAGTTGTTGCATCTCTCTGTGTGTCACTGTGGGACTGTTTGTCATTGTGTCTGCAGTTGTTTTGTAGTAGTTTGTCTCTTTTTAGTAAACATGTGTCACTTTGTGGCCATCTTGTCTTTCTTTTCCAATTATTTTGTCTGTTTGTGATAATTTTGTGTCTCTTTTAAGTGATTTCTTTCTTTTGAGTGTCTTTTTTTAAGTTATTTTCTGTTTCTGTTAGTCATTGTGTGTCTCTTTTAGTGCTTTGTGTCTCTTTTTAGTCATCTGGTGTCTCGTTTTAGTCATTTTGTGTCTATTTTTAGTCATTTTGTGTCTCCTTTTTTAGTGCTTTTATGTCTTGTTTTAGTAATTTCGTATCTATTTTTAGTGCTTCTGTGTCTCTTTGTGGTCATCTTGTGTCTCCTTGTGGTTGTTTTGCAGCTTTTCACAGTCATTGTGGGTCTCTTTGTGGTTTTCTTGTCTCTTTCCAGATGTTTTACATCTTTTTGTAGCTTTTTTGGTTGTTAGTGTCTCTTTGTACTTGTGATGCATCTTTTTGCTGCTCTGTGTGTCTTTGCAGCTGTTTTGTGTGGCTTTATAATATTTTTTGTCATTTCGCTGGTATTATCTGCCTGTAAACAGTTTACATTTCTGTCTAAATATTGTGTGTATACCATACTTACATGCCCTTATTCATATATTTCATACTTAGTGAGAAGAAGTAGTATCTTTGAAACATATAAATTGAGAGAAATAGGCCAGAAAAGGCTTGAAATGGTCTGACATGCAGCTCTTGGGTCTGTGAGTCGCTGCAGGCCTCGGGCGGGACATGTGGAGGAGAGCTCGCTGGCGGCTACACCTGCACTCTGATTTGCATATACAGAGTTTGCACGACCTTTAAATGTTGTGAGGATGTCGTGTTAGGAGCCGTTCACTCTTCGGCCTCAGGTTGTTTGAGAGGAATCCTGATGGCTCGCGGCCCCAGACTCCTGCAAGACAAATACTTTGCATTCTCAGACTCAGAAATGATGACTTCAAACATGCATATTTTTCAGCTTGTTTATCATGTGAGGAGGTTTTTCTGCAGTTAGATTAATCCAGAACACTGCTGGATGCTATTTTGTGTCTTTTTCTGCTGATTTGATTGCAAACTTATATTAATTTGTATCTAAACATTACAGTCTACAGTGGCTAAATAACTCATCTTTCCTAGAAATTCTTTATTTTTTAAATTAACTGACTTGTTAACTTAATATGTGAGCGAAATGGGCACATTTTAGTCCTTTTTGTGTCTCTTTTTAGTCCTTTTGTCTCTCTTTTTTTTTTTTTTTTATCATTTTGTCCCTTTTCACAGTTGTTGTGAGTCTCTTTGTGGTCTTCTTGTGTCTCTTTGCAGCTGTTTTATGCATATTTTTCTGCTTGTTTATTGTGTGAGAAAGTTTTTCTGCAGTTAGATTAATCCAGAAGACTGCAGGATGCTTTTTTTCTGCTGTTATTTTTCTCACTTATATTCATTTGTATCCACGCATTACAGTCTACAGAGGCCAACTAATGCATCTTTCTTAGAAATCCTTTATTTTTTAAATTAACTGATTTTATAACTTATTAATTTATGAGCTAACTGGACACAAGGACTGACACTCGGACCATATATGAGATAATTCTTGTATTTTATGTGTTTTATTCATTAGCGGAACTTCATTTTAGCAGTAAATGCATGCATGCAGTCGTAAATAAATAAATATAATAATAAATATAATAAAAACTGCACCTATAGGGACAGAATAATTAACATATTTGGCGCTTTTTTTATGCTAAACAAGTTCTATTTGTGTTTTTTATGCATTCTTGCACCTTATTTGCATCATTTGCAGTGTGCATCAATTTATTCTCAATGTGAGTTAGAAAACGGTCAGTGGGAGAAAAGCTTCACCATCTGTTATGATGTAATTTAATCCATTATTTAACATGAACAGACTTTATTTCCTGTAATTATAAATCTCTTTAAATTCATGGAAAAAAAATGCAAAGAAATCCCTCACACAGCTCGCCCTCTGATCCACACGTCAGGAAACGAAGCTCTGCATGTCGCTGAGTTTTAAGCACGACATTCACAATCAAAACAGCAGCACGCAACACAGATTAGAGTTATGGAGACTTTGATGCACACATACAGTCCTGCACATAAAACCTCTCAGCTTAGCCGTGTTTCCATCTGTGTGTGAGCAACAACCTTTATTCTCCATGTGTCATTTAAAATAAAGGGTTTGCATTAACCAGATCCTGTTAAAAACATTAAATTCTGCTCCTCAGAGACACTGTGAAGACATGATTGATTCTGCTGAGACAAACGGTCACGTGACAAATATTCACTGAGAATCTGTTTACACAGAGCTGAGAGGAGAGGACAGGAGAGGCTGTTTACACAGAGCAGGGTGGAGAGGACAGGAGAGGCTGTTTACACAGAGCAAAGAGGAGAGGACAGGAGGGGCTGGAAACAAGACAATACTTCAATATGAACAATATCTTCTTTGGACATTATCTGTCTTTCTTTGGTCATTTTTATGTCATTCCTTTGGTAATTTTGTGTCTTTTCTTGGTCATTTTGTGTTGTTTTTTTGTAATTTTGTGTCTTTCCTGATCATCTTGTGTCTTCTTTTGGTAATTTTGTCTCTTTTTGTAATTTTGTGTCTTATTTGCACATTGTCTGTCTTTCTTTGGTCATTTTTATGACTTTTTTGGTCATTTCGTGTATTTTCTTCATCCTTTTGTGTCTTCTTTTTGGTAATTTTGTGTCTTATTTGATAATTTTGTCTTTTTTTGGTCATTTTGTGGAACGTTTGTGACATTTGTGGGCACTTGAAAAAGTCTTATATACATATTTTCCTTTTTATTCTAACAAAATACTATTTTCTGATTTCTGTCATTCTGTTATTCTACACAAAGACATGTTTGAGTTGTTCCCACTTCTAGCCATGATTGTGCTGATTCCATAAAGCTGCAGGACTTTAAGAATTATACAGATTTATATATCACAGAGCAAAAAACACTCTGAAACAGCTTGTTGGGGTTCAGAGGGTTAAAGATTCTTTTCTCATAATTACCAAAGACCCGTTACTACGTGTGATCACAGGTTGTTTTCTGTATTTCTGTGTATTACCTGCAGTACGTGATGTCTCAGGTGTTTGGTTGTTTGTGCCGCCTGTTCTCACACAGAGGGAACACTGAGTAATTTGCAGAAACCACACCCAGAGTCCTTCATGTGAACGCACCCTGAAGATGCTCCAGAATCTTGACATTTGCATTTGGAACAAATACCTTTATTGCATATTGTAAATATTTCATGCATCTGCGTACATACTACAGTATACGTGCAGGAATCCTGCAGCGGGAGCGGAGACGGGCCTGTTTCTCGTGCGTCACATGCTCCAGTTCCCTCCGGCTCTGCGTGGTTGGCGGTGATGCTAACAGGTCCTGTGTAGTGGAGGAGGATGCTGTTTCAGAGCCGAGTCAGTGAGACACTGATGCTAATGAGGCATTAGCTTAAGCCTATAATGCGGAGCATGGCAGTTTAACATTGAGGGCGGCCCTCAGCACACAACCAATCTGACTCACTGGATTTGGGATGATACTGCTGGTGACCTAAAAGCTGCGAAACACACATTCAAGCACAGACGTTGGATTGGATTCATGCATGATTCTGTAAAAACATCTGCATTATTTATATTACATTTGCTGCACATTTTGCTTAGATTTGTTGCAGCCTGCAGCTTTAATATCAGCGTGCAACAATCGAACCACAAAATACAGAAAATGATGACACAGTTGTAGATATAACTGCTGCATGAACCAGACTGGGCTGCACAGATTGGTGTCATATAATAAACTCACAGACAGCAAAATAAAAGACTTGGATGCAGACGGTCACTGGTTTTTGTTGATAGTTGTGCAGCCTCAGATTTGGCATTTTTGGCTGTCACTATCTTCTCGAGGGCCAATCTGACAATTTATCTGTTTCCAAAAGTCTTTGAAGGATTCTACGTCACAAACATCCACCAAAGGATTGTTCTGATGTTAAGGATGCTCAGATTCTACCGAGAACAGAGCATTTCTTTTGGAGAATTTCCAAGGATGCATGTGTGTATCCTCCGCTCGCCTTGTGCACCTACAATGCTTTACAATCTTCTTCTTCGTTGGGTTTTTTGGCAGTTTGCAAACCATCCTTTTCTGTCTTTTTTGGGTCATGTTGGTAATTTTGTGTCTTTTTTGGTCATTTTGTGTCTTTTTTTGATCATGAAAACGTCTAATTAAGATGTTTTACACTGACATATATATTACCAGGTATTTTAACCACCCAATTATAAACAATCATTTAGAATAAATGGGAAATTTACTTCTGGACACTTTTGAGCTTTTTTAGGAAGCTCCACCTGCAGAAAAGTGAAAATATTTTTAGTTTCGTCTTCTTGCTGTGAACAATTTCAACCAAATACGTCAAAACAAACACAATGGAGGCCTTAAAATAATTTTAATTTCATTTTGACTTAAACAAAACTGACATTGAGGCATTTTTCTTGTAAATTCGGCAGAATAATGTAATGTCCTGGCTGTGGCTGAGTGACTCTGACCGTGTTTTACATACAGTACCGTCCCTCCACTTTTGGCCCGACTCCAAATCTTATTTTCACGCCTATACATTCCTCTAATCTTATCTCCTTAAATGTATTAGTGAGGCTTCTGAATCTGTGACGGCGAGCTGCGAAAGTGGCGCCGCGGCGGCCTCTGAGCCTATTCTCAGCTTTTAGCTTTGCGTCAGTTTGCATTCAGGCCTCGACACTCTGACTCACGCTGATGTGTGAATGTGTGCATTAGGGCCATCTGTGTGTTTAACATAGATACAATCAGCTTGTGATGTTACCTGTCCAGCTGCATCTCTTAGAGCCAGCTCTGATGTTTGAGCTTCCTCTCAGGCTGCAGCTGAGTGTCTTATCTATCCATTAGGCCCAGTGTGTTACCTGTGAATCAATGATTTCATGTTTGACTGCAGGCTTCATGTGCATCTTTCAAATTCCTTGTTGAACCTTTTGGTTCTCACTGCAATGCCAAAATTCTTGTATTTAAGCTTTTACTTACCACAATTTCCCTGCAAGGCACTAATAGATCTTTGTGAAACACACAAAAAAACACACAGTCAGTTCTTTAATTGGGCCATCATTGACAAAATAAACATCATACTGTATTGAAGAAGGCTTTAAACTAACAGGTGAGACCATAAACTCATGATCAGAATAATAGCTGAGGTAAATGAAGTCAGAAATGCTCATAATCCTGCTACTTTAATACAAACTGACTTCTTTTTGCAGCCAATGGACAATGGTCATTAGAAAGAATGCCAGTTTACAGCAATTCTGCATTGACTTTCGATAAAAACAGCCCAAACAGTGGCGGAAAAAAGTACATATATTAGTGTTTAGGACTTTTCCTGAATGCAACCACAAGGAATCTTAATAGTGCATGCATACAAACCTGTCTGTTTGCAGGATACATGGTGATGAGGTAATGCAACTGTTTGTAATTGTGTCTCACAATGTGTTGCATAAATACAATTGGAAATATTATTCATGAAAAAGGGCAATTTCAGGACAATTTTGAGTTCTTTTCATCCAAAAATTATTTCCGTCTCTTGATGAACGACCAAGGTTGTCTTATGTTTTCTCCTGTGCTCCCTGTTTCTTTTTAACAATTTTTTTGTTCTCATGCCGTTTCTTTCCCTGACCTTGTATCAGACATAACTTCAACCTCTGCTCCTGCTTCCAACTGTCCCCTCTTCTGTGTGCTATGTACTTACTTGATTCCTATGGTCTATGTCTAGTACCATCAGGTTGAATGCACTTATTGTAAGTCGCTTTGGACAAAAGCGTCTGCTAAATGACATGTAATGTAATGTAATGTGCCGTAAATTGTTTAAATTTAATTTTGAAGACAATCAAACCTGCGGACAGGCATTAAGAATATAGAAATCCTCTCACTGATCGTCTTGTTTGCTTATAGATGCATCAATATGAAACTGAAACGGTTTCATACCCAGTAAAAACTCCTTGCAGCTGCTTGAAATAAACATACAAGTGCACAAATACAACTAAAACGTTCAGCAACTTCACTTCTGCACAACACAGGAGCGAATAAATGATATGTTTATACGACTGAAGATATTTAAAGTATAATTAAACTGGTTTTATTTGCATGTTTGCAGCATATTTTAGTCCTCCAAACATTCTTGCAGCATTCCTCGGCCTCCCGTGTTGACTGTCACTTTACTACAGTGGCAATTAACCGCTCAAATGTCTGCTTACAGTTGTTGTTGATTGCCGAGCTTCTTTCTGAGCCATTTTAATGACATGTGGGTCAGTGTGGCTCCGTGCTGCTGCAGCCTGCAGCGTCTGGCGGCGCAGACGAGCCGGTGCCTCGCTGCCTCTGACCTTAGTCCCGGTGCTTGTTTACCTGCTGAGTGGAATGTGGAGTTATGTAAGGCTTAATCTATCAGAAAGTACATGTCCCTCTGTTACCTGGGTCACAGGGCAACACACACACACACACACATGGACGTCCACAGTGACTCAGACAAAACGCTTAATGACATGACCTTTCTGACTGTGCTCCAATGAAAAACATAACCTTGTGTACATACCACCACAGCACACGAGTGTGATTAAGGTCTTACACCCGTCTGAGCCAGTAACCGTGCTCTTTACGGCTCCAAATTAATGATAGACATCAGGATCTTTGGTCAATTTCTGTCTTTTTTGGTCATTTAGTGTCCTTTTTTGGTCATTCTGTGTCTTTTTTTGGGTAATTTTACATCCTTTTCGGTTATTTTGTGTCCTTTATTGGTCATGTTGTGTCTTTTTTGAGGTCATGTGTCATTTTTTTGGTCATTTTGTGTCCTTTTTTGGTCATGTTGTGTCTTTTTTGAGGCCATGTGTCATTTTTTTGGTCATTTTGTGTCCTTTTTCTTGGTCATTATACGTCTATTATGGTCATTTTGTGTCTTTTTTGGTCATTTTGTGTCCTTTTTTGGTCATTGTGTGTCTTTTTTCGGGTAATTTTACATCCTTTTTGGTCATTTTGTGTCCTTTATTGGTCATGTTGTGTCTTTTTTTAGGTCATGTGTCATTTTTTTGGTCATTTTGTGTCCTTTTTCTTGGTCATTATACTTATTTTTTGGTCATTTAGTCTTTTCTTGGTCATTATACTGCTTTTTTAGGCATTTTGTGTAATTTTATGACCTTTTTGGTCACTTTGTGTCTTTTTTTTGCCATTTTGTGTCTTTTTTGGTCATGAAAATGTCTAATTAAGATGTTTTAAACTGACATATATAGGTTGCATTTCCCTCTGTTACCTGGGTCACAGGGCAACACACACACACACACACACACATACACACACACACACGGATGTCCACAGTGACTCAGACAAACCGCTTAATGACATGACCTTTCTGACTGTGCTCAAATAAAAAACATAACCTTGTGTACATACCACCACAGCACACGAGTGTGATTAAGGTCTTACACCCGTCTGAGCTCGCCGTGTCCTGAAGCGTGCACTTTTATAACCAGTAACCAGGCTCTTTACGGCTCCACATCAAAGATAAAGGCAGTGGAAACACACACACACACACATACACCTCGGGCCTTGTTAACCTTTTCCAGTGTGTTGCCATTATAGAATCTGTGGAAATTTCCCAGCTTATGTTTGCTGAAAAAAACTGCACCGATGACGCGTTTCCGTAATATGTTTGTGTGTTATTGACGTGAGATCAATATTTCTTTCCGGGTGGATTCTGTCCCGCCCCCCCTACATGCCCTGCTCATAAACACCAGCAGAAAGTCTCTTATTTACATCATCTGGCTACTATCAATGGGCCGTGGCTCCTGACAAACATATCAGGGTGCTGAGAGCAGGAATGTGCACACAGAAAGCACACGTGTGACAGATACACTATATATATATGTATATATTACTGCTATGACACAATAAAAGACATGTTGCAAGCAGCGTACTTTGTGTCCCAGCTGAACAAACTGTACAGAACATTACACAACCATATATTTGTGTTAGATAATTACCCAATTCATTCCTATGTTGGCGTCACATGGAGCTGCACTCGATTCACAGATTATATGGGACGAGAGCTAAAGCTGTTCTTGTTGGAAGGTTAATGTTCAAACTTGTTTTTCGGGTTTCTACCAGAATATGTTTATGTACTTTTTCGTGCAGAATGTCCAGTCTGCTGTGATTGGTCAGCATTTGCATCTAAGTTCTCCTGTTTCTGAGCTGTGCTGCAGCCGGAGGAGCCAGTCGGAGGAATGATTATCTACTTTTTATCATGAAGAATCACCAATAAAAGCTGCACAATGCATGTGCATGTTCCTGCAGGAAAGGGGGGAATAAATGAACATTAGTCATGTTTCCTTTAATAAATTTCTCTGTGCATTTTGAAGATTCTTGTGAGAAAAGCTTGTTGGAAACACCAAAATTCGATAAAACTTTTAAGCTCGGTCACTATTCCCATAAGCTTACATTTGGAATAGCAAATACATTTGTTTTAGCATAACAAACACTTGCAAAATGACACATTTTACTGTCAGATTTTGATTATTTCAGCCCAATAAATCAAGAAGAATAGTACAATTAAATCACTTCATTCTTGCTATAGAATATCCAGTTATTTGAATGCATAAAAGTTATGCAACTTTTTTAGATATTTTTGCAGCTTCTATAAGAGTTTGCAACCATTTTTTCTATTTCTTTTGCATTATGCACCAACGTTGAACTTTTTTGGCTTCATGAATCACTGACCAATTTTCATAGGAATGAACAGGGCCCTGCCTCTAACACTATACATCCAGTTTTCTCTGTATGCATTCACTGCCTGGAGCAGAAGACTAAATATAGAAACTCAGCACAGACTGACAGTTTGAGCCATAAGGGTTCAGAAATGTTGGGAATCTGCAGAAAGAATTACTTAACACATATTTACCATTTTTTTTTCTAACATTTTAATACTATACATATCTCAGAAAATTAGGAAACGCATATATTTTTTGCTGTAGAGGTTCTGTTGAGTCACCTACTTCCTGTGCACTAGTTCGTGCCTCACACAGGAGAATTATTCAGCAGTGAAACTGCTTCTTATACGCCCCATATGATCTTTTCACCAGCAGCTGTCTACAGGAGTTTGAAAGCTGCCCCAATCCTATTAGTGGGAATAGTAAAAAAAATGTGTTTCAATGTAAGAAATACTCTCAAAAAGACATATTTTACTGT
The DNA here is from genome assembly GCF_030273125.1 of Centropristis striata. Lineage (NCBI taxonomy): Eukaryota > Metazoa > Chordata > Actinopteri > Perciformes > Serranidae > Centropristis > Centropristis striata. The sequence goes on along the minus strand of NC_081540.1, from coordinate 6,145,932 downwards.
CAAATTTTGATTCATTCAACCAAATAAGTCAAGAAGAATAGCACAATTAAATAACTTTATTCTTGCTATAGAAGATCCAGGTTATTTATGCATAGAAGTTTTGCAAAAATGATATTTTTGCAGCTTGGCTAAGGCTTTGCAACCATTTTTTCTATTTCTTTTGCATTATGCACCGACGTTGAACTTTTTTGGCTTCATGAATCACTGACCAACTCATAGGAATGAACAGGGCCCTGCCTCTAACACTATACATCCAGTTTTCTCTGTATGCATTCACTGCCTGGAGCAGAAGACTAAATATAAAACTCAGCACAGACTGACAGTTTGAGCCAAGACGGTTCAGAAATGTTGGGAATCTGACGTAAGAATTACTTAACACATATTAACCACTTTTATTCTAACATTTCAACACTATGCATATCTCAGAAAATTAGGAAACGTATATATTTTGTGCTGTAGAGGTTCTGTTGAGTCACCTACTTCCTGTGCACTAGTTTGAGCCTCACACAGGAGAATTATTCAGCAGTGAAACTGCTTCTTATACGCCCCATATGATCTTTTCACCAGCAGCTGTCTACAGGAGTTTGAAAGCTGCCCCAATCCTATTAGTGGGAATAGTAAAAAAAATGTGTTTCAATGTAAGAAATACTCTCAAAAAGACATATTTTACTGTCAAATTTTGATTTATTCAGCCCAATAAGTCAAGAAGAATAGTACAATTAAATCACTTTATTCTTGCTATAGAAGATCCAGGTTATTTATGCATAGAAGTTATGCAAAAATGATATTTTTGCAGCTTGGCTAAGGCTTTGCAACCATTTTTTTCTATATCTTTTGTAATATGCATGGATGTCGAACTTTTTTGGCTTCATGAATCACTCACCAACTTTCATAGGAATGAACAGGGCCCTGCCTCTAACACTATACATCCAGTTTTCTTTGTATGCATTCACTGCCTGGAGCAGAAGACTAAATATAAAACTCAGCACAGACTGACAGTTTGAGCCAAGAGGGTTCAGAAATGTTGGGAATCTGAAGTAAGAATTACTGAACACATATTTACCACATTTATTCAAACATTTCAACACTATGCATATCTCAGAAAAATAGGAAACGTATATATTTTTGCTGTAGAGGTTCTGTTGAGTCACCTACTTCCTGTGCACTAGTTTGAGCCTGACACAGGAGAATTATTCAGCAGTGAAACTGCTTCTTATATGCCCCATATGATCTTTTCACCAGCAGCTGTCTACAGGAGTTTGAAAGCTGCCCCAATCCTATTAGTGGGAATAGTTAGTGCCTATAGGAATCTCATTCAGCAGCACAACAACACCCTTCAAACCGAGGTCACTCTGGGGGCATGTTTGCGTGCGCCGCGGCCAAGTAAATCATCCGTCAAACATGCCAGCCACGAGGCTAAAGCTTACAGCACAGGACAGAGTCGGAGACACACACTGAGAGGGGCTTACTGCGGAGCGGTGGCACGCAAAGATGCTGCACCCAAAAACCCCTCAGCACCACCACCACCACCACCACCACACTCAGCCCAGCCCATAGACTGTACATAAAGAAGACACACTGCACAAAACATGGAGCCTACCAAGTATTTACTTCTTATATCTAGCAATAGTATCTTAATTATAGTGTTTTGAGTATAATTTACCTACTGACCATAGCTTTATGTGCTTATTTAATTATTAGTATTATTATGTGCTTATTTAATTATTAGTATTATTGTTATTTGCTTATTCAATTATTAGTGTTATTATGTGTTTATTTAATTATTAGTATTATTATGTGCTTATTTAATTATTATTATTATTATTATTATGTGCTTATTTAATTATTAGTATTATTATGTTCTTATTGAAATATTAGTATTATTATTATGTGCTTATTTAATTATTAGTATTATTATGTTCTTATTAAATTATTAGCATTATTATTATTATGTGTTTATTTAATTATTAGTATTATCATGTGCTTATTTAATTATCAGTATTATTATGTGCTTATTTAATTATTAGTATTATTATGTTCTTATTTAATTATTAGTATTGTGTTCTTATTAAATGATTATTATTATTATTATTATTATTTTGTGTTTATTTAATTATTATAATGTTCTTATTAAATTATTAGTGTTATTATTATGTGCTTATCTAATTATCTTATTGTTTAAAGATTCATTTTTACGATTGACATTGTGAGCTTTTTCACGCTTTTCAAGCTATTCAACTGTTAAATATGGTGAGTTTTTACCTAAAATATTGGCTCCAATTGAGAGTTGTAGTTGCATTTAGTTTGAATGATATTTCAAAAGCATTTTCTACCACCAAAACGTGCTCGTTTCAAGTATTTCTGGCTTATTTTAATGTTACTAAAGTCGGGCTTTTCAAGCCACAATTACTCAAAATAGGTATATTTGTATTTATTTCAAGCTATCATTGGTTTTTCCAGTGTCTAGATATTTTTACTTATTTAAAGAATTCTTACAAAGAAACATTTACTTACTGCACTGGCAGATGATATTACTTGTTTTGAGCATTATTTCTTATTTTTTGTCAGTTGGTTTTTGAAGTGGACACTCTGTCTGCAAACATGCAGAGAAATCAACAGCAGGTGCACGAGCTGGAACGCCTCCTTCTCTCTGTAGCCGTGATAACTGCACAAAAGGTGTCCAATCAACAAAACAAACAGCAGATTATCGTTGTATTAATGGTGAGTGTGATGTAAACAGAGCGTGACCTTTCAGTCTGTGCCTCATGCTTACACAACTTAAAGACACGCCTGTGTGTGTTATGAGTGTAACAGTGAGAGGGCACTTTTACAATACAAAGTTCTATTTTTTCCAGCCAAACAGGGCTGAACTGGTTCTCACATGATTTAATGAAGCCTGATGCACAGACAGTAACTGAGTTCATATTTGACAAAACCAGAGAACAGTTCGTGCTGAAATGCTCCTATAAAATCAGGACAAATCAGAAGTATTCAGATCCAGAAAAGGCTATTTAATGTTGCTTCAACTGGGAAGATTTCAGTGTTTTTGGCTGCTGCAGGCTCTGATCAGACGCTGATAGTAAAGAAGTTAATCATTGATGAAACTCTGACTTTCCAGCTCCTGATCGGAGGCTGTGAGTAAACGTTTGTTTACTAATGAATGACGGGCTGTTGTTGCTGTTGTTGCTCTAGTTTCTCATTGGATTATACGGAGTGCCAAGTCACTCTGCAGGGCAGCGAGGGCCAAAGTCCTGAAGAGGAGAGAGACGTGTATCAGTGATGTGTTAAAGGTCCCCGAAGACACATTAAACTCTTCGAAGAATAGAATAACAGATGTGAAATGATGTCTTTGTGGAGGAATGTAACTAAGTACATTTACTCAAGTACAGTACTCGAGTATTTCCATTTCATGCAACTGTATAAAGGGGCTTAAAACAACTAAAAAAGAGATTTAAATGATAAAAAAGATGCACAAAACTACCAAAAATGCCCCCAAATGACGACTAAAAGGCACAAAACAGTTACAAATAGATACAAATTTCAAAAAAGATCCACAAAATGTCCAAAAAAAGACATAAAAGGACAAAAGAGACGTTTAATAACTAGTGGTGGAATGTACTGGAAGGTACTTGCACTTTACTAAAGTATTTCCATTTATGTGACTGTATATTGTACTATATATGTATATATTTTATCTTTAGAGACAGTAAACAACTATACAGAGACACAAAACAACCAAAAAGTACATTTAGAGAATAAAACAACTATCAAACATAAGCAAAATGTCTACAAAGGGACATTTTTGTCATTTTTTTGTCTCTACAAAGAGACAAAAAACAACTAAAAAGAGATATAATTGGTTAAAAAAAATGCACAAAACTATCAAAAAGTACAAAGAGGTACAAAAAAGTAACAAATAGATATACATTTTTAAAAAGATGCACAAAACTACCAAAAAGTACATAAAATGTCTACAAAGAGACATAAAACAACTAAAAAATAGGTATAATTGGTTAAAAAAAATGCACAAAACTATCAAAAAGTACCAAGAGGTACAAAAAAGTAACAAATAGATATACATTTTTAAAAAAGATGCACAAAATAAGCCAAAAAAGACACAAAATGACAACAGAGACTTTGAACATCATTTGAAAAGTCAGAAATTCTACTAAATCAATAAAACCATTATGTTTGTATGCTCATTATATCTGACATTTAGTACAATCCTTCGGGCTTCTTCTAACATGTAGAGTGGATATATTGTAGTATTATGTGTTTACTCAGCTGAGGATAATGGGAACAGGATGAGATGTTTCTTTAAGCAATATGCAAATGTTTAAGGTGCTGAAAGTCTGTTTGTAGAGCAATAACACTGTTTACTCTCAAACCAACCTGTCCTCTGAACAAACAGACAAACTTAACAATCACTCATTCATGTTTCACACGTTTCTCAATGGGAACTTCAAAGAGTCGTGAACAGGTGGAATCATGTTTAACCCTTCCTTTCCTGCAGGTGTTTATTCAATTATTCTCCTTAGAAATTAACCAAATAATTATTTTCTTGATTTATCGATCAATTGTTTGAGCAATAAAGTGTCAGAAAATAGTTATGATTATACTATGATTATATAATAGTTAAATAAATAAATGTTTCCAGTCATTCATCCAAGATATTTATTTTACTACCATAGATGGCCTGTAAATTAAATAAATACATATAAATAAATAAATTAAATTAATAAATAAACTGTTCTCAGTCGTTCATCCAATATATTTATTTTACTACCATTGATGACCTTTAACTTAAATAAATATAAATAAATAAATAAATAAAAATTAAATATATATAAAATGAATATATATTATATAAAAATAAATGAATAAATACAAAACAAATATATTAATGAATAAATGTTCCCAGTCAGTCACTCGATATTTATTTTACTACCATAGATGACCTTTAAATTAAATATATATATATATATACTTTTACTACCACAGGTGATAAATAAATAAATAAACACATTCATATTTATTTTACTACAATAGATGATCTTCTAAAAATAATATTAAAATATAATTTAAAAAATCCCCTTTAAGAAACTGGAATTTGTGATTTTTTTTATTGTATAGCAAACTACAAAAACACATTTTTTATGTATCCAGTATTGATCGTAAACTATATTTTTGCCTTTAAAACGTATAATGGTGTCAGCCCTTTAATGCATTCTCCACATTTAAGATGAGACATCAGTCTGAGTGAGGATGACTCTTTACTGCAATATGAACTTCAAGTTCATTAAGTTCATCAAGTGCATGGGCGCCGTGTGAGCCAATCAGAGGCTGAGCTGCTGACAGCTGTGACAGCTCTGATCGGCCATGCTTCACACAGTTGAACAACATGTGACTGACGCTGCAAAATGAAGGAAAAAAAGATGACTAATGCCGCCACAGCTTAAAATAACGAGGCCCGAGAGGAGCATATAGACAGAAAACGCAGAGGCCCGAGAAGAGTGCCCTGAGGCACGCCACAAGAAGAAATATAGTTCCCACTGGCCACTACAAATCTGCTCTCTGACACGAGAGAGGAGAAGAAGGGTCTAAAAGAATAAATCATGATGGCGTGATCAGAGGTGTCAGAAGCAGCGTTTAAATCTAACACCAGCCAAATGGGCAGCGGCCAATCTAGAACGGCTTAGTGTCAGTGGAAAGAAGCGTGGGTGTGTGTTGTTTTTTGTGTGTGTGTGTGTGTGTGAGCCGACACCTCCCTGCACAAACAAATCCACGGAGCTGATAATGCAGCTTGTTTTCTGTGGTTTAATTGATAATAATTATCACCCGGGCCTTCACAGGTCGGGACTAACAAGGTGAAGAACAAGGTGGAGTGACACTTCAACATGTGGAATATTCCCCTTTTTATTTCCTTTATAATGATATTAATAATATAATAGGGTTATTTCCATAGCACCAGAATGAAAGAGTAAGATGGGAAACATCACTGAAGCAAGTTTTTTTTTTTTGTTTTTTTTTTTTTACTGTGAGAAGGTTTTATTTTATTGTATTTTATTTTTTATTTTTTATTATTATTTTAATTGTCTATTTTATTGTATTTTTTTTATTATTGCAAGAAAAAAATATTAAAAACAACAACAAATGGAACAAGGACAGGAAAAATTAAAAAAAATAATAAAAATGAATAAATAAATAATTGAATAAATAGAATAAAGATACAAAAATTCGACCATTGGTTATTATATGCCACTTTGTCCTTTTATGTCTTTTTTTTTACTGTGAGAATGTTTTATTTTATTTTATTTATTAATTAATTTTATGTATTTATTTATGTATTTATTTTATTTATTATTTTATTGCAAGACAAAAAAGGACAAAAAATAAATAAATAAAAATAAATAAATAAATAAATAAAGTAAAGATTAAAAAATTCTAGCACTGATTTATAAGTCCCTTTTGTCTTTTCATGTCCTTTTTTTACTTTTTCTTTTTTTTTTACATTTTGTGCATCTTTTTTTAAAACATTTTTTATCCATTTGTAGCTGTTTTATGTCTCTTTGTAGACATTTTACATCTATGTTTATAATTTATATTCCTTTCTAGTTGCTTTATGTCCCTTTGTAGACATTTTGCCCTTTTTTGCATTTTTCAAACTATTTAAATGTATTTTTTGGTTGTTTAGAGTCATTTAATGTCTTTAAAGTGCCTCATAATCACCAACATGAACCTCCCAACGTTGCTTTTTCCCCCTCAGATGTTCATAATGTAACTCTGACCTTCTGTGACTCCGAGGTCGGTCCTCTGCTGCTCTAACTGAAACCAAGTCCGAGTCCAGGTCACCTACAGGCCGCTGCAGCCCGGCGACCTCTTGACCTCGCTGTTATTATGCTGCATGATGTAAGCGGACAGGAGCGGCGCTCAGGTCAGCCGGCTGTCCGGTCGCTCTAATGAAAAGCCGAAGGGATTTCATCTGGAATTCAATTTCATAACAGAGGAGAGCTGTTATGACACAGTGTGTAATGGCTGCAGACAGACAGACAGAAAGCTATTAAACAGGTGAAAAACAGAGTGTGGAGTGGCACTGGTGTGTGAAGCCGGTCTAATTTTAGGCGAAGGTCACTGGGTGCTGTCTGGCTCGCCCTGCCAGCTGCAGAAAAAAGAGCCCAACAATATTTAGTGCTGTGGAATTGAACAGGATCTCCGTGTCCTCGTCTCTCCTGACGTTTGTGTAAGATTATGTGGTGAGGAGTTCAATCGAGCCTCGAGGCGGCGGAGCATCAAAAAGCGGCTTTGGCAAGAGATCGCATATGGGTTTTTTCTTCATTCTGTTTATAATACAACTGCTGGGAACACACACACACACACACCGGTGTAACGGGTACACACTGTTCTAAAAACACACTGACATGGGTACTGGGTGTGTGTGTGTGTGTGTGTGTGTGTGATGTATGTCTGCTTCAGCCTGCAGGACCACATCTGCCTCATAAATCTACTCTCTCTATATATAATATACAGCTGCTCATTAACATGATTCTACACTTTAATTAGTAAAGAATAAGATAAGGGAAACATCAGAAGGTGAAGTATGTTCTAGAAAACTATTAAAATCAGGTGATAACAATGCAAAGAATAGAAAGAAATTTGACTGAAGTGTCACCTTTTCTTCAGAGTTTTATGCAAATCTGTCAGAACTTGCAGAGACATTACATCACTTATTTTGTGCACCTGCAAGTTTATTCTTTATCACTTTTGCATTTTTGGGACAAATTTGCATCAGATTTTGGAGACATTCTCAATGACTCATGGGAGAAACTGTCCCAAGTTTCCACAACTCCCATTTTCCTCTATGACTTTATTGAACTTGCAAGAACAAAAAATAATGCAGCAGTTAAAAAAAAACAACTATATATATAATAAGGTTGCATTGGGGTCAAGCATAATAGACATTACTGTTATAATATAAATAGATAAAAAATGTTGTTGTTTTTTAAAAGTGACAATGTTAAAGTGTGAAATTTGAGCTTCATGAGCAAAAATGTAGTAAATTAAAAATGTTTTTATTTTGTGTCATATATAAAATCTTTCTGCTGGTTATAAATGCATTTTTAACATTTTCTCTCTTTTTTCTCTGTTTGTTGTGTTGAAGTTTTTGTGTGTTTGAATTACAAAATATTTATTATTTAATTTTATTTAATTTTATTTAATTTTATTTAATTTTATTTAATTTTATTTTATTTTATTTTATTTTATTTTATTTTATTATATTTGGTTGCTTATAATGTCCTTCTCCCAAACCCCACACTGCTTCAAATGTTGTGATAAATTACTTCTTAAACCAGTTTTTTTTATTAAGCAAAATAGACATTTTTGTGGAACAAACGGTCAGAAAATTAACACATTTTTGTCAAATACTTTATCATCAACTCAATTCTGTTATCATGCATGGACCAATCATCTATTTCTCCTCATTTCCATCGTCTCTTTAGTGCTGTGACATCAGGAAAGTCCATATGGAGTGTCGACTGGCTTCAGCGCGGCCTGTATGAGGAGTTGTACAGTCAGTGTAAATAATCAATGGGAAGCCTCTTGGCAAACATCTTTCACAATGTGTCATCGAGCAGCAGGGGGACAGGAAGTGTTTACGAGTGTCTCTGCAGCCACACATCACCAACAGTCCGTCTCAATGAGGAGCTGACGCACGGCTTCATCACCGGCCCAGTCCACAGGGGATTTTAGCTCCATTACTCGGCCCAATTCTCTCTCTTTCCCTGTGAGCCTGCATGCCAAAACCTCACTCAGTCCTACACCAGGACACTATAAACACCCTCCTCCTCCTCCTCCTCGTCCTCCGCCTCCTCCTCCTCCTCCTCCTGCTCAGTCTTGGTCCCAGTGCGAGCTCATGCATGCCACGGAAGCAGTGACGTCAGTTGTTTACTGTCTTGTGGCTCGCTGCTAGTTGCAGTGCAGCAGCACATCCAGCAGGGCTTATGTAACGCTGCTGCCTGCTGCATGACAGCAGGCTGAGGGCTCGTGTGCTGCAGCAGCATGCACCCAAACCCAATATGTTTAAATTGTTTTAAAAAATGCAAAAAAAATATGCAAAATGTCTACAAAGGGACATAAAACAGCTAGAAAGGGATATGGATTATAAAAATAGATGTAAAATGTCTATAAAGGGACATAAAACAACAAGAAATAGATAAAAATGTTTTTTTAAATGCACAAAATGTAAAAAAAAAAAAAAAAAGTTTAAAAAAAGACATAAAAGGACAACAGAGACTTATTAAAACCAGTGCTGGATTTTTTTTTTGTATCTTTATTTTATTTTTTTTTATTTTTTTTTTATTTTTCCTGTCGTTGTCCCGTTTGTTATTGTTTTGTCCTTTTTTTTGTCTTGCGATAATATAATAAGTACAATAAAATGAATATATAAATACAAAAATAAATACAAATACATACATTAAATTAATAAATAAATTAATAAAATAAAATAAACATTTTCATAATAAGAAAAAAAGGACATAAAGGACAAAAAAAACTTATTAAAACTAGTGCTGGAATTTTTAGTCAATTTTTAGTATTTATTTTTTTATTTATCAAAATGTCTACAAAGGGACATAAAACAACTAGAAAGGGATATAAATTATAAAAATAGATGTTAAATGTCTACAAAGGGACATAAAATAGCTACAAATAGATTAAAAAAATGTTTAAAAAGATGCACAAAATGTAAAAAAAAATACATAAATGTAAAAAAGAGACTTTATTTTTATTATTATTATTATTTATTTTCTAATTTTATTTAATTTATTTATTGTTCTTTTCCAATTTGTTATGGTTTTGTCCTTTTTTTGGTCTTGCAATAAAATAACACACCCACAACAACCAAACACACACACCGACACCGACACACACACACACACACACACACACACACATGCATGCACATACTGTACAGAATACAGTGTGAACTCTCCCCTGCACTGCACAGAGGGAAAACACAGCAGCGGGTTCACTCCTGGAGCACATAGTAGCTCCTCACACACACACACACACACACACACACACACACACACACACACACACACACACACACATACATATATCCCAGGATCCTCCTCTGCAGCAGCAGCAGCAGCAGGAAGGTAAACAACCCAGGCTGTGTGTGTGTGACTCAGTGTTGCTCCTTTACAGACTCACAGCGCCCCCTGTTGGCAGAAGGAAACGGAACAGCACCAAATTTGGGCAGACGGATTTAATTTGCATATAAAGATGAAGGTTTTTCTGCTAATAGACTGCAGCGCTTCCAGTGTTATATAGACGTCACTGTGGCTGAATAATTAAGCTGAGACACTACAGGTTTTTAACTTATACATATCATTAAATATGCACTGATTTGCAGATATTTCCAGGACATAAATCTGAACATTGGATAAATCAAATTCCAAAGTCATTATTTTGTTGATGTTGATATATAAAATTTTTTTTACAGAAGGACATTGGGATATCTCCTTTTATAATTTCATGAATCAGAAATAATTTATTATATTTATTTTTTATTTTATTTGTGAACCCATATATAGGTATTCCACTACTTTATGAAAGCTTTAATATTATTATTATTATTATTATTATTATTATTATTATTATTATTATATAAATAACATACTGCAAATCACTTTGTGCTGCATTTTATGTATGGGAGGTGCTATAAAAATAAGTTATTATTATTATTATCATCATAGATAAGCTAATATAAAATGGCTAATATAAAATAAGTTTATATAAAAATATAATTCCCCGTTTCTGTTTCTTTCCCAGGCCCATCTGGCTTATCATCATAAGGATCATCACTAATTATTATTAATGCAATTAGACTTATTTAATCAAGGAGGTTTTATTATCGCTGCCACAGGCTCTGATCCAAACATAGTCATTGTAGTGAAGAGAAAAGTCTTTTTTGGTCAATAAGTTTTTTATTTCTCTCTGTTTTTACCAGCTGACTGTGACTTCAGACCCACGATGGTAAACAAACCTCCCTGCCTGCAGCTCCGCAGCGCTGCAGCGCCACAGTGTCGCCCCCTGCTGGTCAGTGCAAGAACAACACGATATATGTCTGCAGGGAATTTACACGTTTTTTAACATTATATCATAATGAAAAAAATATTCAAATCCATATTTAAGCATCAGATTGTTTTATATATTCTAAATACATTATTTGATTATTATTATTATTAATGCATTTATGTAAGCAGCGTTTTAATTTAGCAAAGATAGGGTTCATTTTAATTACTTAATATACTGTTGTGTGGTTAAATAAAAAAAAAAGTGTTATTATTTTGAATTTTTCATGTTTTTTATGTTAAATCTCGATCTGAAAAGTAACTAAAGCTGTCAGGTAAATGTAGTGGAGTAAAAATTACAACTTTAACCGACTTATGTATTTCATTTGTATACTTTTGTAGCTGTTTTGTGTCTCTTTGTTGTAATTTCATGCATTTTATTGTGGTATTTTTGTGCATATTTTTCTCTTTCTAGCTGTTTTACATGCCTTTGTAGACATTTTTAGTAATTATTTTATTTTCTTATTTATTCCTATCTTTACTAAATTAAAATACTGTTTACATAAATGCATAAGTAATAATAATAATAATAATAATAATAATAATAATAATGGTGATAATAATATTGATAATAATAATAATAGCAAGGAATTTCAGATTAAATATGCAAAGTAATTTTAAAGAGTCCAATTTGATCTTGAGAGACTTTAATTTTAATAGAGATTTTAATATTTAAGTTTAAAATCCAACAAAATCAAAATAAACATTGTGGGGGAACGAAAGTTCCGCTCTTGTTTCCGGGGGAAGATTTTCCTCGCAGGTCCCAACTTTGAGTCAGAGGAAGGGTTCAACATGTAGTTCACTGTGAGACGTCTGGCCTCCAAAACCTCATTTTCAGGTGGACAAAAGCAACAAGGTAAAACTTAAATACTTTACATTATATTATTTTATTATTATGTTTCGTTACCTGTTCGTTAAGTTAATCTAAAGAGCAACACTTCCTGTTTCGGCGATTTGTTTTCAAAATGAAAGCGCGACGAGCATTAAACACTAATTTAGCTCAAATATGATTATCATAAACGGAATATTACACTAAAGTGCAATTATAAACACAAAATTACTCTTAAATGTTCCCTTGTTTGTCGATAATCTGATCTGGATATAACACAGACGGAAAGAGGTGCTTTTATTTTGAAAATGATCTACCCAGAGTTGGCGTAATTTTCTGTTTAACATCAATAAAATGTTTATAAAAAATACATTTAAGGGTGCGATTAGTTGCTGATAACCAGTGTGAGATGTTTTCCTACATATTAATGTATAATTTAGTATTAAAGCACCGTGTTTAACGCGTTTAACTAGTCGGACTGTCAGAATAAAAGCGCTCTCGTTGTTTGGAGACATGTCAGAACATGTTGACGTTTGATTTCCGTGCATCAAAAATCTGCAGCTAAACAGTAAGTTTAATAATAAAAACTGTGTGAAAAAATTATAATCTTCAATGCTTGGTAGATTTGCATTGATATGAGCTTTTGTTATCGTAGATTTTTCTGCAATCAACAGATGTAAACAAACTATTTATGTCCTTTTTATGGCACATTCTGCTTTTCTTTACTTGTTAATTCTTAGCAAATTCTCAATTTTATATTTGTACTAAAATATATCCACCACTTCTAAGATGTGCCACCACAAACTAAATTATTTTTTGTGGTTAACTTGTTGACCAACTCTGTTGGTTAACCTGTCAGATATACGTCTATTTATTAGTTGATCTGATTATATTATACTATATTATATTATATTATATTTAATCTTGATTTATGAGGCAAGGGGTCTCATAAATAAGGAGACATTTTAGGAAGCTATAATCTGTATTTATTATTAAATGGCAGGTTTTGTTGTTGAAATAAAAAAGCCTAAAATATTGAAATGACATTTTATTATAAGGGTACATTAATTATCATGACTTAATTCATGACAGAGCATGAATTATTTCCAATTATTTCATCAAGAATGTACGAGAATTCATAGTGTTTTGCTGTATATTACATAACACAAACTTCTATTTTTAAGGAAAAACTAAAAGGAAAACATCTCAAATTCTGTTTTTATAATATTTTTGTTTTGATTAAAAAAAGTTCTTCTTTATACAATATTTGGTACCAGAATAGAGTATCGATTTTGATTAGGGTTTATGATTTTTTTTTTTTTTTTTTTTTAAAACATTATTTGAAACTGAAGTAAAAGTAGAGATGATTCAGGTTGATTATGTTACATAAACAGAATATGTGTGAGAGTTATTTAATAGTCAATGTGTCATTTGTTGTGTAAAATTCAATTTCAATTTTCTATGAAAGAAAAAGAAGATTTCTATGTCCCGTTAATTACTGTTCTTAGAAATATATCAAATCAAAATTGGCCGAGAGAATTAAAAACAGTTGATTGATTTAATGTCAAGCGACTCATTTGTTCATTATTAGTATTTGGAAAAAAATCTGTGTTTCTGAACTGTGAAGTAAAAGGTGAAATTAGTCTTTTTTCTGTTTGTTGCACATCTTAAATGTGGGTTATATCTTTTATTACAAACATGAAATGGTAGAAAAGCAGAATGTACCACATGAAGGAAATAAAGTCATGGAAAAATTATTAGACCATTGTTTTATTCAATTTCTTGTTCATTTTAATGCCTGGTACAACTGAAGGTACATTTGTTTGGACAAATATAATGATAACAAGAAAAATAACTGATAGGGTTTAATTTAAGAGCTGATATCTAGACATTTTTCATGGTTTTATTGATAATAACCAAAATACTATCAAGAAAACCATGGAAAATGGCTAGATTTCCTTTGACTTTTTTTCTGGCAATTTTGACTTTTTTTCCTGATAATTTTGACTTTTTTTCTTGTGATTTTTCCTTTTTTTCTGGTAATTTTGCCTTTAGTTATACCATGCACTAAAATGAACAAGAAATCGAAGAAAAAAATGGTCTTATAATTTTTTCCATGACTGCACATAAATGCACTTGGTAACAGTTTGTTTGACCTAGAAAATTGCAGTTATTTCAAAAGAGATTCAAATAATTGCTGATTGGTTTGATGTCAAGTGACTCATTTGAAAGAAAGCAGTTTTTCTAAACTCTGAAAGCTGATTTTTTCTTTTTTCTCTGACTTGTTTTTCCAGATTTCATCATCATGGAGGGAGCTTCTGCCGCTCCGCCCTCCGTGGCTGCTCAGGTTCCTTTCATCCACCTCTGCAACACTTTAGAGAAAATCCAGAAGTCTAAACTGCGTCCAGATAAATCTAAAATCCTCAGGGACTTCATCGAGTCGTGGAGGAAGTTTCACTCCGTGCTGCACAAAGAAAACCCCAAAACGGGCGACTCCTTCTACCCGGCGATGCGGCTCATCGTCCCGTCCTTCGAGCGAGAGCGAATGGCGTACGGCATCAAGGAGAGCATGCTGGCCAAGCTCTACATCGACGTGTTGGGCCTCCCGAAGAACGGACCCGAAGCAAATAAACTGCTGAACTACAGAGCGCCGACGACGTCCCAAGGAGAGGCCGGAGACTTCGCCGGCATGGCGTACTTTGTGCTGAAGAAACGGTGCAGCAGCGAAGGAAAGCTGAGCATCAAAGAGGTGAACGACTTCCTGGACTCGGTGGCGATCAACAACGCCGGCAAGCAGAAGGAGCTGGTGAAGAAGAGCCTGCTGCACCTCATCACGCAGAGCTCGGCGCTGGAGCAGAAGTGGCTCATCAGGATGATCCTGAAGGACATGAAGCTGGGCGTCAGCAAGGAGACGGTGCTGCAGGTGTTCCACCCGGACGCCGCCGAGCTCTACAACGTCAACACCGACCTCAACAAAGTCTGCCAGCAGCTGCACGACCCGTCCGTGTCCCTGAGCGACGTCTCCATCGGACTCTTCTCCGCCTTCAAGCCCATGCTGGCCGCCGTGGCCAACATCCGCAACGTGGAGAAGCAGATGGGGAACGGCTCCTTCTACATCCAGACCAAGCTGGACGGCGAGAGAATCCAGCTGCACAAAGACGGCGACGTGTACAAATACTTCAGCCGCAACGCCTTCGAGTACACGCAGCAGTTCGGAGGATCGCCACTAGAGGGCTCTCTGACGCCGTACATCCACAACGTCTTCAAAAGCAACGTGGTCAACTGCATCCTGGACGGGGAGATGATGGCGTTCAACCCGACCACCGACACCTTCATGCAGAAAGGGAGCAAATTCGACATCAAGAGGCTGATGGACGACTCGGAGCTGCAGACGTGCTTCTGCGTGTTCGACGTGCTGCTGGTGAACGACCAGAAGCTCGGCAAGGAGCCGCTGCAGAAACGCTACGAGACCCTGCAGACGGTTTTCACCCCGGTGAAGGGAAGGATGCACCTGGTGCCCAAGTCAGACGCCAGGACTGTGCAGGAGGTGGTGAACGCCCTGAACGACGCCATCGACAGCAGAGAGGAGGGCATCATGGTGAAGGATCCTCTATCCATCTACAAACCGGACAAACGTGGAGAGGGATGGCTGAAGATCAAACCGGAGTACGTGGACGGTTTGATCGACGAGCTGGACCTGCTGATTGTTGGCGGCTACTGGGGGAAAGGCAGGCGCGGCGGTATGATGTCACACTTCTTATGTGCTGTTGCAGAAGCTCCAAAGCCTGGCGAGAAACCGTCAGTTTTCCACTCGCTGTGCAGAATCGGCTCCGGCTACACCATGAAGGAGCTGTACGAGCTCGGGTTAAAGCTCGCCAAACACTGGAAGGTTTACCGGAAAAACGACCCGCCGGCGTCCATCCTGTGCGGCACGGAGAAGCCAGAAGTCTACATCGAACCGTGCAACTCCGTCATCATCCAGGTGCGGGCGGCGGAGATCGTAGGTAGCGATATGTACAAAACCAGCTGCACGTTACGCTTCCCGAGGATCGAGAAGATCCGCGACGACAAGGAGTGGCACCAGTGCATGACGCTGGCCGAGCTGGACCAGTTCCGCAGCAAAGCGTCCGGGAAGCTCTTCTCCCGCCATCTGCAGATCGACGGAGACGAGCCGCAGAAGAAGAAGAGGAAGATGGCGGCCAAGCCCAAGAAGGTGATCGGGATCATCGACCACTTCAAGCCGCAGGATCTCTCCGGGGTCAAGAAGGAGACGGACATGTTCGAGGACGTGGAGTTCTGCATCCTGAACGGCACCGAGGAGCACCCCAAGGCCGAGCTGGAGAAGGGCGTGGCCAGGTGAGACGGAAACACTTTTTGGGTTTGTTAAAGTCGACCAATAAGCGACATTTATCTAAAGTTTGTGTAGTTTCTATTTGGCTCATTAGGAATTAGTTTTTATTCAGGGAAAATTGAGCCAATTGTTCAGATACGCAGGATGTTTCATGCGGTTTATTTGACCATAAATAAATGACCTTCAAAATAAAAGCATTAACAGGTATTCTGGAATAATGATATTGAAGTATAATAATAATACCTTTATTTATATAGCAGAAATAAAAACAGCAGCCAGAAGGCAAATAAAATAACAGAAAGCCAAATAAAAGCAGGAAAAACTTTAATTAATTCCCGACATGATGTCCTGATGCACAATTTCTACATTTTTCTTGTGATTTTTCCTTTTTTCTGGTAATTTTGGCTTTTTTCTTGTAATTTAGACTTTTTTTTTTCTTGTAATTTTGACTTTTTTCTCTTGTGATTTAGACTTCTTTTCTGGTAATTTTGACATTTTTCTGGTAATTTTGACTTTTTTCTGATAATTTTGACTTTTTTCTGATAATTTTGACTTTTTTTCTTGTAATTTTGAATTTTTTTTCGGAGATGGAACGCTAAATATGGATACTTGGCGGCCATGAATCGATATAATATCGCCCTCAAAATATTGTGATATTCTGCTGTATGGATGACTTCTCATGTTGTGATGTTGTCCTCAGGTGTGGCGGTATCGTGGTCCAGAACCCGGGCCGGGACACCTACTGCGTGGTGGCGGGCGTGGAGAACATGCGGGTGAAGAACCTGGTGTCGGCGGACCAGCAGGACGTGGTCTGGGCCGCCTGGCTGCTGGAGTGTCTGCAGCAGAAGGAGGTGGTTCCCTGGCAACCGCGCCACATGATCCACATGTCTCCCTCCACCAGGGAACACTTCGCCAAGGAGTACGACAGCTACGGCGACAGCTACCTGGTGGACACGGACCAGCAGCAGCTGCGGGACGTGTTCGCCCGGATCGGCGAGGCGGACCCGGTGGACGTGGGTCAGGTGGAGCAGCGGTGCGGCTGGGACGACCTGCCCACCAGCATGTTCAGACCCTTCGAGGTCTACATGGACCGCTACGCCGTCATCGGAGACCCCAAAACCGCCGAGCCCGCCTCCTGCCTGGACGTCAGGGCGCTGGAGTTCAGCTACCACGGCGGCACGGTGCTGCAGACGCTGGACGAAGGAGTTTCTCACGTCGTCGTCGGGGAGGAAACACGAGTTCTGGACTTACGGGCGCTGCGGCGCCGATTCAGGAAGAAATTCAAGATCGTGAGAGAGTCGTGGGTGACCGACTCCATTGAGGCCGGCTACCTGAAGAACGACAACGACTACTTAGTTTAAACGTCCTTTCTGGACATTTTGACTTTTTTCAGGTAATTTTGAAATTTTTTCTGATCATTTGTACTTTTTTTCTTGTAATTTTTCCTTTTTTTTTTAGGTTGTTCTGACTTTTTTTTCTTGTAATTGAGACTTTTTTCTTGTAATTTTTTACTTTTTTTCTTGTAATTTTTACTTTTTTCTGGTAATTTCCACTTTTTTTCTGGTAATTTTGGCTTTTTTCTTGTAATTGAGACTTTTTTCTTGTAATTTTGACTTGTTTTCTTGTAATTTTGACTTGTTTTCTTGTAATTTTGACTTTTTCTCTTGTGATTTCTGACTTTTTTTCTTATAATTTAGACTTTTTTCTTGTAATTTTTTACTTTTTTTCTGGTAATTACCACTTTATTTCTGGTAATTTTGCCTTTTTTTTGGTAATTTAGACTTTTCTGGTAATTTTGACATTTTCTCTTGTGATTTTGATTTTTTTTTTCTTGTAATTTAGACTTTTTTCTTGTAATTTTAACTTTTTTTCTGGTAATTTTGGCTTTTTTTTCTTGTAATTTAGACTTACCACTGAGGCACAGTGCTGCAGACGCTGGAGGAAGGAGTTTCTCACGTCGTTGTCGGAGAGGAAACACGACTTGTGGACTTCTGGACGCTGCGGCGCTGATTCAGGAAGGAGTTCAAGATCGTGAGAGAGTCTTAGGTGACCGACTCCATCGAAGCCGGCTATCTGATGAACTACATCGACTACTTAGTTTAAACGTCTCGACGCTGGAGAGAAAATAATTAGTTTCTAATAAGATTAGTGACTTCTCAGGGTTTTAATGCAAACTTTTTATTGTTCTGAGCTCTTAATGAGTCATTAAAGCTGCTTGTTATTGGTTTTATATTAATGTTAAAGAGCAGAAGGCAAAGATTGGAAAGCTAGAATTTCATTAGGAGGTTTTTTTTCACATATAGAAGCTGATTAATGTGTTGACCTCCTGCTTTTAACTTTTATCCCAGCAGAAATGAATTAATATAAATTATACATATTATAGAAAGGAAAAGAGAAGCTCCACTGTGTTTATGTTAAGGACATATAGCTGCATTGCTTTTCCACTGTAATAATCTAAAATAGGCCTATTTTATTTTCAATTGAATCATGCACTTACATCAAATTGGAGGAACTTGAATGGTCAAACAAGTAGAGGCCAGATCCTAATTTTTTAATCCATATTGTTGTTATTAAACTCCAAAAACACAACTTCATGTAACTCTATGGTGCCTTTAATAGGCCTCCTTTGCCTCCGAAATGCCTAAAAAAGACATAAAATGACTACAAAGACACCCAAAACAACTACAAAGACACATAAAATGACCAAAAATGCCAACAAAAGGACACAAAACTACTGTAAAGTGACACAAAATTACCAAAAAAAGACATATGATGTCTACAAATTGACACAAAACAAGCACAAAATAACTTGGGAGCTTCATGATGTTGTCATGCTTTTAGGAAATTAGTGAGATTATTGTCCGTGTTTTTCTGTGTGCCTTTTTCTGTTTTTATGTCTGTTAAATCACATGTTAAACAAAACTCTAATAAATATTTTTGATTTTAAGATAAAAAAAACTGTTGTGATTTTTTTTATCAATTGGTAATTCATTTTCTACAACGTGACACATTGGACGCCTAAAAAGGACATAAAATGATGACGAAGAGACACAAAATGAGCTAAAAACATTCAAAAATGTCCACCAAGGGACACAAAACAAGTATAAAGAGATACAAAATTACAGAAAAGACATAAAATGACTAAGAAGAGGGACAAAACAACTGGAAATAGATACAAATCATAACAAAGAGACACAAAACAACTGTAAAGAGACACAAAATGACCAAAAGAAGACATAAAATTACAAAAAAGACACAAAATGACCAAAAGAAGACATAAAATTACAAAAAAGACACAAAATGACCAAAAGAAGATATAAAACTACAAAAAAGACACAAAATGACCAAAAGAAGACATAAAACTACAATCAAAGACAACATTTAAAAAAAATCATAATATGACCAAAAAAAGACATGATGTCTACAAATTGACACAAAACAAGCACAAAATATGTGAAATGTCTATAAAGTGACACAAATTACAATAAAGACACATTTGATGCCCAAAAAAAAAAAGACATAAAATGAGCCAAAAATATGCGAAATGTCTATAAAGGGACACAAATTACAATAAGGACACATTGGACACCAAAAAAAAAGACACAAAATGCCCAAATATAGACAAAATGACCCCCCTAAAAAAATCACAAAAATGACTTAATTAATTAATTGGCGTCTGAGTGAGATTCTGGCCTTTGTGGCTCTGCAGCGGTGGAGACGGAGACGGAGACAGACCGAGGGACACCACAGGGGGACGTTAAAACGGGTTCAGCTCAAGGCCCTCCGACAAAGATGTAGCCGTGTTCTCCTGTCTTCAGAATGTCAGCGCTGCGTCTCGGGACTCGCTCATATGTTATAACCTTCATTACGGCGGTCTCCGGGGGGCCGCCGGCTGCCTGCGGCGTCATGGGCATTGTTGTGCTTAAATGCCGCATGAATACATTTTAGAAGTAGGAATGATGAGCTACCTGTTCTCAATCAAACACGGTGAATAATGCTTCACGTGTTGGAGCGTTCCCTGAAGGCCTCGCAGTGTTGCTAACTCTAAACTTAAAAATCTGCCTTTGAGATTTTATTGGTTTTGTCAAAATCACCTCAAAAGTCTGACCTTCACCTGCAGAATGTCCTTCAGACAGACACGTACCGACCGCAAAGAGACGCAAAATGACCAAAAAGATGCAGAAAACAAAATGAAAGAGACACAAAACAACCACCAAGAGACAAACAGCTACAAAGGGACACAAAAAGTGACATAATATATTTACAGACAGATGTTAGACAGGTGTTGGACAGCTGTTGGACAGGAGTTGGAAAGACGTTGGACAGGTGTTGGAAAGGTGTTGGACAAGTGTTGTACAGGTGTTGGACAAGTGTTGGACAGGAGTTGGACTTGGTTGGACAGGTGTTGGACAAGTGTTGGACAGGTGTTGGACAGGTGTTGGACAGGCATTGGACAGGTGGTGGACAAGTGTTGGACAAGCGTTGGACAGGTGTTGGACAGGTGTTGGACAGGTGTTGGACAAGTGTTGGACGAGTGTTGGACAAGCGTTAGACAGGTGTTGGACAGGTGTTGAACAGATGTTGGACGGGTGTTGGACAGGTGTTGGACAAGTGTTGGACAAGCGTTAGACAGGTGTTGGACAGGTGTTGGACAGGAATTGGACAGGTGTTGAACAGATGTTGGACAGGTGTTGGACAGGCGTTAGACAGGTGTTAGACAGATGTTGGACAGGTGTTGGACAGGCGTTGGACAGGCGTTTGACAGGTGTTTGACAGGTGTTTGACAGATGTTGGACAGGTGTTGGACAGGCGTTGGACAGGCGTTGGAAAGGTGTTGGACAGGTGTTGGACAGGTGTTGGACAGGCGTTGGACAGGCGTTGGAAAGGTGTTGGACAAGTGTTGGACAGGTGTTTGACAGGTGTTGGACAGGTGTTTGACAGGTGTTGGAAAGGTGTTGGACAGGCGTTAGACAGGTGTTTGACAGGTGTTGGACAGGTGTTGGACAAGTGTTGGACAAGTGTTTGACAGGTGTTTGGGTCTTTGTCATGTCCAGGCGTCCATCGTCTCTGGTTCTTCTCGTGTTTCTTGCTGGTTAAAAACAGAAGTTGTGTCTCTGGAGCTCGGCGCCCACTCTGGACTATTTCCAGGTGATGTGAGTGAGCTCTGACTGACAGGCCTTAATTAGAGCTACTTAACTAGTGCTTATTCCAGCGTGGCTCTGTGTGTGTGTGTGTGTGTGTGTGTGTGTGTGTGGTCTTGAAAAATGAAGCTGCTGGTCGTCGTAGGAGCAGATTATCATTGGTGAGGATCTGGAGACGAGAGCAGCAAACAGCCGCTGAAAGCCAGCATTGCAGAAATACCACGTCCTAATGGGATAAATGGTGTAATTAGGCCGTCCGGAGCTGCTGCTGCCGGAACGATGGAACCAGTGAGTGTGCTGGACACGAGCACAAACAAATGGTCTGGAAGCGGCCCCAAGACAACTGACGACTGCACGCACTCAGCTGAAATAAATGAGCTCCTGTAGAGACCGAGCTCAGGCTCAGGGCTGCAGGGGAGGTTTGTCTGCAGCAATTAGCCAGGCCCTCCCTCAATAAAGTAATTCGATCAAAACAGCAGAAAATCTACCTCCATCCTGGGCCTCGTAGAGATACAAATTACAAAAAGATGCACAAAACGTCCCAAAAGAGGCAGAAAATGATAACAAAGGAACACAAAACAAACAAGAAATATGCAAATTGTCCACCAAAGGACACAAAACAAATAAAAAAAGACATAAATTACAACTAATATACATAAAAGCAACCAAAAGTATGCAAAATGTCTATGAAGGAACATAAAACAACTAAAAAGATGCACAATACTACCAAGAAATGACTATAAAAGAGGCACACAATGACAAAATAGACAAAAAATACAAAAAAGAAACACAAAACAACCAAAAAATGTGAAAAACAACTATAAAACATCTATAAATTGACACAAATGACAACAAATACGCCAAAATAGACATAAAATGATGACAAAGAGACACAAAATGACAAAAGAGTCATACAATAACCCCAAAAAGCACAAAAATGACTAAAAAGAAACACAAAACAACTCAAAAAATGTGAAAAATAACTATAAATTGACACAAATTACAAAATAATATGCCAAAAAGGCATAAAATGATGACAGAAAGACACAAAATGACCAAAAAAATACATAAATAAACTTAAAATCTAATACATCAACAAAATAAAAATAATCACCTTGAAATCTGCTCCAATCAGCTGGTTCTGTGGTTGGAGAGATGCACTGTCAAGATGTTTGAGGCCATCCTGAAATACCCGGATCATCTGCTACCAAAACCTTTAAATAAATAAATAGATAAATAAAGTAATTTTGATTTGATTTGATCTACTTCATGCAATGCTCAGATTTATGTCCTGCAAATATATGTAAATTAGTGCATATTTAATGAGTTCAACAACTAGATTGCATATCTAAACATAACATTGTAATGCAAAAAAAATATTGTCTTAATGTAAATAACAGTTTTATGGTGATATCTATCAGTTTAATTCACCTGTAGTGTCTCTCTTATATATTAATACTTATATAATACTTATATTAATACTTATATAATATTCTCCTTTAAACAGGAAACTGTGTCTTTTGTCTTGATGGAGCATCTTTCCTGAGGCTGAAACCAGGTGAGCACCAACCTGTTTGACTGCTACACTGTCAAGTTAACTATAAAACAGGCTATAATGAGTCCGTTAGCGGGGATTTTCAGAATAAAACATTCATCACGCAGTCCTTTACCCAGCCAGCAGGTTTTATTGCTCCATTTCTTCTGTACAGCTGCATGCTTTTACCCTTAGTGTGCCTTTATTTTTGTGTTCTGGACCTAAATAGATGAGATAGTGTTTATTTTTGAGAGTGACATCACAGGCTTTGATTTTGAAGTCGTAATTAGAACATTTCCGGTGACATGTCTGCGCGCTCTTTCTGACTTGATGCACTTTCAGTACGGAGCGATGCGGGACTGCGATGCGCGCGCACAACGTCAGAGACGGAGGAGTGAGTCAAGGTAACGAGGTAAGGCAGCACCAGACCGGATATGTGGAGATTTGACCTTCAAAGTAAAATATAATATGTAATTCATTCACAATTTGTGATTAACATTAAGACAATATTTAGCATTACAAGTTTTCTGAAATGTGATGTTTAGATGAGGTGGAATTATTTTTTTAAAAATCTCTTCATCTTCTTTATTTATTTATTTATTATTTTAGTATATCTGTATATACTTAGTATACTTTACATATATTGTGTATTTATATACCTAATGTTAATTTTTTTGTTGTTAAATATATATTTCTCTGAAATGTTAATATTTTGAATTTCTTGTTAATATTGCTTGTTTCTATTTATAATAATAATTCTAATTATAATAATTATTATTATTATTATTATTATTGTTATTACCACTACTACCATTAATATCTTATGTTTTTTATGGATGTTTTTTTTTTTTTTTTTTAAATCTTTCTGATTATTTTGCTGTGTAGAAAAAAATGAATTTGTCTTGATAATAATAATAATAATAATAATAACAATAATATTGATAACAACAAAAACAACAACAACAACAACAACAACAACAACAATAATAATAATAATAATAATAATGCACTTTATTTGTATAGCACTTTTTCAAATATGACTTTTTATTTTGCTCTGAAGCCTCTGACAGTAATATAACAGGACACAGGAAACAACAAGTGTTCAACCCCACAGAAGCACAAAACAACCCTCCTTTCTATTATGACCTTTATTCTGAATGCTACAACCGGATGTGCTGCAGGTGAGCACCGCTGGTTTGACGCAGCTTCCTGCAAACACACCGTCTCTTGGCGAACATGGCGGCAACTTGACAACGGCAGCGAGATGAAGACGGTGAGGGCTTGAAAAGGAAAAAGAGGTCTGTTACAGGCTGCTAGGCCCATCCGCCGACACAAAGGCACACAGCTTCGCCATGTTGGAAGAGGATAGCGCCCTTGTCCCTGCACGACCGAGGCCGGGGGAAACGTAAGACGCGTCGGAGAGCGGTGTTTCTAAAAACGGAGTCGAGGCTACGCAGAGGAGCGGAGCGGCGCGGCGCGGAGCTCAGGGGCGGGCGGGAGGACAGCGGCTTCACCGGTCAGCCATGGAGGATGCGGCCCGTGGTCGCCAGCGTCTAATTTCCCATCCGGCTCCTGGTTTTAATGGGAATTACCGCTGAACCTGACATCTGAGGGGAAGAAGACGCGAAGCGGACCCCACGTCAATGACTGTTGCGGCAGAGGAGCCCCCACGGTGGAGTCGGCCGGTTCCCAAAATATGACCAGGGGTGCTGGGACGTGTTGGCAGCAAGAAGATGACGACGGCTTCCAAATCTGGCTAGAGCCCCCCCGCGACAACCAAAAGCCATTCACCGACTCAGAGAGGGCGCAGAGATGGCGACTGTCCTTGGCATCCCTCTTGTTCTTAACCATCCTCCTCTCTGATCACCTGTGGTTCTGCGCCGAGGCCAAGCTGGCCCTAGCCCGGGTCAAGTTGGCATCCTCCCACCGCCTCTCACCCCAGACCCACTCAGCACACAGCAGCCTCAGTGGAAACCCAGGAGATATTTTTATAGAAAACTCTACCAAACATTTGTGGCGGCTCGAAACTTGCCACCAGGATAGTTTAGGATCTAAAAACTGCTTTACTGTCGCAGATGCCGACCATTTGTGCAGGGGCCTTTCCGACAGAGAGGGGACGCGGGCTGTAAATATGAGCGATTTGTACCTTTCCTTTTGTAACTCCTACTCTCTGCTGGATTTGTTCTACGGGTCGACAAGTCCGGACAATTTGAACTGCAGCCTCGACGTGCTCGACGATGGCGACACGACCAGATGCAGCCAGTGCGTCCAGGCGTACCAGCGCTACGACCAGCACGCCCAGGAGAAATACGAGGACTTTGAGCTCCTGACTCAGAAATATGAGCCGGGGGCTTATTCAGTGAGGACGTGCATGGAGCAGTGCAAGGTAGGCTGCAGGGGGGGAAAAAACGGGGAAGGGGGCGGGTTTGGGGGGGTTGATGTGGATGTGGTGGCCATCTGTTGATTTTTTGGGCCCGGATAGATGCCAGCTTTGGTCCTCCTCCTCCTGTCGCCATGGAGACGGATGACAGATTCAAGGAGACTCCGGGCCTCATGTTCATTCATCTCCTCATTGTGTTAGGCCCCATGCTAATGTGCAGATGGAGATGGAGGCCCTGCTAGTGTGTGCAGCGTTTCACCCATACAGCTGCTGCTATAACGCTTTAATGAGCGGGAATAGGAGGCTGCTGCCATATGCAAACAACTCCTGTGTGTCCTGTGTGTCTGTCGCAGTCCGCCAGGTGTTCATCATGGCCGCCCACTCCATATCAAGAGCGTTTCATTAAAGTCAAGAGGTGGTTTCCCTGTCTAATTTGGCGGAAGGCTTTCTTCGCCTCGACTTGTGTTTGCTCATTACGCCGGGCCCCTGCGCGCTCACGCGGGCCTCGCCATCGCTATTTGATGTCCGTGCAGTGTTTACCAGGGTCAGAGTGGGCTGTTATGGGTGTCCGGGAAACCACAGCTGCCTGTTTTAGCACGCTGAGCCATAAAAAAGGCTGCATTCAGCACCGCGGACAGCTCCACGGCTCCACAGCTCCGCGCTGCGCCGTGGAGCCGTGGAGCTGTCCGCGGTGCTGAATGGCGCTCCCCGGCTCCATTCACAGAAGCCCTGGCCAATCCCAGATGGCCTCCATTCACCCAACCAGCGGCGGAGACACACACAGGCGTCAAAACGCGGATCTAACAAGGCCATCTGCCTGCTTACACAAACCCAACATGAACAGAGAGGCCTAGTGTGGCATTTAACCAGCTTTATTCTCTGTTTTTCTCTCTCAAATGTTACTGTGAGCTGGATATCTTTGGGTGTTTTTGGACAAACAGAATAAGACATTAGAGCCTGATAGATATATCTGTTAACTGATATTAAAAATAAAGTTTTAATAATGGCACATATTGGACAAGTCATAACTGAGAAAATAATAAAAAAATAGGAATAAAATAAAAAAGCTACATAAACATCATTACTGATCAGTTTCAGTCAATGCTTAATATTTAAAAAATGTTAAAAATGTAATAACTATTATTTAATAATGGCACATATCAGACAAGTCATAACTGAGAAAATAATAACAAATAGGGATAAAATAAAAAAGCTACATAAACATCATTACTGATCAGTTTCAGTCAATGCTTAGTATTTTAAAAAATATTAAATATGTAATAACTATCATTTAATAATGGCACATATCAGACAGTATATAAACGGATATAATGTTGTTATAATTATAACTAATTGAACTGAAGTTATGTGTTAAAATTGCTCTCTGTACGCTCTCGTCCACTTTAACTTTATGTTTGTTCAAACTTGATCTAAAAACAGAAATCGACAGGCCTATTGTCCGACTTTTAGTTCATTAATCAGAATTTTTCAGCATGCAAAATTTAATTTTAAATCACAATTTTGGGCTCTGTGGTTGATTTCTTTTTAAAAAAATATTTTTATTGAAATTTCAAGTTCTTTATCAGAATACAAACATAAATTCCCCCTCAAAAAATATTTAAAAATAAAGAATAATAGAAATAATAATAGAAAATAGAAAAAATAGAAATAAAATGAAAAAACTAAATTATTCCATTCACAATAGTTTAATCCATCCACCAAACCCCAACAGACAGAAACTTATTGACAACTATTTTATTTTTAAACATTTAACTAGTTTTATTCTCTGTTTTTCTCTGTCAAAACTACTGTGAGCTGGATATCTTTGGGTGTTTTTGGACAAACAGAATAAGAGAATAGAGCCCGACAGATATGTCTGTTAACTGATATTGTTATTATTATTAATAATATTAATATTATTATTAAAGGCCTATCCATATCAGTGTGTAAGTGTCTAATATACATTATCAAAACTTTTTTTAAACAATATATAATGCAGAAAATGTTGCTTGGCGTGATTTAGAAATGGTGTTATTTATTATGTATTTTTAAATAGTCAGAAACTGACTGAAACTGAACAGTAATGATGTTTATTTGGCTATTGATTTTATTCCTATTTTCTTTATTATCATTTGTAGAATTGTCTGATAAATTAACACCTTATTTATGCAAAAAAATTACAATAAATGTTATTTATTAAAGTTTTGTGTGTGAGAAAGTAGCTATAATAATACTACTACTATTTAATAATATATAGTAATAAAATTACTATATATTATAAAAATAAACAAAATAAAAAATAAAACTGCCTAGTATATGATAAAAAACAACAACTTACACAATATATAATAGAGAAAATGTTGCTTGGCGTGATTTAGAAATGGTGTTATTTATTCCATATTTTATTCTTTTTTTTAAATAGTCAGAAACCGACTAAAACTAAACAATAATTATATTTATTTAGCTATTTATTTATGTATTTATTTATTCCCATTTATTCTCTTTTTTCTTAGTTATCATTTGTAGAATTGGCTGATAATCATACACATTATTTATAGAATAAATAACAATATTAAACATTATTTAATAAAGTTTTTGTGTGAGAAAGTAGCTCTCTGGATACATTTGCAGAGTGGTGAAAAATCAGTGCACCATCCACATTCCAGCTTAAAAAAATGACTGAATCTGCTTCTACAAAGCCAAGATGTAGAGAGAGGCCTGGTCTGTAGAGTGGCTCTAAATGGACACACTCAATCTCTTTTTTTTTATTCCTCAGACACTTTCTTCTTTATTCCCTCCCCTGTTGGAAGTCTTAATCCTGCCAAAGACAACACAGCTTTTTAAGAAAAGATAAGGCCAGCATTCATATGCTCTCAGACCTGAACACACAGAGGAGCTGCTCACTGCTTTAATTTCTCTTGTTTTAAACTTTTGTGAAGCACTACCCTTTTTTTTACATTATTCTCAAACAGTTTGTCAATTAATTAGTTAGTCGAGGAAAATAGACATTTTTTATGTCACCACTCTGCAAATGTACCCACGGAGCTACTTTCTTACACATAAAACTTTAATAAATAGTATTTAATATTGTTATTTATTGCACAAATAATGTGTCACACTGTCAGCCAATTCTACGAATGATAACTGAGAAAATAAAGAATAAATAGGAATTAAATAAATAGCTAAATAAACATTATTACTGTTCAGTTTCAGCCAATGCTTAATATTTAAAAAAAGACTAAAATATTGAATAAATAACACCATTTCTAAATTACGCCAAGCAACATTTTCGGCATTATATATTGTGTAAAAAAAGTTTTAATAATGGCAATTTTCAGACAAGTCATAATTGAGAAAATAATAATAAAAAGGAATTAAATGAATAGCTAAATAAACATCATTACTGATCAGTGCTGACTATTAAAATATATATATATATGTATATATATATAATAAATAACACCATTTCTAAATAATGCCAAGCAACATTTTCTGCATTATATATTGTGTAAAAAAAGGTGTAATGTTATAGTAATAACTGATCAAATTATGTGTTTAAATTCCACATGGATATGTATTATTTTAGTATTTTTTAAATAGTCAGAAATTGACTGAAACTGAAGAGTTATGATACTTATTTGGCTATTTATTTAATTTATATTTATTCTTTATTTTCTCAGTTATCATTCATAGAATTGTGGGCAATGTGATTCATTAAATGTGCAATAAATAACAATATTAAATATTATATATTGAAGTTGTAAGTGTGAGAAAGTAGCTCTCTGTTATCAATGAATTTTCCACCTCTAAAATCAGTTTCAGCAGCAGCAATATTTTAAATTAACTTCACCTTTTGATGCTGTTTTGCCTAGAAAAAAGTCACAAAACCTCAGAGCTTTCCAACTCAAACTAGAGCAGATAGATAAACTTTTTCCTCTATAATCGGCATCAGCCTAAAAAAATCCTGTAGCGGTTGAACTCTAGATGAGAAAAAAATGGAGAAACTAATGAACAATAAGCTCTGTGTCAGTTGTACTGCTGCAAGCTTTCTATCTCCAATAGCTCAACTCAACTCAACTCAACTCAACTTTATTTGTAAAGCACTTTAAAACAACAACAGCCGCAACAAAGTGCTGTACATAAACAAACAGAACAAGAGACAATACAATAAATAAAACAGGAAATAAACACTAAAATAAATAGATTCATTGCTTTTTAAAAGACAATTTAAAAAACAATAAATAAAAGCAAACCATAAAACACTAAAAACAAGAGCAGAGTCTCATGCGTGGTTAAAAGCCAAGGAATAAAAATAGGTTTTAAGATGACTTTTAACCCATTGAAGCCTGGAAAGCGGATACGTTGTTTTGTAGTATTTGTATAAGCTCTCAAATACTTTTTGAATTTCATTTCTATCTGCTACAGAGGCTGAAAAATCTATTATTTAGTAGAATCGTTGACACTTCTGTTGAATTTCCAGAAAAACTTCAGGTTTTAGGGGCTGATTTTAAAATCGCCCAGAGGTTTTACAGGAAGTTTTAGGCGTCAATGGGTTAAAAATGGACAGTTAGGAGGCTTGTCTGATGTGCAAAGGCAGCTCATTCCATAGTTTGGGGGCTGCAACAGAAAAAGATCCGTCCCCTCCGAGCTCCAAACTGTGTGTGCACGCTGAAGCTTTTACTAGCTGGTGAAGTCTGAGCCGAGCTCCTGTCCAGAAGGCTCGTTCCTCTAAAGACGTTTAAAGTCCAGAAGAAAGCTGCCCAGGGAGCAGAGAGGCAGCTTGTCTTCACATCATGATTTCATGTTTCGTGCTCTGCCAGTCTCAGGCCACTGTGTCAACCTGCTGGAGAGAAAACAGTCATTTAGCCAAGCTGCTAATTCCTTAAACAATGACCCTTCTCCATCACCTTCCTGATTACAGGCTTGTGCAGCTCCTGTGTGTGTGTGTGTTGCAGGAAAGTGCAGCGTGACTCAAGCGGTTAATGTTGAGCTCTTGTTGAGTTAATGGCTACCTGCCTTTAGAAGAAGCCAACTCAGACTCATTGTAGAAGCTAAATAAAGGAGATTATAGCGTGCACAGAGAGACAGGAGCATCTCTGACATTTCCAGGAATAATTTCAATAGCCAAATAAACATAATTACTGTTCAGTTTCAGTCAGTTTCTGACTATTTAAAAAAAAAAAATATATATATATAATAAATAACACCATTTCTAAATCACGCCAAGCAACATTTTCTGCATTATATATTGTGTAAAAAAAAGTTTTGATAACGGCACATATTAGACACATACACTGATATGGATAGGCCTTTAATAATATTATTATTAATGATAATAACAATATCAGATAACAGATATATCTGTCGGGCTCTAATGTCTTATTCTGTTTGTCCAAAAACACCCAAAGATATCCAGCTCACAGTAACATTTGACAGAGAAAAACAGAAAATAAAAATAGTTAAATGTTTAAAAATAAAATAGTTGTCAATAAGTTTCCGTCTGTTGGGGTTTGGTGGATGGATTAAACTATTGTGAATGGAATAATTTCGTATTTTCATTTTATTTCTATTTTTATTATTATTTTAATTATTACTGTTATTGTCATGATTTATTTTATTTTTTTTCTTTATTTTTTAATATTTTTTGAGGGGGAATTTATGATTGTATTCTGATAAAGAACTTGAAATTTCAATAAAAAATATTCTTTATCCCTCCTGTCGTCCTTCCGGGTCAAATTGACCCAATCTGTTTTGACTATTCCTTCTTTCCTCCCTCCTCCTGCCTTCCTCTCTTCTTTCCTCCTTCCTACCTTCTTTCATCCCTCCCGCCTCCATCCCTTCCTCTATCCTCCTTCCTTCTTCCCTTCCCTCACCCCCCCCTTTCCTTCCCTCCTTTCTTTCCTTCCTCTTTCCTTTCTGCCCTCTTTCCTTCCTTCCTCCCTCCTTTCTGCCCTCTTTCCTTCCTGCCCCACTCCTTCCTTCCTTCTTTATTTTTTCCTTCCTTTCTTCTCCTCCTCCCCTTTCTTTCCTCCATCCTCCTTCCTTTTTCTCTTCTTTCCATTCTTTCTCCTTTTCCTCCTCTCTTCTTTCCTTCCTCCATCCTTCTTTCTTTCCTTCCTTCTTTCCTCCATCCTTTTTTACTTCCCTTTGCGTCCTTCCCTCTTCTTCCTTCCTTGACCCGAGGACAACAGGAGGGTTAAAAAAGAAATCAACCACAGAGCCCAAAATTGTGATTTGATTTGTTGGGCTCGTGACTCAAGCGGTTAATGTTGAGTTAATGGCTACCTGCCTTTAGAAGAAGCCACCTCAGACTCATTGTAGAAGCTAAATAAAGGAGATTATAGCGTGCACAGAGAGGCAGGAGCATCTCTGACATTTCCAGGGCTGATGTTTGACGTGCAGAGCAGCGTTTGTTGTGCAGGAGTGATTCCCGCGGTCCACAGGTGGTGCTTTGATTCCTGTAGCCTGAGGTGAAACATCAGAAGGCGGACACGGCCAGCGTGCCGCTCCTCGCCACGGTGTTCTTCATCATCCGGCTCTGTGAAAAAAGCCACCATTCATCCTGACAGCGGGGTCGGGCTCCGAACATTTAAACCAGCGCTGACGCACTAATGCTGACTTGAAAGCTTTTTGTGCAGCAAAATGTCAGAATCAAAGTGAAACAATGAGGCGAAAACAAACCTGATTGTATGCAGGTTTCAACTGTTATTATCATAAAAATATATCCAAGCAGAGGGGTGGTGATTATCAATGCAGGTGCACTACAGGTAAACTCACAAGCTTTTTTTTATAATTATTTAATTTGGGGCAATCATAATAATTAGGATAATTAGGAGCTATGAGAGGGAGGTGGGACAAGTAAAACAAGTCTGCTTTAGAGCCGAAAAGCTCAATGTTTCTTTGTTATTAGGGCTCCAACAAAAGATTATCAAAAACATGAAGAAAACCAGCAAAACACAGAGTCTCTCTCCACATTTTGACCTTAAAATCTCTCTTTTAAACGAAACTAAAGTAATGATGGTATTAACCATCAAGGCTGCAGAAAACAGTGAAAAAATTCCACTAAATTTTCTGCAAAAGATCAAGGTTTTGTTTTTAAACAGCTGTTTTTTACCAAAAGATATTTAATTTGTAGTCAGTTTACTGGTTTGATGCAGACACTGAAAAATGTGAAAAAAATCTGATCAAATCAAACCCACACAGCCCTGATGAGGAAGATTAGCTGCTTTCAAATGCTTAAATGCATGAATAATCCTGGAAGATGTTCAGTTAAGAATATTTATTGTCATTGAAACCAAGTTTTCAGGGCCTTTTAAGAAGCTGGAACCAGTGAATTTAGGTATTGTTGCAAACAGAAATGACTTAAAAGATAAATTGATTGTCACAATTATTAAATATCGCCATTTACTGATCTAATAATCGACTAAAAGTTTGATAATGTGTTTGTTAATACTGTGTGTACTGTAATAGTTTCTTAGAATATGTTGTCGTGCATTAATGTACTTTCCAGATGGAGGCGACAGCTACAGATTCTGCACAAATATCTGTGATTTGCATTGTTTACATTGGTTCGAATCGAGTAAATCGGGAGAAAATGAGCTACTTTAGAGTCCCGGAAATAGTCTTCCATAAAGGAGAAACATCTGCAGCGTGTTGGACTCTTTCAGTGTTTCATCTGGTTTGGTTTCTTTGTGTAAACACTTGGTCGGTTGGAGAGAATCTGTGAGGGAAAGAGCTGACATTTTTTACACATTAATGCATTGTTGGTGGGTTTTTGATCCATCAGCCACCCAAATTTCCGCCCAAATTGAACCCAGAATGCTCTGTGTTTTGGTCGGCTTGGACTACGTTTTCACCTGCAGAGATCTGAACTCTAAGAGCCCAAACCCCCATTTTTTAGAGGAGCGGAGTTCAGTTCTTTGGTGCAT
Source organism: Centropristis striata (assembly GCF_030273125.1). Lineage (NCBI taxonomy): Eukaryota > Metazoa > Chordata > Actinopteri > Perciformes > Serranidae > Centropristis > Centropristis striata. Next base: position 6,112,634 of record NC_081540.1, on the reverse strand, counting down.
TTGAGCGTCACAGCAGCAGAAACCAAAGAAACTATCAGACAAAACAAACAGAGTTTGTTTAAAGAGGCAGCCAGTTCTGATTTCAGTCAAAATTTCTGCATGTTTTGCTGTTTTTTGTCCCTCTTTTTTACACTAATGACAAGCAAAGGCTAAATTGCCTACAAGTTTCTCAAAAGCAGTCAAACCCTGCAGAATGCTGTCTGGACTGCTTTTAATTCAGGTTTATGTCGCTGTAATCTGGTGTTAAAGGTTTCATACATTCTTAATGGAAATGGACAAAATATTGCAAAACTCATAATGTTGTGCAGGAGAGTGGGAGCTTTGTAATGAACTTTTAGTCAATTTATAGTCAAATACAGACAGAAATGTTTCTTTTCTTTCCACTAGTCTGAAAGAAGTCTGTGTTAGAGTTCGCCTGGAGTCAGATAAACAGGTTTGCCTCCTTCTTATTAAAGATTTTTGTAAAAACACAGACATGCCATGAATTATCTATAAAGCCAGAAAATCTCAAGGCTAACACTTTCAGTTTTTATATCAGTTCTGTAAGTTTGCTGGCCTTTGAAAAGTTACTTTGAGTGTTATTAATCTGGATAAACAACATCATACTGTGCTGTAGTCTTTGTTGTTGAGTCCTTCAAGCAGAAACCAGAGAAACAGAGCTGGGGTTGCCAGGTTTGGGATGATATCCTTCAGTTCATCCTGAGGGTTAAATCTGCATCTGTCTGTTCGCTGGTAGTTGAGGTGTTTTATCATGCTGCTGGCGTTAATCAATGTAGCCCGAATTTTTCAAAGTTTAAACAATGACGTAAACAATGCAAATCACAGGTTTTTGTGCAGAATCTGTAGCTGTTGCCTCCATCTGGAAAGTGCATTGATGCACGACAACATATGCTAAGAAACTACTACGGTACACACAATATTAACAAACACATGTGAAAGTCTCCAATCTGACTGTAAGGCCACAAAAAGCAAAACCAACAGCATTATCATACAATAAGTTGATAATGAAATTACTTCAATGGCGATATTTAATAACTGTGATGATCAATTTATCTTTAAGGTCATTTTTGTTTGCAACAATACCTAAAATTCACTGGTTCAAGTAGGGCTGTGCCATATCGTATCGTTCACGATAATATTGGTATATTTTTTTTATGGTTAAAGAAAAATGCATATCATGATGTTGGCAACATTCCTACTTCTTGATGTAGTGTTTAAAGTTGTTTTAGTCACAAAAAGCTACTTACTCTCTGTCACTAAACACATGCAGCTTTCAAAATAAGAGCACAGTGTGTTAACAGAATCCACCACAGAACTTACAAGAAGATTGTCAAAATAAGATGCCTTAAATAAAACATACAAGAACCGTTATTCTCCTTTACAAAATGTCATTAAAATATGCCCCCGGAACCCCTAAATGGTTATTTTTATTATTTTCTCATACTCTAGAGTCCAGAGTAATTTTTTTTATTTGGCAACTGTTGAGATTTGCACTTCACACTAAATTTTAATTTTTTATTTTTTTATACAGACTAAAAAAAAAATCATATTTTCTATATATTTTTAAGTATTTGGTAATATCGTCAAGAATATCGTTATCGCAAAAACAGCCTGAAATATCGTGATATTCTTTTAGGACCATATCGCCCACCTCTAGGTTCAAGCTTCTTAAAGGCCCTAAAACCAGCAAGATGTCTAAATAGTAATTCATTATAATAGAAATGTTGAATTTAAACACATAATCACAGTTCAATCTGTTATAATTATAATGACACAAGCTGGATATTTTTGGGGTGTTTTTGGAAAAACAAAACAAGACAGTAAACACACACAAAAGGCCCAAACAGGCAGGTGCATGATGTCTTCACTGGCCTATTTCAGCTGGAGGAGCTGCCCACTATCAAATGAAGGACAAGTGAACGTGGAGGGCTCAGTGCAGATCAATAGGGATCAACCTCTCCGTGTTGCTGCCACCCGTCCCTCCGGCTCAAAAAGAGCTCAGATCAATGCAGATGTGTGCGGTTGACAAGGATCTAAAGAGGGAGGACGCTGTGGACGCTGTCCTCCTTTCCACTTGCACACAACACCGGCTAAGATTAGACACTCAGTCGGACCTGCGGGGCGGGGGGACGAGTCACCGCTCAGACTCATCAGAGAATCATTCTAGTAAGAGAAGAAACAGGTTCGGTAGTGGAGGAGAATACCTGCTCAGCCTGGTCAGAAAGGTTGTCTAGAAGCAAGATTAACAAGTGGAAAGATACTAAATATCATGCACACACATTACTATTTCTGCAGTTTTGCCCCCTGAGAAGAAAGAGTGACTTAACAATCAGCTTTTGTACTTTTTTTAATCACAAGAGTCTGCAGCCTCTGTGAGGCTGCACAACAAGCTGAATGCTAGCACCAGCATGCAGTCAACCAGCAACTCCCAGTAAAAAGTTCTGCACGGTAAAATTAGTGCTTTTGTCAAGGGAGTCTGGTAGCTTTAAGGAGAGCCCAGATGAATGTATAAAAACTTCAGTTCTCTGTCAGAAAGGTTGTCCAACAGCAAGATTAACAAGTGAAAAGATACTAAATGTAATGCACACATGATTATTTCTGCAGAAATGCAAATAAAAAGTGACTTAATGATCAGCTTTTCTGTCTGCAGCTCTGTGAGGCTGCACAACAAGCTAAATCCTAGCACCAGCATGCAGTCAACCAGCAACTCCCAGTAAAATGTTCTGCAAGGTAAAATCATTGTTTTTTCATGGGAGTCTGGTAGCTTTAAGGAGAGCTCAGATGAATATATGATGGCTATAGTTTTCTGTCAGAAAAGATTGTCTAAAAGCAAGATTAACAAGTGACAAGATACTAAATATAATGCACACACATGATTATTTCTGCAGAAATGCAACGGAAAAGTGACGTAATGATCAGTTTTTGTACTTTTTTATCACAAGAGTCTGCAGCCCTGCTAACAGCTCTGCGAGGCTGCACATCAAGCTAAATCCTAGCACCAGCTTGCAGTCAACCAGCAACTCCTGTGTTTTGCAAGGTAAAATGAATGTTTTTTTCAAGGGAATCTGGTAGCTTTAAGGGGAGCACAGATTGATATAACATCCTTGTCAGAAAGGTTTTTCTAAAAGCAAGATTACCAATGATAATACAGTGAATATAATGCACACACATCATTATTTTTGCAGAAATGCAAAGAAAAAGTGACTTAATGATCACTTTCTTTCTGCAGCCATGCTAACAGCTCTGTGAGGCTGCACAACAAGCTGAATCCTAGCACCAGCATGCAGTCTGCCAGGTAAAATTAGTGCTTTTGTCAAGTGAGTCTGGTAGCTTTAAGGAGAGCACAGATTAATATAACAACCTTGTCAGAAAAAAGTTTTGCAAAGAAAAAAGTGTCTCTGTTTTTGCTTGCAGCCATGCTAACAGCTCTGTGAGGTTGTACAACAAGCTGAATCCTAGCACCAGCATGCAAAAATGAAGAAGAAACAGGTTGGGTAGTGGAGTAGAACACCTGCTCAGCCCATTTATTACTCCTGTCAAACTGTTTATTGAAAGAATATTTCGTCGTGCTGTGATCACGTCAGGTGTGAACTGGGACATTTCTCAAAATGAATCGCCACACAAACTGCGAACCTCCTACTAAGAGTCTAGACTGGAGGATTAGCACTGTTTTGTCTGGTCCAAAACATCCAAACCAGACATGTTACCGAATGACGTCTGCTTGGTTTCTGGGCCACTATAAGGTTAACCAACACCTTTAAAAATCAGGTTTTTGGCTAATAAACACAGAAGTTTGTCGAACCATGTTTTAATTAAACTCAAAGCAATTTAACGCAACAGTTAAACTTGACTCTTAGCTTCTTAAAAACTTTTGATGGAGGTTTTTAATCCACATCTGCAGCTGTTTCTCTCACTCAAACTCTGGTGGGTTCTATATAGTCTGATTCCAGAGGGTTAAAGGCCGTTTTCTCTGTTTGTTTCCTCATAAATCTCAACTTTAGCTTCACTTACAGACAACAAAGTGACCAGTTTTATTTCCTCAATATATTCAATCATTCATACCCTGATTTTTACAAAATTTTGTTGATAAAACATGATGAAAATTGACTTTTTTTATAGCTCTTTGACAGTATTTTTTGATGTATGAAATGATAAAAGGATCTATCCCATTTCCCTTGTGTAAAAAAAATAAAATCTAATAAATCGACAACATACAATAATAACAAATAATAAGAAATAAGAAATTTGCTTTATCCAATGTTCAGGTTTATGTCCTGCAAATATATGCAAGTTAGTGCATATTTAATGCCTCGTTTGCATATCCAAACTTAACATTACAGAAAACTTGCAATGCAAACAACATAAAAACCAAATAAATCACAAAAATGTTGACAAAGGGACACAAAATGACAAAAAAAAGACAAAAATAATAATGAAAAGAAACATAAAACAACCAACAAATGTGAAAAACAACTATTAATTGACACAAATTACAACAAATTCACCAAAAAGAAGACAATTATGACAGAGGCACAAAATGACAAAAGAGGCTTAAAAACTCCAAATAAAAGCACAAAAATGTTGACAAAGGGACACAAAATGTCCAACAAAAAAGACATAAATACATTTAAAAGCTAAGATATCAACAAAACAAAATAACTTTGAAATTTGCTTCATGCAATGTGCAGGTTTATGTCCTGCAAATATATGCACATTAGCATATTTTATGCATTATTGCATATCTAAACATACAATGTCAGAAAACTTGCAATGCAAAAATATTGTCTTAATGTAAATAACAAACTGGAGAACTTTCATGGTGATATCTATACGTTAAAGTCTTTGTTTAGACAGAAACTGGCCCTCATTTCAAATTTTTGCTCTAAATTTTGCTTCGACTTTAATGTAAACACGGCTTTAGATCGTCTACATCTGATTGCATTTTAAACTAATTGTGCAATCAGTCAAACAGCAACATACTGTCATGTGAAGGGCCAGTATTTCCCTGCAGATCCCTCACTGTGTGTGCTGTGTGTGTGTGTGTGTGTGTGCTGTGTGTGTGTGTGTGTGCAGACATGAAACCAGCAGTGATTGTGGCGGTTCAGAGGCTGAAGTTCTTCTGTAGCTGTGATTAGCTCATCCCACAGACAGCACCTCCTACTTGACAACAAGATATCTCTCTCATCCCTCAGTTATCTCTCAGTAATGTGCATGAATATACTGTGATCAGCCGTGCTTCCTTTAATCGCCGCCTTCATTTTTTCACATTAGCTGACAGTGTGTGTGCAGCAGCTCCGGCCTGGCGGAGCCTCGTCACTGAAGCTGCTGTTTTACACCCAAACGGAAGCGCTCACACGTGTGATTTCCGCCATTGTGTGTCCCTGCGGTGGTGTGTGAATGCTGACCTTGGAGAGGGTTTTGTCCCTTCAAGATGCCCGGCCCACTCCACGACAGCCCCTTTTATGAATGGGCAGCTCCCTGAGCGGCATGCTAATGAGCCGAGAGAGGAGGCTAGCTGCTGCAGTGCACAGCAGCTCTTCCATATTGTTTCAGAGAGCCGATCACATGAGATAGCAGCACCAGGGAGCAGGGGGTTAAAGTGGGTTACCCAATTAATAGGCCTCATTTAACCTCTGTGGCGGTTCCATTATAGGTGACATGTGAAGTCATTTCTCCACCATACAGTAACGTTATCAATCACAGCTGAAGACTGTAATTACGGCCGTGCAGTGATTCCATCTATGAGGCTAATGGCATTTCAGCCTCGGCTCGGGTTAATTAGCAAGTGTTAGCATCTTTATTTTTGCATGCTGGTGCAAGGATTCAGCTTGTGGTGCAGCCTCAAAGAGCTGTTAGCATGGCTGCAGACAAAAACTGATCATTATGTCACCTTTTCTTTGCATTTCTGCAGAAATAATGATGTATACTATATTTTTTACCTGTTAATCTTGCTTTTAGACAACCTTTTCTGGCAAGAGTGTTATATTGATCTGTGCTCTCCTTAAAGCTACCAGATTTCCTTGACAAAAGCACTAATTTTACCTTGCAGACTACATGCTGGTGCTAGGATTCAGCTTGTTGTGCAGCCTCACAGAGCCTTTAGCATGGCTGCAGACAGAAAACTGATCATTAAGTCACTTTTTCTTTACGTTTCTGCAGAAATAATCATGTGTGTGCATTGTGTTTACTATATTTTTACCTGTTAATTATGCTTTTAGACAAACCTTTCTGATAAGAATGTTATATGCATTTGAGCTCTTCTTAAAGCTACAAGACTCTCTTGAAAAAGCACTAATTTTATATGGCAGAACACAGGCGTTGCTGATTGAATGCATGCATTTAGCTTGTTATGTAGCTTCACAGGAATGCAGACAAAAACTGATCATTAAGTCACTTTTTCTTTGTATTTCTGCAGAAATAATCGTGTGTGCATTATATTTACTATGTTTCCAACTGTTAATCTTTGTTCTCCTTAAAGCTACCAGACTCCATTGACAAAAGCACTAATTTTACCTTGCAGAACATTTTAATGGGAGTTGCTGTTTGACTGCATGCAGGTGCTAGGACTCAGCTTGCTGTCCAGCATCACAGAGGCTGCAAAAAAAAGTACGGCCTGTGGCTCTTTAAGAAGAGTAAGAACGAGTCACCAAAAGTCTCCAATAACACCATTAAAAGTTGCTGGATTTGTCGGCAGTCGCTTTTTTGAAAAATAATCGCGAGGGGGAACCCGCCTCATTCTGGGTATTGGGCTGTAGTGGAAACAGACTCCCTATATGTTGTCGTGTTAAAATGACACATAAATCCTCCCAGGTGATGAATTTCTCCTGAGCAAAGACAGAACAACCAAAATGTAATTATAGTAAAAAAAATTGTCTTTGATTGATAATTGTAAGAAAATAAAGATGTTGCAGGCAGGATGTTCTCTCCCGTGAAACACCTAAGGGTCAGACTAATACCTTCATTCATTTATGGGCATGACATCAATTAGACTAACAGTCCTATTGTCTGCATAGGTATTTGACTGGATTATTTTCACGGGGACAGATATAAGCCTGGATGCATATGAGCAGGCTGAAGGTTTTGTGGTGTCAGAAATAAATAAAAACAGAAACTGCTGACCTCCTTAAGGGGAAACCTTCACATGATCACATCTTTATTCCCCACTTGGCGTTAATGGGATTATGTGATTCCTCTCTGCCCCCCAGTGAGGCACCTCTATGTCTTTATGTGCACTTTTTTAAAAGCTTTCCAGAGGGCTGCATGTATACAGTGTTGACTAGGTAAAAGGTGACTTGTTAAGCTCCGTGTGGCCCATTAGGATGATTGAGGATGCTGTTAGATGGATTGTCAGTCACTTGGACGTGAGTTTTGTTTATGAGAACGCCGTGCAGGGCATAAAAAAAGCTGCTCTACATGTGCTTTCCATGAAATCGCTCAATGAATGATTTACGCTTCAGTGTTATGCAATGAGAGTATGTACAGTAGAGCAGTCTGCTGCACGGCTGCACAGGAACATTTTAAAGGATTGCACGAGTGTTTTCACTGCTGCATACTTACATCAGCTTCATTCAAGATGGCAAAGAGGAAGAAAATAAGGAGAAAATCATCAGGACATGTCGTGTTTCCATCCATTCACAAATTTCCTTTTTGTAGATTCTCATGAGAAAAGCTTGATGGAAACACCAAAATTAGATAAAAACTTTTGAAAATGTGCACAAAAGTTTAACAGCTAACACCATTTCTAAATCACGCCAAGCAACATTTTCTGCGTGTAAGTTGTTTTTTTATTCTCTTTTTATTGAAAATATAAATTCACTTACATACATCTTTGTCATATACTTAGGACATTTTTATTAGTAAATAATGATAATAATAATAATAATAATAATAATAACAATTATAATAATAATACTTATTATTATTATTATTAGTTAGACAGGAGATGAAAAAATCTAAAATAAATAAATAAAGTAAATAAGGTAACATTTGTGCATAAACTGTATATTAATATAAAAGCCCAGATTAAAATAAATACATAAATAAATAGAAGTTATTATTATTATTATTATTATTATTATTATTATTATTATTATTAATAATAATAATAATAATAATAATAATAATAATAATAATAATAATAATAATAATAATAATAATAATTATTATTATTATTATTATGCAAAAAAAAGATCTCTCAACCTCATATTGTATAATTCACAACAGGGAAATGTCCAGTGTTTCAGCAGCAAAAATAGAAAAGAAGCATCAATAAAATTGAAATAAATAGAAACAAGCAATATTGACAAAAATATAAAATTAGGATCTACATAGACACCATTACACAGAGAAAAATATTGATATTGCACAGTTTGTTTGTATTATAGTGCAGTCATTTTCCTCTTTGGGGACTTTTTTCAGCGGCGGATTAATCCATGTTTGGTGCTGTAGTGAGTTTAGCAGCAGGGCGGTGTGTGTGTGTGTGTGTGTGGGGCTGAGTCAGTGTGTGTGTTCATGTAGTGAATGAACGGGTCACTCAGTGGCTCATTCATGTGTTTTTGGACACAATGGAGCTGTACGGCACAGAGGGAGCAGATTAAATACACTCAGCTGTTAGACAAAACACTGTCTGTTTATAGAAAATCATCAACAAAACAAACAAAACAACAAGCTTGAACTGTCTGAGTGATTGAAGTTTTGCAAGGATTCATTCTTTTATTTTGGTGCTTTTCTTTAAACAATGTGGTATTTAACTTCAGACAAAACAGAGACAACAATTGTTGGAGCAGAAGGCGACTTAAAGCACTTAAAGTCCCTGATAAACAAAAAAACAGTGTTTTCAGATTAGCTTTATTACAGTTATGATACGACACAGACAGTGAGCGTACTGTCCCTCCTGTTGCACGCTTTTTATTTGCAGTATTTTGATGAAAACCTTGAGATATTCCTCCACATGTGAGTCTTTATGTTGTCTTTAACGTGGAGCGGTTTGCAGAGAAAATAGGACGTAATTGTGACTTCTTGTCCTTGAGCTTTGCTGTAATCAACCAAACAGAGAAATTAAATACTGCTTATTTAAAAAGAAGCAAACCCCAGATTTTAGTATGAAAAACACTGCAGGGAACCTTGGCTGAGGTACTTAAGATGCACGCTGATTACAACATATCCTAATCCATACTGTGCACTTTCCTGAATGCACACGAGGCATTTTACCAGGAATTTAGTGCACCTGCTGTGAGGCTCAGTATTCCAAGAAATGACGTCCATATTAGATGATTCCAGACCTCCAGATTACTGGATTATAATGCCAATCATATCATAACCAGCATCCAGGGTTTTCCCTTCCATTCCAAAGATAATGCACCACATAAACCGAATAAATTAAAATCAATGTGGAAAAAAAATACTTTTGCCAGATCTAAAAGTTGTAGTTGATCCCTAGCAGACTCTTTTCCCATTTTTGTGCACAGTTATGGTAATAATCAAGGTCCAAAATTATTTTAAATTGCATATTTTTAAGTAGACTGATGTCTTTCACAAACTTGAAGAAAACCCTCGTGTCTGCACAAGAAGTAGAGTAGTAAAAGCCTCTTTCTATAATAAATTTAAGCCTCGAAATATCTCAGAACTCTACTACATTGCTCTATAAACTATAAAAGATTGGATGGCCAACAACTTACAGCTCAACGCTGACAAAACTAGCAGTTTCTACAGACTGAAACACGTTTTACTCTCATCTGCTCTGTTCTTTTTATTTATTGAGTATATTTTTTTATGTGTTTTTCACATTCATGTGTGAATATTGTTAAGAAGTAGAAGTTCATTGCTCTTTGAAAGGGTGCACTGTCAACAGCCATTAAAAAAAATCACGTTTTTATGAACAAAATGTTGTTTAAATCAGGATTGAATCTAGTGAGAAATAAAACTGGTCAGTTTGGTGTCTGTAAGTGGAGCTTAAGTTGAGATTTATGAGAAAAAACTCAAAACTCTCCACTACATTGCTCTATAAACTATAAATGATTGGATGGGCAACAACTACTTACAGCTCAACACTGACACAATCTAGGTGTTGTTGTGGGTCAGACCTTGAGTCTGAACCAGCTCGTTAACAATTTGTTTCGTTCATGCTTTAACCAACTCAGAAATATTCCAAATCTCAGACCTATTGTACCAAGAGATGTCTATCCATGACTTTATTTCCTCTACACTGGATTACTGCAACTCACTCCTCACCTGTCTTAACAAAAGATCCATAGATCACCTACAAGTAGTTCAAAATGCTGCAGCCACACTTCTGTCAACGGCCTCTAACTATTATTATTATTCTAACTTTTGTTTTTTGTTTGTTGCAGCTGTTGCAAAGTTGCATTGCTGAATATGTTTCATGCAAAATATTCCCAGGCGTGTATTTAGCATGTTGTTGCTGTGTGAAGGCTGGTTGATGGTTGCAACTCTGCAGAACGCTCCAGGATCTGCATTAGAGGTAGGGATAGGTATAGGTATGGAGATATTTTGCGTGGCAATATCCTATCTATTCATGGCTGCAAAGTATCAATATTTGGTGTTTTTTCCGGAGGCTGTAGCGGGCTCATTTTTAGGAATATACTGGAGATCCATCTAAGGAATCTATAGGCAGGATATTGTGTCGGGAAGTTGTTGAAATTACGCTGCAGATTTTGGCTTTTTTATCTTACATTCATAAAAAATTGAGAGCAGTGAAGCTTGTTGTTTGTGAAAGTTTGATAAAATGTTGCAGTTGTTGTCGTCCATACATGTTTGATATCAGTTCAGTTCAGTTTGACTGAATACTTTGTTGGTCAGTCTGTGGGTTTGACTCTCATTGTGGAGAAATAAAACGACTGAAGTGAGATGAATACACTGAGAATGTTCTGTTATTGACAAAACAATTCTTGATTGAATTGAATTTTGTGGACACAAAATGCAGTTAAACAGTTAAATCACCATATATTTTATCAATACTCACCATATCACAAACTGTAATTGTTCAGTAACGTTAAATTTCGGCTATCGAACGTTGTTTGTTTATACAGCAGCAAGCTCTGGTCGAGAGATGGGGTACACCTGGACAGGTCTCCCTGCAGGGTCTTGGAGAGACCTTGGGCCAGATTTGGATCCTGGTCTGCTGTGTCAAGGACTCAGCCTTAGGACACTTATTCTAACTTTTGTTGAACAGTTTGTTGCAGCTGTTGCAAAGTTGCATTGCTTTATATGTTTCATGCAAAATATTCCCAGGTGTGTATTTAGCATGTTGTTGCTGTGTGAAGGCTGGTTGATGAGTGCAGCTCTGCAGAACGCTCCAGGATCTGCATTAGAGGTGGGGGAAAAAATTGATACAGTATAGTATCGAGATGTTTTGCGTGGCAATATAATATCGATTCATGGCTGCAAATTATCAATATTTTTTTGCGGAGGCGGTAGCGGGCTCACTTTAAGGAATATACTGCAGATCCTGGTATCATATGAAACTAGAAGATCCAAAGAATCTATAGGCACCATGTTGCCAGATTTGGATCCTGGTCTGCTGTGTCAAGGACTCAGCCTTAGGACACTTATTCTAACTTTTGTTGAACAGTTTGTTGCAGCTGTTGCAAAGTTGCATTGCTGATTATTTTGCATGCAAAATATTCCCAGGCGTGTATTTAGCATGTTGTTGCTGTGTGAAGGTTGGTTGATGGTTGCAACATTGATGGTAGCAAAAAATCGATACAGCATAGTATCGAGATGTTTTGCGTGGCAATATAATATCGATTCATGGCTGCAAATTATCAATATTTGGTGTTTTTTTTCTGGAGGCCATAGCGGGCTCACTTTAAGGAATATACTGCAGATCCTGGTATCATATGAAACTAGAAGATCCAAGGAATCTATAGGCACCATGTGGCCGGATTTGGATCCTGGTCGGCCTTAGTGCACTTATTCTAAGTTTTGTTGAACAGTTTGTTGCAGCTGTTGCAAAGTTGCATTGCTGATTATTTTGCATGCAAAATATTCCCAGGCGTGTATTTAGCATGTTGTTGCTGTGTGAAGGCTGGTTGATGGGTGCAGCTCTGCAGAACGCTCCAGGATCTGCATTAGAGGTGGGGGAAAAAAATCGATACAGCATAGTATCGAGATGTTTTGCGTGGCAATATTATATCGATTCATGGCTGCAAATTATTAATATTTGGTGTTTTTTTTCGGAGGCCGTAACGGGCTCACTTTAAGGAATATACTGGAGATCCTGGTATCATATGAAACTAGAAGATCTAAAGGAATCTATAGGCACCATGTTGCCGGATTTGGATCCTGGTCTGCTGTGTCAAGGACTCAGCCTTAGGACACTTATTCTAACTTTTGTTGAACAGTTGTTGCAGCTGTTACAAAGTTGCATTGCTGATTATTTTGCATGCAAAATATTCCCAGGTGTGTATTTAGCATGTTGTTGCTGTGTGAAGGCTGGTTGATGGGTGCAGCTCTGCAGAACGCTCCAGGATCAGCATGTAGATGGGGCTCAGAGGTCAGCAGTGATCTGTCTGAGAGAGCCTCACCTCTCCTCCAAATCCTCACATCTGATGTGCCAAGTGGCCACCTGAGCTGAGAGCCGCGAGGAGCCTCTCCCCCCTCTTCAGCTGTGTTATAACACAGGATGTTAAACGGGGACGCTCGCTCCTCTAGAAGCTCTCAGGAGCGGCCCTCATGTCCCAGAGATATCAGAAGTTGTTGTGTTTCATGCACAAGGCCACGCTGCCGAGTGCAGCAGGAGGAGGGGGCGTAGCATCGCAGCAGCTGGTGGGAGGAATCTGAGGCCTTTTGGCTGTTTAGCTTTTCATTTTGTCCTTGTATTTTAATGTGAAATTCCTGGATAGCTTTAATGACATTTCTGATTATTTAACAGACACACAAAGCTTCTTTTATTCCCAGTTAGAAGCTGCTAGAAACAGTGGCTTCCCTTTTTCTTACAGCATCTTGAGAAATGATTAAACCTTAGACTTATTGATGATTATATGGACATAACCACAAATCTTCTTGCCTCTTTACATGTTTACATGCAGGTTTGTTTACATAATAATGTCCCCAACAGCTGACAAACAGCAGTTTTTACAGACTGAGACACATTTAACTCTTATTTCTGCTCATTTTTTTATTTATTGAGGATATTTTATTTTTTTCACATTTATGTGTGAATATTGTTAAGAAGTATAAGTTCATTGCTCTTTGAAAGGGTGCACTTGCATTTTAATCCTGTTATATTATTATTTTAATTCTACAGGTTAAGGTTTTAACTTATAGATGTCACCAGATATGTGATTTTTGAGACAGAGATATGTTGATATTGTATTTTTTTACCTGAAATTACCTTTTTTTTTTGCGGATTGTGCCCTGATTTTTTGACTGTAGAAATATCAGAATATAGTGAGGAATAAAACTGGTCAGTTTGGTGTCTGTAAGTGGAGCTGAAGTTGAAATTTATGAGAAAAAACTAAATTTGAGAAAACGGCCTTTAAAGGTTTTTCTACATTCCTAATGGAAATGACTATTAGAAGAGAAAAAATTGATTCTAATTCATACAGAACATGTAAAACGCATAATATTTTGCAGCACAGTGTGAGAAATTTAGGAGAAATCTACTAAATATAGTCAGATATACACATAAATGTCTGTTCTGGATTGTTTCTCTCTGTTCTGGGAGCAGATAAATGTCCACAATGGCAGCGTTACGTCATTCCTCCGTCATACACGTTGAACTTTGACCTCTTCACTACCTCCCAGCTCGATAAATCTATATGCTGATCTCTCCTCCTCCCGTCGGCCAATCATTCTTCTTCACTCCCTTGCGTCATTACGGTCGACACTCGTCTGATAATGATCGTCGTTTACAGGATTTACCTTGAAAAGCGATCCTGAGTGACATCTTTCTTCTCATGTGTCACATTCTCAGCAGATTAAATTAATGTCAGGCGTTCCTGCAGCATTAATCTCATATATTATCATCAAATGGAGCATTTCCAAAGCTTCTACTGACTCAATATTAACTTGTTTCTAAATGTAAGTGTCTCCCATGTTGCAACATTTATTTCAGTACTGTGCTTAAGGACAACATTGAGGTATTTTTACTTTATTTGAGTATTTTAAATGGTGCTTCAGGCCCTGAGTTTTGCAGGAGTTGCAAAAAAAAAAAAACCTGCCGGAGATAAGGACAAATATATTTAATATAAAAATATATTTATCCCCATTTTACCTCTTGTATGTTACATTCACAAGTCTTTACTTAGCATGACTCACTCAGTTTGTGTTCCTACAGTTTTTCCACAAACCAAAGGAAACACTTTAACATGAGTGAAAAAAAGACAAATACCAGGGAAAAAAACCTTTTAACAAGGTTAAAAAACAGGAGATTAATTATATATTTAGTATAAAAATATAGGGCCCGTAAACCTAAAAACTATTTTTTTTAGCGATACAGAATAATGTTCTAGGCCTTGTGTTGCTTGATGTTTTGCTGTTTTAGCAAAGTTATCAACAATTTTTTTTGTCAAAGTGGAAAAAAACTAATGATCAGGTCATATAGATGAGGTTTTGGTGGAAAGAAAGCATGGCATGGTTTATATACAGGCAGAATAAAAAAGGAATCAAAAACAGACAAAATAGCCAAAAAACTACAAAGAGTTAAATAAGAACCGGATCATATATTATACGACAGCTGTCAGGGCCTTAAAGTAATTTATCGATGTTATAACAAAATAAAAAGTTGAGTCAAATCATCCAAATATGTTCCCCGACTAGTTAGTAATATTGGCTGGTTTATTATGTCTTGTGTTGTTATACAACAGCTGTCAGGACCTTAAATCAATCACTTATTTATAGATATTCTAACAAAATGGTTAGTAGTAATGTTAATAGTTGGTAGTAGTGTTAGTTAGTAATATTAGCTGGTTTGTTATGTATTGTGTTGCTTGATGTTTTGCTGTTTGCTGCAAAGCTATTAACTAGTCCTTTGTCAAAGTGAAAAAGTAATTATCAGATCATATAAGTGAGGTTTTGGTGGAAAGAATGATATCAACATGGCATCATAAACATTTTTTAAGGTTCATATACAGGCAGGATGAAAAGGAGTAAAAAACGGACGAAATAGCACAAAAAGAGAGTTAAATAAGAACTTGATCATGTATTATATGACAGCTGTCAGGACCTTAAATCAATCACTCATTTATAAATATTCTAACAAAATAAAAAGTTGAATTCAATTCTGACACTTTGTTTGGATGTTTCCCCTACTAGTTAGTAATATTAGCTGGTTTATTTTGTCTTGTGTTGTTATACGGCAGCTGTCAGGACCTTAAATCAATCACTTATTTATATATATTCTAACAAAATAGATAATAGTAATGTTAACAGTGTTAGTTAGTAATATTAGCTGGTTTATTTTGTCTTGTGTTGTTATACGACAGCTCTCTGGACCTTAAATCAATCACTTATTTATATATATTCTAACAAAATAGTTGGTAGTAATGTTAATAGTGTTAGTTATTAATATTAGCTGGTCTATTGTGTCTTGTGTTGCTTTATTTTTTTTGCTGTTTTAGCAAAGTTATCAACTAGTATTTTTGGGTTCAAAATGTTGATCCAGTAAGAAAAGTAATGATCAGGTCTTATAGATGATACCAACCTGGCATGGCAAACATTTTTTAAGGTTCATAAACAAGCAGAATGAAAGCTAGTGTTGAGCTGAGAGTGAATAGCTGCTGATGGTTGCATGGCTCGGCCCGCTGTGTTCTGCTGCAGTATTTACCCGGCTGTGTTTATCGTGCAGACTCATCTCGGGGAGGCCGGGTTGGGTCAGTGTGACGCGGTCTCAGGTCGAGTCTCTGACCTGCTCAGCAGCCTCCCCGAGCTCTGATCCGGCTCAGGGTGAAGCCTTAAACCTGCAGAACGCGGATCCTGCGACCGGAGCGCCGCTTAATCTACTCGACATGAAACCACACCTGGGGAACAACCTTGTATCTGCCAGGAATTAGAAGACAGATTCTCACAGCAGCGGGAGGCCGCTGTGACATGTTTTGTAATCATTGCTGCGCCTGCGTGTTGAACCGCGCTGTAAACAAATCCTCACATACACATTCATGACCGTGTTTCTCAGAACTCATCCTCTAAACGTGGTTCAGGGAAATGAATCTGTGTCTGACGGCTGGAGCCGGGCTCTGACGTCCCGTAACGCCGTGTGCTCTCCAGGACATTTCCAGTTAAACGCTTCAGGGCTTCTGGAAGCTTCCGGACGCCGTCGATACATCGATGATCACTAACAAACCTCCGAGTCTCCATGTAGAGTCTGAGGACACATGATACAGAACATTTGACTCAGTTTACCTGTCCTGTTGTTGGGAAACCCCTCAGTGTTTGTCTGTCTTTGAGGCCTGAAGCTGCAGACAGAAGCTGAGACAGAAAGAGACAGAAAGAGAGACACACAGAGAAAGAGAGATGCAGAGAGACACAGAGAGATGCAGAGAGACACACAGAGACACAAAGAGGCAAAAGAGGGACGCAGAGAGACACAGAGAGACACAGAGAGACGCAGAGAGATGCAGAGAGACACACAGAGACACAAAGAGGCAAAAGAGGGACGCAGAGAGACACAGAGATGCGAAGAGGGACACAAAGAGATGAACAGAGATGCAGAGAGACACACAGGGACACACAGAGACACACAGAGATGCAGAAAGACACAAAGAGACAGACAGGGACACACAGAGACGCACAGAGAGATGCAGAAAGACACAAAGAGACACAAAGAGATGCACAGAGACACACAGACACAAAGAGACGCACAGAGACACACAGAGACACAAAGAGACACACAGAGACACACAGAGACATAAAGAGTCACACAGATAGACACAGAGAGGTGCAGAGAGACACAAAGAGATGCAGAGAGACACAAAGAGACACACAGAGACACATAGAGTCACACAGATAGACACAGAGAGATGCAGAGAGACACAAAGAGACGCAGTGAGACACTCAGTTTAATCGAGCAAAGCCTAAAATGTGATTTTGGCGTCTAACCAGACTTCTGTCCTTGTCCCAGTTTACATGCAACTGAGAAAATTAAACGGACAGAACGTGTCCTCCTCAACACTGGGTGGCGATATGTGTTGGTTCAGTGGGTTAATACGGCGCCCTTTCTGTTGACCTATTACATCATAGTAAACAAGTGGGGGAAGGCGGGAAACCGGCATATTCAAACAACAAGATGGACGGAGATGCTGAGGGCAGACAGGAACAACAGATGCTGTCTTCGGTTCGGACGAACATGTTTACACTTCAGTTGTCCAGTTAAAGTCGGATTAAGGCAATATTTTGTTTTTTCAAGTGTCATGTAAACGTACTGACTGAGTCTTCTTTACTTTCTTTCTTTAATCTTTAATTCCTTCCTTCCTTTCTTCCTTTCTTTCTTTCTTTCTTTCTTTCTTTCTTTCTTCTTTTCTTTCTTTCTTTAATCTTTTCTTTCTTTCTCTCTTTCTTTCTTTGTTTCTTTCTCTGCAAGGACAGACATTACTTGATCATGATGATAATCTCCATTAAATCCTTTGATCAAAAAAGAAAGAAAGAAAAAGATAGAAAGATATCTTTTTTCTTTCTTTCTTTCTTTCTTTCTTTCTTTCTTTCTTTCTTTCTCTGCAAGAAGAGACATTACTTGATCATGATGCTAATCTCCATTAAATCCTTTTATCATAAAGTTCTTTACACTCTAAATGTGCAGGATTTTAACTGGGACCAAAACATTTTTTATAATCCGAAACTCCACACACACACACACACACACACACACACACACACTGAATGTTACCCTCAGCTCTTCTGTCTTTGCAGTTCCTTCAGCCTGAATGTTTTTCAGGAAAGGAAACTGACACGAGAACCCATTTTTAGTCTGAAATGTCAGAGCTGCAGCTCTCTGAGCCCGTTTCCTGAGACTGAAACCTTCTAATTTGATGAAAACGATCCGAGTGTTATTCTCCAGAAGCGCACACACACACACACACACACACACACACACCTGGACACATTACATCATTGCAGGAAATGAGAAGTAATCAGTGCAGGAAGCTTCTCTGTTCTGCAGGATTAAAGTCCTGTCAGCAACTTTATGTCCGTCTTTTATGCTGTTGATGATGATGTTGTGAACTAAAACACTCAGGAAAATCTCTGAAAGTCCTGATTTCCTCATCAAATGTCCCAGTTTCATTCTTCTCATTCAAGAGAAGAAAATATCTCTTTTGGTTTTGCATTTATGCATTTCATTTAAAGCTTCTTTAAGTATTTGAAAAGCACTATATAAATCTGATTTATAATTATTATTGTTATTCTGTACTGTAGCACACTGAATATTTTGTTTATGCATTTCATGTAAAGCATCTTTAAGTATTTAAAAGCTAATTAAAAAGCTCTAAATATTATTATTATTCTGTACTGTAACACACTGAGGACAAGTGGTCACAATTCAGCTTTTTCCGATCCTGCTTTTCATTCCGATAATTAAAATTGAGCTCATTTTGATCGTTTTATAGTCAATTTAACATCTAAATCCAGGTGACTCCATCATGATACGTCCCAGTTTGAGAGCTCTTAGTATCAGGAATGAGTATTTGCCTCTCAGGACATTACGGAACTAAAATAAAAGGGGAAAATCGCCTCTCATTCAAGAAGAAAACAGCTCTTTTAGTATTTTGTTTTCTGTATTTTGTATTTGTTTATGCATTTCATGTGAAGCTTCTATATAATCTGATTAATTATTATTATCATTAATCTGTACTGTGAGGACACATGGTCACAATTCAACTTTATCCATCCTGCTTTTCATTTTAATAATGAAAATTGAGCTCATTTAGTCAATTTAACATCTAAATCCATGTGACTCCATCATGATACGTCCCAGTTTGAGAGCTCTCAGTATCAGGAATGAATATTTGCACACTCAGGACATTACGGAGCTAAAAAAAAAAAGAAAAAATGGCCCCTCATTAAAGAGAAAATAGCTCAGGTAGTGTGAGAGCTGCAGCCGTGATCTGTGTCATTCAGCTTCTAACTGGGATCTCACTCTGCAGCTGACTCATGGGCTTTTTATAGCCGCTCTGTCATTCCACTTTATAGCCTCGCAGTGTGTGTGAGTGAGTGTGTGTGTGTGAGTGTTTGTGTGAGCTTGAGTGTGTGTGTGTGACACCGTCCTGCTGGGAACAAACAGTGTTGATACTTGAGCGTGTTGAGGTAAAGTTTCTACATACCAACCTGAGTTCAGTTTGATTTTAGGAGGCAGAGTTCAGGAAGAAATGTTTTAGTTTTATGAGTCTTCCTTTTACCAGTCTTTTTCAACACGTATCAAGATTTTACCGTACTTTACTCTGACTTTACTTCTGTCTTTAGCCTGGTCATTTCAGTGATTGCTCATTTGTAACACACACACACACACACACACACACACACACACACACACACACACACACACACACACACACACACACACACACACACACACACACACACACACACACACTTAGCCCAACACAAGTCAAGAATAATCATTCCTGCTGTTTGTCTTATTAACACAAACTCTATTGGATTAAATGCATATATTGTTTTCAGTGGTGGGATGTAACAAAGTACATTTACTCAAGTTCTGTATATATTGAACTTTTTACTACAACCAAAAAATACATGAAAAGAAGAAAAAAAAACTGCACATAACTGCACAAAACTACTAATTATGAAAAAAAGGTGCAGAAAACTGCCAAAAAATACATTTAAATACAACAAAGGGGCACAAAACAGCTACAAATAGATACAAATTACACTAAAAGATGCACAAAATGTGACAGCTTTAGTTACTTTTGACATGAAAATCATGATAAATTTAAAGTGATAAGATGGTTTTTAATGATAAATTAAACATCATAACAGTATATTAAGTAGTTAAAATGAGCTCTACCTTGAGGAAATTAAAACACTGTTTACATAAAAGCATCAATACAAATAATCTAATAATATATTTAGAATATATAAAACAATCTGAGTGGGTCCATTCTGCATAACAAGTACTTTTACTTTTGATACTTTAAGTACATTTTGATGCTGATACTTTTGTACTTTTACTTCAGTAAGTTTTGAATGCAGGACTTTAACTTGTATTGGAGTAATTTCACAGTTTGGTATTAGTACTTTCACTGAAGTAAAGGAGCTTAAAGGTTTTTTTCACTACTGATTTGTTTTATATTTTCTCACAACAGCATCTTTAAAGACATATACTCTAAATGTCACTCTAGATACTCTGGATGCAACATATTTATAAGTGTCAATGCAAAGTGAGCCCCCCTCCCCTGTGGCTTCCTGTTGCAGCTGCAGAGACTCATCTTAGTTTGACATTTTCCTCACGACGGCAGTAATTTGGCTACTGAGTGAATATTGAGCAAACACTTAGGTTTCTGTGCTGCTCAGTGGTTCCTCTTGTCTGCAGACGAGCTCTCTGTGTCAGATGACAGGCGTGTGAATGGAGGGGGGTGGGGGGGCGGCGAGGGGGAAGCCCGGCGCCACGGCGAGGCAGAATGGACCAAGAGCTGTTTTGCATGTCAGATTTACAGGAGCTGTCAGCCCGAGCTGCTGGATGCTGCAGGAACGACCAGAACTGACCCGATTTTATGCCACACACTGCAAAAAAACCCAACTGACATAAAATAAGAAATAACTAGAATGAAGCACATACATGCTTGAAACAAGTAAAATTATCTGCCAGTGCAGGAAGTAAATGTTTCTTTGTAATAATTCTTTAAATAAGTAAAAAATATCTAGACACTGGAAAAACAGTGATGTCTTAAAATTAATCCAAATTTACTTATTTTGAGCAATTGTGGCTTGAATAGCCCGACTGACATTACAATAAGCCAGAAATACTTGAAACAAGCACATTTTGGTGATAGAAAATGCTTTTGAAATATCATTCAAACTACATGCAACTACAACTCTAAATTGGAGCCAATATTTTAGGTAATAAAACCCATATAAAACCCATATTAATATTCAACAGTTTGAATAGCTTGAAAAGCATGAAAAAGCTCACAATGTCAATCTTAAAAACAAGTCTTTAAACAATAAGATAATTAAATAAGCACATAAAAATAATACTAATAATTAAAAATGCACATAATAATACAAATAATTAAATAAGCACATAATAATACTACTAATAAATAAATAAGCACATAATAATACTACTAATAATTAAATAATCACATAATAATAATACTAATAATTAAATAAGCACATATCAATAATACTAATAATTAAAAATGCACATAATAATAATACTAATAATTAAATAAGCACATAATAATAATACTAATAATTAAAAATGCACATAATAATACTAATAATTAAATAAGCACATAATAATACTACTAAAAATTAGAAATCCACATAATAAAAATACTAATAATTAAATAAATACATAATAATAATAGTAATAATTAAATAAACATAAAAATAATCCTAATAATTAAATAATTACATAATAATAATACTAATTAAATAAGCACATAATAATACTAATAATGAAAAATGCACATAATTATAATACTACTAATAAAATAAGCACATAAAGCTATGGTCAGTAGGTAAATTATACTCAAAACAATATAATTAAGATACTATTGCTAGATATAAGAAGAAAATACTTGGTAAGCTTCATGTTTTTTGCAGTGTAAAACCGTCCGAGCCGAGCGGAGATCTGAAAAGCTCCGTAGTATTAAACAACGGTCAGCTCATTACATCATAAACGTGACATTTCTCTCTCCAATTTATGTCACAATGAGCCCAGAAATAGCTCAGAGATTCTCCTCCTCGCTGCTGCAACATCAGGACAGAATAAAATACCCCCTCCCCTGACACACACACACACACACACACACACACACACACTCCCTGCCGTGTTTTTGTCGCTCTCTCATTGATTGATGCTACATGACAGCACACAGGCAGAAAACCCCCCCTGAAGGCATCAGATGCACATTTTTCTAACCTGCCAATTATTTTATGTGGCAGGCAGGAACACACACTCGACACGTTTAAATTGAAGTGGAATTAAAATTCATGTTTGCTCAGAAATCAGCATCTTCTGCTGGCTGTTGCATTTATATTCACCAGGTTACAGGTGGACTGGCTGCTGCATGTTTCTGCTCTTCTGTCATCACCTCATTATGCATTATATCTTCTATAATGTTGAACAAACAGTGAGTGTGTGGGAGCCGTCGATGACTCAGCAGGTGTTAAGATAACATGCAGACCTCTGCCCGAGGCCACGGTCCAGTCTCCTCTGATAACTGCTTTAATTTTGTGCCTTTTAAATGAAAAATACTTCACATATTTAAGGCCAGATTGCATTTTTTTGCATGCAATGGTCAAGTTTGAGATCTCTGCTTTCAGATTAGTGGAAAGAAAACATGCAAAATAAACATTTCTGTGCATATTTGACTATATTTAGTAGATTTCTCCTCCCACTCTCCTGCACAATATTCTGTGTTTTACATGTTCTATATGAATTACATTCAATATTTTTTCTTCAAATAGTAATTTCCATTAAGAATGTATGTATATTCTGCTTTCTCAAAATTTGTTTTTTCTCATAAATGATTGAATGAATGAATGATTTTAGTTATTAACAAGAAAACCATGGAACATGTCTAGATATCAGCTCTTAAATTAAACTCTTATCAGCTATTTTTGTTGCTGTCATTATATTAGTCCAAACAGATGTACCTTTAGTTGTACCAGGCATTAAAATGATCAAGAAATTAAAGAAAAAGGGTGCTCAAATAATTTTTTCCATGACTGTATGATCCAGTTAAATGCAAATATCAGCCTGATAAATAACCCTCTGAGCTGCTGGTGGCTTAAAAAGCATGTTTCCTTTAAAGAAAAAAAAACAATTTATCACAGCCAGAACCTGTAAAAAAAATCTGATTTTCAACTTTCCAACAACTCTTAAGTGTATCATGAGTGGTGAATGCTTTTGTCAGGAAAAACAAAAACAAACTGTAAGCATAAAATACAGATATTTAATCAAAACTAATTTAAAATTTTGCCAAAGACAAACAATTTGCATGAACCAGATCCTGTAAAAAACCTTAAAATTCTGCATATCTGACTGGTTTACAAAAGGTTTTATTAATTTCTCTAAGGTTGGATTGTTTCTGCGTGTGGGCATATATATAGATTGATGTGAAAAGTAAATATATATATATATATTTAAACAAACTAGGCTAAATTCTTCCATCAAAATTAAAAAATGATTAGATAGGCATCTGTCTTATGGAACATAATGGGGCAAAATTGCTACATTTCAAAATGCTACCCATAGATTTGGGGCAATTTGGTGATTTTATGCATTTGTGTCTTACCATATACACATCAGCTTTACTATTTATTTAAGGAACATTTCATAAATATCTATTTTTTCTTTTCTTGCTAGCAATCTTTACAAAAGGTTTGTTTATATATATATATATATTTACACATACATTTCACATAGTTTATTTGCAGATACATTGCTCTTCTTAATTGAAAAATCAGTCGTACAGACTTTTCCTCGTCTTAATCCTTAATCTCTTAAACAAGGGTGGTCTAATAATTTTTTCCATGACTCTATATTGTGTAAAAGAAGTTTTAAATCCGGCACCCATCAGACAGCAAACACACACACTTATCTGTCAGGCTGTAAATAAATAAATCTTGGAGTAATCCATGTGAAGTTGTGCACAGTGTGTTCCTGCACACGGAGAATAAGAAGCTCTACAGTCAGTCTGCTTCTTATATAATAGTAATAATCACTGTGGTGAAATTCAGATGCCAGCGCTGCTGACACTTATCTGCCAAAGCGTCAGCGTTTGAATCTTAATTTTATGTTATTTTTAGGCTTCGGGAGATTTGCATGTGAGCACTGGTGGAAGATGTCTTACTGGTGCATGAATGAACACTGCAAAAACCAACAGACAAAAAATAAGAAAGAAATCACTAGAATTAAGCAAATACATGCTCGAAACAAGTACAATTATCTGCCAGTGCAGTAAGTAAATGTTTCTTTAAATGAGTAAAAAATTATCAAGGCACTGGAAAACCAATGACGTCTTGTAATAAATCCAAATATATTATTTTGAGCAATTGTGGCTTGAAGAGCCCGACTGTAGTGATATTAAAATAAGCCAGCAATACTTGAAAGGAGCATGTTTTGGTGGTAGAAAACGCTTTTGAAATATCATTCAAACTATGGAACTAAAACTCTCAACTGGAGCCAATATTTTAGGTAAAAACTCACAATATTCAACCGTTGAATAGCTTGAAAAGCATGAAAAAGCTCACAATGTCAATCCTAAAAACAAGTCTTTAAAAAATTAGATAATCAAATAAGCACATAATAATAATACTAATAATAAAAAAAAACACATAATAATAATAATTAAATAAACACATAATAGTCATACTAATAATTAAATAAACACATAATAATAAATAATAAAAATAATAATAATAATTAATTAGCACATAATAATAACACAAATAATTAAATAAGAAAATAATAATAATAATTATTATTATTATTATTAAATAACCACATAAAAATAATAATAATAATTAAATTAGCACATAAAAATAATACTAATAATTAAATAAGCACATAATAACAATACTAATAATTAAATAAGCACATAATAATAATAATAATAATAATAATTAAATAAGCACATAATAATACTAATAATTAAATAAGCACATAATAATTAATAAGCACATAATGATAATACTAATAATAAATAAGCACATAAAGCTATGGTCAGTAGGTAAATTATACTCAAAACAACATAATTAAGATACTATTTCTAGATATAAGAAGAAAATACTTGGTGAGCTTCATGTTTTTTGCAGTGTAAACGTCCCAAACACGCTGGAAGAGTGTGTGGATGATGAGATCTGCAGGCTGGTGGAAACGGAGGCCAGCTTGGTGTCTTTCCTGCTTTTGTCTCGGGGCCTCGGTGCATTGTTTGAATCAGACCGAGCTGCATGGCGACAGAGGCTTTTTGATTGCCAGGTTCCCATTCACACTGATCACACATTAGACTGATCAAATCAGACTCCAGGCCTGCTTCCTGACTAACTCAATTTGCTCTCATACGCTTCCCTTTTCACGCTGAGCACACACACACACACACACAGCTACACACACGCTTAAACACACAAACAGAGAGCCAGCAGAGAGTGGGGCAGTACCCATCGAGCTCTAATGAAAAGCAGAAAAAGCAGTTCCCTTGGAAACTGCCAGCATGCATCTTCAGGAGGACCCAGATATCCTGTCTGACTGCGCTCCGTATTGTTTTGGTTCTCTTTTGATAGCCGCAGCAGCAGCAGCATCCCTAGACAGATTATCTCACTCACGGCTGGCAGGAATTTATGCTAAATCATCACGAATTATAAAAAACACAAGAAGAGAAATCTAGAGTCATGCTTTTTCTTTCACGCCTCCACAGAAAACCCCAAAGTCTTAAAGCGAAACACTGCAGGGAAAACATGCACAGGTCAGTTTTCTTCCAGAATAGTGGAAATAAAACATCCAAAACAAACATTTCTGTGTATATTTGACTATATTTAGTAGATTTCTCCTAAATTTCTCCCACTCTCCTGCACAATACTTTGTGTTTTACATGTTCTAAATTCCACATTTGAGTTTTGCAGCTGCGGCTCCACTCGATCAGGACCACAAACCGTATAAAAGAAGCTGCTTTTAAGGCAAAAACATGGTCGGTTTAGAGCTATTTTTCTCCCAGAACATGTTTTCTTTCATAATAATTTCAATAATGGAAAGAAAACATCCAAAACAAACATTTCTGTGTATATTTTGACTAAATTGACTAAAAGGGATGATTGTATTGCAGCGTGTAGTCTAAACCTTTGTTAGAAAGCTCCCACTCTCCTGTTTGAGGTCTCTTCTTTGAGAATAGTGGAAAGAAAACATCCAAAACAAACATTTCTGTGTATATTTGACTATTTCTCCTAAATTTCTCCCCTTCTCCTGCACAATATTTAGTGACTTACATGTTCTATATTCAATATTTTGTCTTCAAATAGTAATTTCCATTAAGAATGTATAAAAACCTTTAAAGGCTGTTTTCTCAAAATTAGTTTTTTCTCATAAATCTCAACTTATGGACACCAAAAGCTCCCAAATAGCTTCATCACTCTTGAATCTAATATATCAACAACATAAAATGATAACTGTGAAATTTGCTTCATTCAATGTGCAGATTTATGTCCTGGAAATATATGCAAATTCATGCATATTTAATTAGTTCAACAGCTCATTTGCATATCTAAACATAACATTTCAGAAAACTTGTAATGCAAAAAAATATTGTCTTAATGTAAATAACAAACTGGGGAAGTTTCATGGTGATATCTATAAGTTAAAAAAAATACCCTATTCACATGTAGAGTCTCCACTTGATGTTTTTTAAATTTCCTTTGGGCAACCAAAGGAATAAACACTCGATTTTTTTTGTGTGTGTTTTTTTTTATTTAACAGACATCACATTTTTTCCCCCATAAAAATTGTTAATAATATCATCTTTGTATCCTTATAAGGTCAGTTAAATAATTTGGTG
This sequence comes from Centropristis striata, assembly GCF_030273125.1. Lineage (NCBI taxonomy): Eukaryota > Metazoa > Chordata > Actinopteri > Perciformes > Serranidae > Centropristis > Centropristis striata. The sequence continues at coordinate 6,085,947 of NC_081540.1, read as the reverse complement.
TTTATGGACAGAAAAAAATAAAAATACTACACTATATTTTCAAAATAATTAAATAATTTCAGCGTATTGATAATGAATAATCAGATGTGTGTTTGTTTTTATTTGTATTTTAGTTTTAGTTTTAATTATATTGGATTGTCTTCAGAAAATGATTTGACCCTTTTTTAATTTTTTTCTTTACTGTATCAAATTAATTTCTGCTCATAAGGAGAGAAATTTAGTATTGAAAGACACAGCAGCATTTAGTTAATTTTTAAAATATATATATTTTATACCTAAAAACCTGAGATGATTTAATCAGATGAAGTTATATATTTTTTTAAAAATCTATAAAATATAGTGATTTTAAAAAGCACCAAAAAGTCAGGCAGAATATTAAAGGGTTAAGACAGAATATCCACAGGAAAAAAACAATTTTTAGGTAAAAATGGAGACCGATTTCCCATTGAGTCACCAGAGTGTTGACCTTTTTATTTTGAAGGATGAGTGTATTTCCTGGGAACAGTTCTGCAGCTTTAACCCCTCGCTGCTCGACATGGAGCCATGCAATACATCTGACTTTGCAAAGCATTTGGGTCCACACTGTTCTCATCATTATCATTCTCATCAGCAGCACCATAATCAGATTATTATAATTATTATAATTGCCTGTGCAGTGTTTGTTGTCTTTGTGTGTTGGACACAAATCAGAGCTGAATGTGATTTCTCAGCAGCTGAGCGTGAACGGCAGGCTGCAGGAGGGAACATTTACCTGTCGGGACTCGTGGAGATCCTGGAACTAATTTAATCAAACGTCAGTGACACTAAAAAACATGATGACTGTTAATGCTCCACCTCCAGGACTGAGACGCTGCTCTGTGCTTTAATGCTTAATTCTGTGACAAAAATGCTGTAAAGAGATTTTTTAAATCACAGAATATATTGTAATCTTGCAGGACGATGAACGTAATTTTACTGTTTATGAAACCACATTTAGACGAGAGAAGAACATGACGTTGATGGTAGTTTAACTACGTTTTGCAGCAGCTCGCTGGTTGTTCAACTGCATTAATATTTGTGTCGTGATTTAAGTAGTTAAATCATTTTTTTGCCATTTTTTGTGGGGTTAAAACTACTGACACAAACTATAAATTGAGCCATAAAAGGAAATGTATTATTATTATTATTATTATTATTATTATTATTATTATTATTATTATTATTATTATTTGCTTTATTATTTGCTTTATTATCATTATTTATTATTATTATTATTGTTATTATTTTATTATTAATTAATTAATTATTTTTTAAATTATTATTTGTTCACTTTTTTTTTTGCTATAATTTTTGGTTGTGGTCAGATAAAACAAAAAGACACATTTGTTTACAGAAATGGTGCCTGATTAAACAGTTTTATTATGAAAACCATTATTTTTATATCTGAAAATACAAACAAAGCAGTAAAATATAGATATAGATTAATGCAAGTACTGCAGTCATAAAATCAGCAACTTAAATGGAAAATATTAATAAAAGATAAAGAAAGATATTTAAAAAATATACAAATATAAACGGTAGAAACAATTTGTACGAATATAGTTATTTAGATGGGAGATAGTTTAAACATATGATGATTTCTTGTATTAGTATTAATTATAATAATATATACAATAGGGTTCTACAACTACACACATATTTAAAGTTTTTTCGCATGAAAATGTTTGTTTTTGTTGCTTCTTTTCTTATTTCAGTGCATCAGTTAGATTTGAAATGTGATGAAGTTTGGTGGATTTCTCGAACGATCAAATCTGATCAAACCAGATGAAGTTTATGTGTTAAACTCTCAATAAATCACTTTGATTCTTGACCTTTCTGGAGCTTTCAAACAGGATAATATTTCTTGCCAAACATTGCTTTTGCGTGTGTAAACTCTCCAAAATCAACAGTTTCACTTGAAAAACACCAACATAAATCAGACTTTCTACTAAATGTGGGTCAGTATGAGCTTGTTTTTGTCACTTAAGACAATATAAATGTGTATTCGGATGGTTAGTTGCAGCCCTTGAGCCTTTATTTTTGCAAAAGTTATAGTAAGAAATTGTGCATCCTCTTCCTGCTGCAGCAGCCGTTGTTTACTTTCTGCAGCATTGATGCAATATCTCCTCTTCTGTCTTTAATGATTAAGTCCCGAGTGTCTCTTAATAAATCACTTGATTCTTGACCTTTCTTAATGTTCAAACACGATATTTCTCGGCAAACGTTGTTTTTGTGTCGTAAAGCTCTGCATGCTACATTTTATTATTCTCCCACTTGGTAATCACCTGATTGGCACTAACGGTTTGTTTTGTTTGTTTTGTGTGATTCATGACGTTTCCTCTGGTCCGTCACTGATCTATGTCCCTGCAGACTCTGCAGGTGACGCACTGTGTTGCCATCCGGCTTCAGGAGCCTCGGCTGACTGATCGAGTCGATCATGTTGACAATACAGTAACCTTGTGTGGGTTGCACATGCAGCATATGCCTCTCCACTGCTTCACACGTGTTCACTGAAAAAACTCCCTTTATATATGTATATATAGGAAATGAATGCATATTAAATATAGGAAAGCCACTGAGCATCAAATAGACACTCATAGAGTCAGAGAAATAATTAAAGGAATCTTTTTCAGTCTACAATCGTGAGATTAAACATAAAAACATGATCAATTTAAAGTGATTGAACTTTTTTTAAATTAAGCCTCATAACAGTATATAAAGTAGTTAACCCTCTATGGTACGGTGCTGCCTTGAGGCAACATACCCATTTTTGGCCTGTTAAATTTCTACAATGCATGTTTTTGAGTGATGCGATACTTTTAAAAAGAGGGAAGAGTATAGGGAACCAATAGCAATGCTTTAATTTGTCACATGACCTCCAGGAGGCCATATTGAAACCCTATTTTGCAGACTTTTCCAAAAGGAAACAGCTTTGCTATTTAACACCACAAAAATCACTCAAATCTTCATTTCCTGGCCCTTTACAATCTGGAAACAAATATATTACTACTGATAGGTGAGTAATCCTTCATTTTTGATAGTTTAATACAAGACATTAATTTCAATGGGTCATTGGTTCAATGATACAATGTTTCCTCTTGATGTTAAAATTAAATTTAAAAAACTTCCTTTTTCACTTGTGCACCATTATGATGCTATGTTGCCGATGGACAACAAACCCCAAAAACTTCCAAAAAAAAAAAAGGAATTGTAACATTTCTTCAGATTATTTTTATTTAGTCTATTTCAAGACAAAAAAAACACTCAAATATGTTTTTCCTAACTGGCATCATAATGCGTACCATAGAGGGTTAAAACGAGCCCTAACTTAATAAAAAAAATTAAATGCTGCTTACATAAATGTATCAATTAAAAAAAAAAAAAGAAAAAATAGTTGGTATCTCAAAATAATAAAGAACTTAATGAAAAAGTCTTTTGAGAGTTTTTGAAGTAGCTATTTCTAGAAATATTCTCATTATAATGACTGGATATTTTTTTTCTTATCTTATTTTTTCTTATTCTGATCCTTAAAAAACTTACTTTAACTTCAGGAAGTTTTGCCTGCAGGACTTTTACTTGTAGTGGAGTCATTTCACAGTGTATATTAGTACTTTTACTGCAGTTAAGGGTCTGAAAACGTGTTTTTCCTGTCTGGGTTGTCGCTTTTTATTTCTATTTACCAGGTTGGTCTAAATGTTTTGCAGCAGGAAGTCATTTTCTAAATAAATCCGATTTCAGTCCTCGTAGCTCGGTTCTTCTGTGCTTTCTGCAGTAATTTCCCTTCTCCCATGTTAATCCCAGTAAAAAGCACATGACGAAAACAGCTAAAATGAGAATAAATCCAGACTGTGGTTTGCCCTTGGTTCATTTTGTTTTGCTAAGCTTTCCAAGCCCGAGGCTTTGGCTATTACATGTCACCATCTGTCTCCTTATGCACATACGTCTGTGCATTTCCTATCAGACTCTACTCCCCGAGAACCCAACAAACAGAACCTGGAAGAGAACGGAAACTTTAATGAGAGTGTTTGCTGCTGCGTGGCTCTGTTGTTGTTGTTACCTGGACGAGCATCTCAGACTAAACTGCAGTAAAGAGGAAACAATTAAGAGAAATTTGCAAGCAAAAATGCAAAATCATCCCCAGTTTCAGCCTTTTTTATGTGAAGATTTGGTGCTTTTCATTGTCTTATATGATAGTAAATTAAATATCTTTAGGCTTTTAACTATTAGTCATAAAAACAAGACATTTGAGAAACATAAATGGGTATTTTTTGCAGCAGCAGTCGTTGTTTACTTTCAGCAGCATTGACGCAATATCTCCTCTTCCGTCTTTAATGCATGAAGTCCCTGACAACTCGGGCTGCAAAGAGAGATTTTAAATGACCAAATATGTTGTTATCTTGCAGGATGATGGAGGCATTTTTACTGTCTTTAAAACCACATTTAGACAAGAGAAGAACATGTTATTTATGGTAGTTTAACTACATTCTGCAGCAGCTTGCTGGTAATTCAACTGCAGTTGTATTTGTGTCTTAATTCAAGTAGTTAAATCACTTTTTTGCCTTAATATTTCTGTATTTATACTCCTGTGTGAATTAAATACTTACTATACTTAATATTTTGTCATTTAATTATAAACGTATAGACTTCCTAGTAAATTTGTGTCAGTATGTGCTTGTTTTTGTCTCTATAGACAATATAAATGTGTATTAGGGTGGTTAGTTGCAGCCCTTGAGCCTTTATTTTTGCAAAAGTTATAGTAAGAAGTTGTGCATCCTCTTCCTGCTGCAGCAGCCGTTGTTTACTTTCTGCAGCATTGATGCGATATCTCCTCTTCTGTCTTTAATGCATGAAGTCCCTGACAACTCGGGCTGCAAAGAGAGATTTTAAATGACCAAATATGTTGTTATCTTGCAGGATGATGGAGGCATTTTTACTGTCTTTAAAACCACATTTAGACAAGAGAAGAACATGTTATTTATGGTAGTTTAACTACATTCTGCAGCAGCTTGCTGGTAATTCAACTGCAGTTGAATTTGTGTCGTAATTCAAGTAGTTAAATCACTTTTTGCCTTAATATTTCTGTATTTATACTCCTGTGTGAATTAAATACTTACTATACTTAATATTTTGTCATTTAATTATAAACATATAGACTTTCTAGTAAATTTGGGTCAGTATGTGCTTGTTTTTGTCTCTATAGACAATATAAATGTGTATTAGGGTGGTTGGATGCAGCCCTCGAGCCTATTTTTTTGCAAAAGTTATAGTAAGAAGTTGTGCATCCTCTTCCTGCTGCAGCAGCCGTTGTTTACTTTCTGCAGCATTGATGCAATATCTCCTCTTCTGTCTTTAATGCATGAAGTCCTGGGTGTATATATGTGATGCTCGGTGGTTTAAATATACAGATAATTATAGCACCTTGCAGCCCAGGGTGTTTGCATGTACGAATGTGCGGTTAAAAGAGGCCTGAGAGGCAGCACATGCTCAGGAGGATCATGAAGCAGCATTTATTCACCTCCTCTCTCCTCCTCCTCCTCCTCAGACGGCCTATAAGCCCTGGCTGTGCGCTCAGTATTTCCCCACCACCCAGCTGTCCTGTCAGAGGAAGGTACCGTGCCACCAGTACTGCCTGGAGGTGCAGCAGAGCTGTCCGTTCATCCTGCCCGACAACGACGACCTGATCCACGGCGGCAGCCCCAGCTTCATCTGCACAGGTCGGTACCAGAGCAGAGCAGCGTTTCCAGCGTGTGTGGGTGTTTGTGTGGCCTTGTATTCTCCGCTGCCTCCGAGAAAAACCTCCAAAGTTAATTTATGACATCTTTGTAAAAGGATGCAACAGTATTAATTCATGCACGGTGTGTTTCTTGCTGGTATTCCTCCAGGAGAACAGGTGAGAGGTGTTACTGAAGGCTTTCTGATGACATCTAGTGGCCGCTTGCAGCTCAGCCCCAAGGACGTTTTAACAATGCATTGATGAATTGAATTTGGCCTGTCTCTCAATATTTACTGCAGTTTATACAGTAGTAATCACCAAGGACTCTGCCTCAGAGGAGCAGGAGCTGGCCGAGAGCCAACAAACAAACTATCGGGAGTCTGAGCGCCGAAACGGCGTCATCAGCAGACAGAGAGAGGCGTGCAGGGATTCTCTGCACAGGGTCAGACCGGGAGGAGCTGAGCTGCAGGTTCTGTCAGGGAAACAACATCTTAAGAGACTGTAGAGAAGTTATTAGTGAGGATGGAAAGATTCTCTGCAGGAAAGCACCCTTACTCACTCCTTGCAAGATGCATGATTTAGAAAATACAGGATCAAATAAAGTGCACAGGTGCATTTAATCACCTTACTTCCACATCACAGTTAACCCATTGACGCCTAAAACTTCCTGTAAAACCTCTGGGCGATTTTAAAATCAGCCCCTAAAACCTGAAGTTTTTCTGGAAATTCAACAGAAGTGTCAACGCTTCTACTAAATAATAGATTTTTCAGCCTCTGTAGCAGATAGAAATTAAATTCAAAAAGTATTTGAGAGCTAGTATACAAATACTACAAAACGACGTAACCGCTTTCCAGGCTTCAATGGGTTAAGTAGCTAATAGAACCAAGATGTCATGGCAACATCTACATCCACATAAAGATTAGGGATTAAGACGAGGAAAATCTGATGAATTTTAGTTAATAGGGGATACAAAACTATATCCAGACATCTGCACAAACTGTTAAATTCTTAGTTAGTGTTAGTAAGTTATAATGCATGTGTTCGGGGTGCTCTTATTGTGAAATTCTGGGCTTGTTTTTGCTATTTTTTATGTCTTTTGTGCCAGAGAAACAAAGAAATCCTCCTTATGAAATAGAGAAGTTATTAGTGAGGACAGAAAAATCCTCTGCAGGAGAGCATCCTGACTCACTCCTTGCAAGATGCATGATTTAGGAAAATAAAGGATCAAATAAAGTGCACAGGTGCATTTAATCACTTTACTACCACATCATAGCTAAGTAGCTACACTGTAAAAAAAAAATCTGTTTAATTTACGGTAAAATACCGGCAGCTGTGGTTGCCAGAACTTCACCGTAAGAAATACAGTGAGCGTATGTAAATGTAAATATCAGCAAAAAAACTGTAATTTATACTGAATAATCCCATTACTTTCAGGATAATTGTGTCATCATGGTATTTCTCCATTCATTTTACATGGAAATAGTTTATTTTTACAGCACAACTGTGTGTTTTCTACAGTTTATGACAGTAGAATTTAAAGTTTTATGCTATTCTTTGATTTACAGTAATTAAAAGTATCTACTACGGTGATGTACAATGTTCAATTTTACGACCTATTTCTGATGCAATTTGACAGTGTTTTACTGTAATTTCTACAAACATTTTTTACAGTGTAATAGAACCAAGATGTCATATAATATATGTGACAAACAAAGATTATGAGTAATAAAGTTTTTTAAGAAGCAAAACATAGCATATATAGTTGTTATAATTCATGTTTTCCTTTCATTTCCTGCAGGCTTATCTATTTTTTTATTAAGTAAAGTAGCTGGAATACTCATTATTTAACTTTTTTAGCTGTTTATGTGTGTGAAAATTATTATAGAATAATGAATAATTTATATGGTGAACAAAGTATCCAAAAACTAATAAAATCTTGATGAATCTATATAAATGGGGGCCGTATTAACATGTCTGCATAAACTGTTAAAGATGCATCATTTAAAAAAAGGATCAAATAAAGTCCACAGGTGCATTTAATCACATTGCTTCCACATCACAGTTAAGTAGCTTATAGAACCAATCCATCATATTATATGTGAGAAACAAAGATTATGAGTAATAATGGATGTTAGAGGTCAAATTTTAATGTTGTTTCCTTCCTTAATTGAGGAAAAAGTTTTTAAGAAGCAAAATATAGCATATATACTTGGTATAATTCATGTTTTTCTTTAATTACCTGCAGGTTTATCTATTTATTATTAAGTAAAGTAGCTGAAATGGTCATTATTTAACGTTTTAGGTGTTTATGTATGTGAAAATTATTATAGAATAAGATGCATTAAGAAAGTGCACAGGTGCATTTAATCATATGTCTTTACTTTAACATCGCTGTTAAGTAGCTAATAGAACCAATATGTCTTATTATATGTGAGAAACAAAGATTATGAGTAATAATGGATGTTAGAGATCAAATGTTAATGTTGTTTCTCCTTTACTTGAGGAAAATGTTTTCTAAGAGGCAAAATATCGCACATATAGTTGTTATAATTCATGTTTTTCTTTAATTACTTGCAGGTTTATCTATTTATTATTAAGTAAAGTAGCTGGAAAAGTCATTATTTTAATTTTTTTTCCACTTCTGATGTGTGTGAAAATTATTATAGACAAAGAAATACTTTGTATTAATTACTCTCCCCAGGTTACCTTGAATTCTTGAAGAAAACTTTGTTTTTTTTGCATGCCTCCACGGTGAACAAAGTATCCAAAAACTGATAAAATCTTGATGAATTTATATAAATGGGGGTTGCATTAACACGTCTGCATAAACTGTCAAAGATGCATAATTTAATGCACAGGTGCATTTAATCACTTTACTTCCACATCACAGTTAAGCAGCTAATATCACCACTATATAAGAATATGAATATTAATGGATGTTAGAGATCAAATTTTAATGTTGTTTCCTCCTTTACTTGAGGAACAAGTTTTTAAGAAGTAAAATAAACCAGTTTTTCTTTAATTGCCTGCAAGTTCATCTATTTATTATTAAGTAGACTAAATGGAATATTAATGCTTTTAAGTTAATTTAAGTACCATGAATTTGTTAAGTTTTTATTCCCCTACAATAAGGAATATTTCATGTGAAAACTTGTATATTAATTATTCTCCCCAGGTTACCCTGAATTCTTAAAGAAAATTTGTTGTTTTTCTTGCATGCCTCCATGTTGAACAAAGTAACAACCCAACCAAAAATAAATTAAAAAAACATTTGTAAACCGGTCAGATGTGCAGAATTTTAATTTGTTTTACAGGAACTGCTTCATGCAAATTGCTTTTTTTTTGGCAAAATTAAAATTTTATGCTTAGATGTGCAGACTTTTTTATTTTTAACATTTATTTTAATTCAAAGTCATGCACATGTTATTTACATGTCACTTGTTTGTGAAACAAAGTAAGAAATATAAAAGTAAGTAAGTCATGGCAACATCTACATCCACATAAAGATTAGGGATTAAGACGAGGAAAGTCTGCTGAATTTTAGTTAATTAATACAAAACTATATCCAGACATCTGCACAAACTGTTAAATTCTTAGTTAGTGTTAGTGAGTTATAATGCAAGTGTTCAGGGTGCTCTTATTGTGAAATTCTGGGCTTGTTTTTGCTATTTTCTATGTCTTTTGTGCCAGAGAAACAAAGAAATCCTCCTTATAAAATAATAACTGACCTGTTTTAAAGCTCTGTTCTGTCTGAGTGCGAACACAAAAAAAGCAGCACAACATTTATCTGCTGATGTTTATCTCCACATCTGCTGCTGTGCGTCACTGCTGTAACAGCCACTTTCTCTCTATATATAGTAAAGATGTGACATCACAGCTTTACGGAGCTTTAAACAGCTCGTTTTAGCTCTTTTAAAGTATTTATATCACACTTAGATCTGCTTTTTATGCCAGAAAAAGACGTGGAGATCTAACTTTTTAACATGTCAGACTTAACTGCAGGAAAAGAGGCAGCACTTTTGAGAAATTTGCAAGCAAAAAGGCAAAATAATCTCAAATTTCAGCCTTTTTTATATGAAGATTTGCTTTGCTTTTCATTGTCTTATATGATAGTAAATTAAATATCTTTGGGTTTTTAACGAGTAGTCATAAAAACAGGACAAGTGAGAAGCATTAATGGGTATTTTTTGCTGTTTTTCTGTATTTTTTTACCCAAACATGGGAATAATTTGCAGGGCGATATGGCCAAAATCTTCTTTCCTGATTTCATATCTCATTTGCACAATATTTTTCATATTTTGCTTAAACATTCTTATATTTATACTCCTGTGAGTTAAATACCTACTAAACTTAATATTTTGTCATTTAATTATAAACTTTACTGCAATATCAACAGTTTCACTTGAAAAACACCAACATAAATTTAGACTTTCTACAAAATTTGTCTCAGTATGTGCTTGTTTTTGTCACTTTAGACTATATAAATGTGTATTAGGGTGGTTAGTTGCAGCCCTTGTGCCTTTACTTTTGGAAGCAAAAATGCAAAATAATCTAAAGTTTCGTCCTTTTTTATGTGAAGATTTGGTGCTTTCCATTGTCTTATATGATAGTAAATTAAATATCTTTGGGTTTTTAACTATTAGTCATAAAAAAACAAGACATTTGAGAAACATTAATGGGTATATTTTTTTTGCTGTTTTTCTGTATTTTTTTAACCCAAACATGGATTTAGGAAAGAAGACCATATCCATATCGCCTTGCAGTTTATTTTCTCATAATAAATGCATGTTTGGGTTAAAAAAATACACATAAACAGCAAAAAAATACTCATTAATGTTTCTCAAATGTCTTGTTTTCATGAAGGGCTGCAACTAACTACCCTAATACACGTTTATATTGTGTAAAGTGACAAAAACAAGCACAAATTTAGGAGAAAGTCTGATTTGTGTTGGTGTTTTTCAGTGAAACTGTTGATTTTGCACTAAAATGTATAATTAAATGACAAAATATTAAGTATAGTAGGTATTTAACTCACACAGGAGTATAAATGCATACATATATACATACATAAATCAGACTTTCTACTAAATTTGGGTCAGTATGTGCTTGTTTACTGGGTCCATTTGGTCATTTTTTTAAACTTTTGATAAGTTTTTAGTGTAGTAAAACAGCTTTTTCAGCATCAGAGGGGTCTCTCCTGTGCAGGTTAACCCTTGCAGAGCCGTGCAGCGGTGCAGCGGTGCGTCAGCCTCTCGGCGGTTGTGGACTTTAGTTCGAGTTCATCTGAGGGTCAGAGTGTCTGTGATTAAAGCGACACTCTGAGCTCCTGTGGGCTCGATGTGTCTGCAGAGCTGGAGGAGCTCCAAGGGGGAGCTGATGAGGAAACCATCACCGTGCTGCAATTAAAACCGTTCAATGTAAACTCAACTGTTGGTGTTAACAGATGCTGTTTTTAACAGAACTGGAGCATCACTCCGATGCCCTACTTCTGTTTAATCCCAACATTTCTCCTGAAGACGAGTATATTAACCCTCTGAACTCCAACAAGCAGTTTATGCTCAGTTTCCACTGCAATATATATATACAAGTCCTGCACGATCATGGCTGAAAGTAAGCAGAACTCTACATGTCTTTTGTGCAGAAAAATACAGTTTTAAAAACGCTTAAAGGTCAAAGTTCACAGAATTTTTTGTCATGTGACGGTTTGTCTCAGCTAAGTTGTTCATGGCTTCACAGTTGCTCTAGGATGTGCAGAATTATTTTATCTTTAACATTTATTTTAATTCAAAGTTATGCACATTTTATTTACAAGTCACATGTTTGTAAAAACAAAGCAACAAATATAAAAGTAAGTAAGTCATGGTAACATCTACATCCACATAAAGATTAAGGATTATATATATTTACTTACCTTTCACATTCATCTATTTATATACGCCCACACACAGAAACAATCCAACCAAAAATACATTTAAAAACCTTTTGTAAACCGGTCAGTTGTGCAGAATTTTAAGGGTTTTTTTGTTGTTTTTTTTACAGAATCTGGTTCGTGCAAATTGTTTATTTTTGGCAACATTTTAAAGAAGTTTTGATGAAATATCTGTATCTGTATTTTATGCTTAGAGTTTGTTTGTTTTTCCTCACAAAAGCATTTATCACTTATGATACACTTAAGAGTTGTTTGAAAGTTGAAAAACAATACTTTGTTTTTACAAGTTCTGGTTGTGATAAATTGTATTTTTTTTTTTTTTTTCTTTAAAGAACACATGCTTTCCTAAGCCATCAGCAGGTTTTGGGCTCAGATGGTTATTTATCAGGCTGATATTTGTATTTTACTGGATCATACAGTCATGGAAAAAAATATTTTAGTTAGTTATTTGATAATAAGCAAAATCATGATCAAGAAAAACATGTTAAATGTCTAAATATCAGCTCTGAAACTAAACTCTCATCAGCTATTTTTGTTGTTATCATTATATTTGTCCAAACAAATGTATATTAAGTTGTACCAGGCATTAAAATGAACAAGAAATTAGAGAAAACAAGGGTCTAATGATTTTTTTCCATGACTGTATGACGTAAACATTTCATGAGACGATATAGGCAAGGCAAGGCAAGTTTATTTGTATAGCACAATTCAACACAAGGTAATTCAAAGTGCTTTACATACACATTAAAAACAGCAAGACACAATTGAAAACAGTAAAAACAGTCAATTAAAACAGAGAAATAGAAATAAAAGTATAAATAGGATAAAATAAGATACAGCAGGATAAAAAAAAAGAGATAAAATAATAAAAAGCACAAGTATAAAGTTGTCCGAAATATTTTCTCTTTCCGTGTCGGCTGTCAGTGAACCGAACCACCTGGACAGTTCAGACTGTAAACCTGTAGAAAGTCACCGTCTCTGTGTGTGTGTGTGTGTGTGTGTGTGTGTGTTGTCTCTCAGGGCTGCTGGCGGATCATCTATCAGACAGTGAGGCGGAGTGCTGCGACGTCCGGTGGGACTCCAGAATGGACAACCCTTCAGGCGGGACACTAAAAAGGACTGCTTCTTCCTGCCAGCCCGAGGGGGCCTCGGTCACCTCCGCCGCCACCCCGAGACTGTGCAGCGGGCGACTGAAGATCTGCCTGCTGGCCCTGGTCCTCCTACACACTGTCATCATCATTTCAGCCTCCCATAACTCCACGTTGGTGGGCGTGGCTGCCATTTTCTCGCCGGAGGAGAGCGCTTCTAACGAGGAGTGAACCTCGGGGGGGTTGAATGAGGATTATGGCTTTTACAAACGTCACGGCTGCCAGGGACACACGAGCTGGAGACGCCGATGAACCATCAACCACAGGAAGTGGGAGGGTTTTAACTGGAGCTAAGGGTGCTGGGACCGAGATGTTTGAGGACCACTCCCCTAAAGAACTGACCTCTTGCCACTTGAAACCTGCTCATTGTTTCTATTCCATCCAAATGTTTTCTAGCATATTGTCCCTCCTCTCCTCTCCTCCCTCTCCTCCCGTCCCGGCGTTTTCGGTGTGTATGGATGGCACGTCAGAGGAAAAACCGGACATTGATGAAGTGTGTGCTCTCACTCATCATTACCTTTAGATTTTTGCTGCATTTCTTTCAGGTGCCAGAATGTTTTTCGACATATCAACTGTTTCTCTTCCTCCGCTCCATCACCTCAGAGGCGTCTTCTTACTACCTATGTATGTATGTGATGCCTGCTCATCCATCCATCACTCACTCTGAAAACAAAAAATGTATGTGATTCTTCTATATTCTAATGTTCAGCTTGTATTTTGTCCCACTAGACTTTTTTCTCGACCCCTAACGACGGTACATGCCTACACGTTTTAGGACCTTAAGTGCTCTGAGACTGGCTCGCTCTCTCTGCTAACTTGTTGGGGCCATTTGAGCAAGTTAGGAGTGACGGAGCGCGGAGAGCTAGTGACGGCTCAGCTGGTGATCACAGACAGGAGTCAGGCACCACGCAGCGCTCCTGGACAGACAGGACAGGTAGTGGTGTTCTCTGGTTTCCAGAGTGTTCAGTTTACCTCATGCGGTAGCGTCGGCGTTGCAGACTCGTCTGAACGCCGCGGAGGGTTTTTAGAGTACACGAGACAAGGACAGGGACAACCCAGGGACACTAGAGAACAGATGCATGATGCCAAAACACCAGAGGCCTCTTTTATCAACCACGCACCAGCCCAAAAGTTTGTTTTTTGTTCTTTTCGTAATGATATTAAATCTATTTTAGAGTGGAATTACAGTGCAGCAGTTATGAGTTACTGGAAACCAGTCACATCTGCAGAGCTCGTTTTATTTGCATCTGGTGACTCTGACAGATTTCTGCTCCTCGTCGGGACAAACACAACAATCTAATATACAGTTATGGAAAAAATGATCAGACCAGCCTCTTTTTCTTCACTTTCTTGTTCATTTTAATGCCTGGAACAAGTAAAGGTACATTTGTCTGGACAAATATAATGATAACAACATAAATAACTGATAAGAGTTTAGTTTAAGAACTGATATCTAGACATTTTCCATAGTTTTCTTGATCATGATTTTGGTTATTATCAAGAAGGTTTCCATGAAAAAATGACCAAAAAAGGACACAAAATTATCAAAATAGACACAAAATGACTAAAAATACAGGAAAAAAAGTATTATTCCACCCTTTTTTTCTTCACTTTCTTTTTATTGATAATGATTTTGGTTATTTTGAAGAAAACCATGGAAAAAGTCTAGATATCAGCTCTTAAATTAAACTCTTATCAGCTTGTTTTGTGTTATTATTATATTTGTCAAAACAATTGTACCTTTAGTTGTACCAGGCATTAAAATGAACAAGAAAGTGAAGGAAACAAGGGTGGAATAATCATTTTTTTCCATGACTGTAGCTTACAAAAGTCTACAGTTTCAGCGTAACCTCTAAATTTTGCCAACTTCAAGACTAGTTTTCTGTTTCCCTTGCTAGGATTGCTTTCGATTCAAATCTCCTGAGATATTTCTTCGCTGTCTAGCCTCATTTACACTTGACTCTTTGCTGCATTCTGACAAAAACATATTAATAAATGCTCATTATTGACCTATTAGTGATGTTGGTAGGCTAATTAAGACTCAGTTTTAGCCTGTTTTATCTTTATTTCAAGGCACAAAATAACAACCCCTGACTTAGAATGACAACAAATTAATTGGGGAAAATAGTGGAAAAACAGACAGAAATACAGACTTTTTCATCCACAAAGCTGATTTTATTTCTTCCTTTATTTATGACTGTACTTGTGACTCCGCCTGGTTGATAAACGAGGCCCCGGATCTTTGAGTGCCTCTCTGCTGCGTACGCCCAGTGAGGCAGATTCTGTCATGGAGCAATATAAGAAAAAACAAAGTGTTAGTGTCCTACTTTGTGGCATCTTCACTTACTGTCGCCTCGGCTTTTTTCTGTATGGTGGAGTTAGTCGGTGCAAGTGACCAGCCAGCCAGCCAGCCAGCCAGCCAACCAATCAATCAATCAGTCCGTCGACTCTTAAGTTCCCTTAGACGAGCTGATCAACCGCTATCTCTCACAGACTAGCAAAGGGCTGAGTTAGTGTCGACGTGCGAGGAGTGTGAGGAGTTTTCAAGGGCTGATCCATCAAGTTTTGTTCCTTTTTTTATTTTATTTTGTTGCATGGCTGATGCCGGTTAAGTGCACATTGACACGAGGACAGGTCACGCAGGGATTTAGAATACTCCCCCCCCCTTTTTAGCTACAGAGATTAGACAGAAAAAGAGATTTATCCCACATTTAAAATCTGATAGTGACACTTAAAAATGGAAGCGAGGGACGAGGTATTAGTGGCGGTTCTAGACCAGTTTTACTGTGGGGGCCAGTGTTTAATCAGAGATGATATTTTAGCATTCAAAACCCATTTTAGCTTATTTAAACATCTCATTTAAGTATATTTGGAAGGTGCAAATACAGGTGCATCTCAATAAAAAATAGAAAAGTTTATTTATGTCAGTAATTAAATTCAAGAAGTGTAAATAACACAATAATATAGGTCCATTACACACAGAATGAAACATTTCATGTCCTCATTTATTTAATTTCTTCTAATTATAATTATGGCTTACATTAAATGAAGACCTAAAATTCAGTTTCTCAAAAATTTTGAACATTTCAAAAGACCAATATTAAAAGACATTTCTCATTTTTGTGCCACAATTACTTTTATTTTATTTTATTTTGAAAGTGCAATACAGTGAGAATGATCTTTTTTCATATCTACAGTCATGGAAAAATTATAGACCACCCTTGTTTTTTCTTTCCTTGCTTTCTTGTTAATTTAATGTCTGGTACAACTAAAGGTACATTTATTTGGACAAATATAAAGATAATAACAAGAATAGCTGATAAGAGTTTAATTTAAGAGCTGGACATTTTAACATGGTATTCTTGACAATGATTTTGGTTATTATCAAGAAAACCATGGAAAATGTTAAACTCTTATGAGATAATTTTGTTGTTATCATTATATTTGTCCAAACAAATGTACCTTTAGTTGTATCAGGCATTAAATGAACAAGAAACTGAAGAAAACAAGGGTGGTCAAATAATTTTTTCCAATGACTGTACAAATATATTGATTGAAACAATGAGACCCACCAACAATAACAATTATTTTGTACGACAGCAACATTTCTCATTTTTGTGCACAATTGTTTTTGTTTTTTATTTTGAAAGTGCAGCACAGTGAGAATTATCTTTTTTATATATACAGGTGCATCTCAATAAATCAGACAAAGTCAAATATCCCCAACCAAGTGTTATTATTATTATTATTATTATTATTGTTACTATTATTATAGTACATATAGATACATACTTTTCCAAATCAAACATTTTTGTAATAATGTTATAATTTTTGTACTTTTGTAATATTCAAATTTTTTTTGAGACACTGAATTTTAGGTCTGGTAAGCCATAATCATTATAATTAGAAGAAATTAAATAAATTAAGACATGAAATGTTTCAGTGTGTGTAATGGATCTAAATGTGTTATTTCCACTTTTTAAAATTAAATTAAAATTAAAATTAAATGACATTATTAACATAATTAAACATTTTTTTATGATATTCTAATTGATTGAGATGCACCTGTATACACAAGCTTTTATAGCACAATTAAACCATTATAAAATGTACACATTCTGGGTTCCTTTTGTGTCCAATAAGATATTGTTTGAACAAAAAATAGGTACGAATTCTTCCGTCATTTTATCGTTATAAATGGATCATTTTATTATTAACATGACCCCTGTGTAGAACCGCCACTGTTCTCCTCTAATGACCAGTTAATGACAGATTGGAGCTTCACCTCCAGTTCGTTCTTGGCTGTGAAAACACACACCTCCCCTCTCCACATTAACGGCTTGACCTTACCTCGCCTCGCATCACGCAACCATCGATTTGCTCTTCACACACACACATTTATAAGTGGGATGTCACGTTGACTTGCCTCTGGGTTTTCATAGCCCCCTCCCCTCCCTCCACACACTCTCAAGTTTACTCTCTGACCCCCTTTTTGCTTGATATTCTCCTGTGACGTGTTGTTTGTTTTCCTTGACAAACTGTGAGAACTACATTCCCTTGAAGACAGCAGCGGATGTAATAGGCCCACACTTTGTGCTCCTCTAGCTGTTCACGATCTGAGTCCTGTGGATCTATGCAGATGAACCCCCCCACCCCCCAAACTAACACCCACCCATCCACCTGCCGCCACCGCCACCACCCCTCCTTGTCCTTTCTGTTGTAAATATGTCCTGAGGATGTGGGATCCCACAAATGGCCACCTTTCCCTTCCCAGCCCTCCCCTGCCTCCCCACTGTTGGAATCTCACTGTGTTTTCTGTTCGCCTCCTTGGTTTTTGTCTGTTTTTTGGAGATTTTTGCCGCATTTTTCTGTTGTCTAAAGCAGTGGTGTGAGTTGATGAGTAGGACTAAGTTGGATGTTAAAAAGACGAAGAAGATAAAGAGGTCTTGAGAAAAATATATACAAAAAAATGAAGCTTGACTTGAGAAAAAGGGTTCAAATATAGAGAAAAAATTATGATAAAGTTGTCATATTGTCATACTAGAGATGCTTTAGTTTGCTAATTTACTTTCTTTTTTTTCTACAAAAGACTTGGATGAAATTATTTATAAAATGCGTCCCACGAGTCATGATCTTTTTTGGACGTAAAACAAATACATTTATTAACATTTTGTTCAAAAGAAAATAAATATAAATTATGTTAAACATTACTGGTGTTTGTGCTTTTTTCACTGTTTTTGACATTGATAATAATGATAATTAATAAATAATTGCAGAGGTTATTGAAACTCAACTCTTATAAAATGTTACTTTTTCATTTATTTTTAAAATAATTTTATTGGATATAATTTTTATATTTTATAATATATTTTACAACAGATCTAATTATAATGTTTTAAGATATTTTTTTATATTAATGTTTTATGTTTTTATTTCATAATGACATTTGTTCTAATCACCCTATATGAAATGATAAATAGATGATGAGTGATATAAAATGAGTTTTAATCATTTGAAAAAAATATTTCACAAAGTATTGTGCATTTTAAACAATGTATTTATGTGATTATTCTATATTATAGTTTGTTGGTTTTTTTTTTACAATTGAACACTCAGTTTCATCATGTTCCACGTTTTCACCAGCAGAGGGCGGTATGGCTTCATATTCAGAGTTCATGGAGCAGATTTTATGAACAGTAAGTTATTGTATGACCTGTTTTCACCTTTTCACTCCACCTAAAGCCAAGTCATTTTCATTCCTCCACAAAGAGTATTCTCCACTAAATTATCTCAAATCTCTGGTAGGCTTTTTTAAATGACAATACTACTACTACAAATAATAATAATCTTTCATGTTTATATTTGGCTTGTAAGTGAATGTTAAATGTGAACTTTTGCCCAGTTCTGCAAGAAAAATGCAGGGGTGAAAGTAGCTAAATAAATTTACTGACATTACAATAACAAAGTCATTTTTTGTACTTAATTTTTAGTATATATTTTTTAAAGAAATCGGCCTACTTACATTAACTTAAGTACTTTTTATTTTTGTATTATACTTTGTTACATAAAAAATACGGGCGCAAATGAAATAAAATATTTTTGTGGTGGAAATCAGACATGAAAAAAATGTGGGCAATATTTTTAATTTATTAAGGTAAAATTACGTCAACAACAATTTTGACAAAAAATGACTTAGGCGATTATTTTAACAGTGTGACGATTGTCAATCAATTATTATAATCAGCTGCGAGGCTTTTATTGTGAAAACTTAAATCGCAATCATCCGGCCAACTTCAGTGTGACGTCATGCGTCATTTACGTCGTAACCATGACAGCCGATCAGAACGATTGTAATTGACAGCTGACAGCAATTATAGGCTAGCTGCTAGCTAGTACGTCAAAATGGACAACATAAGGTAAAAATAGCCGGTAGTGAACACCAAATTGTGGACAATATATCGTCGAAGACCGAGTCGGACGTATTGGGGAAACTTTGTGTCGAGAATAAGGTTTTTAGCGGGTTTTTGCTTTTAAAAAGTAGCGACTAGTATTAACTTTGATAGCTAGGTGCTGCGCTAATTGGTTAGTTAGCGGAGTTAACTTCCAGATATTTGCCAGTAAAGTAACGGTACTGAGCTATGCGGGGCAGTTTTTCCAAGCTGGACCACGCAGGGCTGTGACTTCTGCGTCTTCTGAGGGACTTAACTTCAGTGAGTTAACAGTATGTGAGGACTTTCCCATTCAAACAAACGGAGGACATTGTGGAGGATTTCCCGGGCATACGACTGACGTCATGACGTCCAGACAGGTGAGTACTGAGACGCTGTGGTTGTTGTTGTTATTGTTGTTGTTTACATGGTGTGCAGTTTCTCATTTGCTGTTAGCAGTGGTGGAACAAGTGTTCAGATCCCTTACTTAAGTAAAATTACTAATACCACACTGAAATTACACTACAAGTAAAAGTCCTGCATTCAAGGTATCAGCATCAAAATGTACAAAGTAAAGGTACTCGTTATGCTACTCAGACTGTTGATATATTCTAAATATATTGTTTGATTATTTGTATTGATGCATTTATGTTTGCAGCGATTCAATTTAGTAAAGTAAGGGCTCATTTATATTTAACATACTGTTAAAAAAGTCTAAGTCTTACATCTTGACCTGAATAATAACTAAAGGCAGCTAAGTTTAGTGGAATAAAAAGTGCAGTATTTGTCTCAAAATGTAGTGGAGTAGAAGTATAACATTGCAGAAATGGAAATACTCAAGTAAAGTACAGCTGCCCCAGAATTGTAATATGTAGGTTTTTGACTACTCCATATTATTGGTACATGTCTATAAGAAGCGTCAGGCTATTTAATGTAATTTATTAGTATTTATTGTCCTTCATTGTTATTTAATTGACTGAGTTTTGTCTCCTTTTTGGTTAATTCTAATGAGGCTATGCTGAGGAAGGTGGTTATAATTAATAATTAGTGCACAGGCACCAAAGTGCCTTTCTATAGAAATAGAACTTATTGATGGTTTGGGTATAAGGGCTCTGTGATGTGGTATTGCTTCACTAGTGTGTGATGTGATAAAAAATAATTCATATGAAATGTAAAGTGGCTGCCAGAATGGCATGTATGCAGTGTGGAGTGTTTTGGCTATGGAATGATGCTCCTGTTAATAAATATTAATATTGCAACTACCAATGTAACTTTTTGGTACTAGAATATTAAAAGCAGATGCCTTTTCAGTCCACTAGTTGGTGCTGATTGGAGATGTTTTTTTCTTTTTCCATTTAACAGTAATTTACCTTCACATTTCCCAGTTGTTGAAGGGGCTGCATAACTTTTTTTGTATGTTGAATTGTTCAAAATATCACACGTTTGCATTCAGTTAAGCTGAATGATTAATGTCCATTGCTTCTTTTATCTAATGTTGTTCATTTGTGTTTAATTTACTGAGTTTTGACTCATTTCTGGTTAATTCTAAAAGGAAGGCTTAGGAAGGTGGCGGTATATTTGCATTGGATAATTAGTTGTATGTACAGGCTGCAAAGTGCCTTTTATTGAAGTGAAACTTGCTGATGGTTTAGGCATGAGGGCTGGTGTGATGTTGTTCCACTAGTGTGTGTTGTGATTAATATAATTTACATTAAATAAAAATGGCTGCCACAATGTCATCTAAGCAGCTTGGAGTGTTTGGCCCGGTGTTCGTGCTCATTAATGGTTACCATTGCAAATACACATTTAACGGTCTGGTACTAGAACAATAAAATCTGTTGCTTTTTCAGTCCACTAGATGGTGCTGTTTATGTATTTTCCATTTAACCAATTAACTTTCTAAGTCCCCAGTTGCAGAAAGGGCTGCATAACCTTTTCGTTCTTGCATTGTTCAAAATACCTGCACAGTAGCCCACACATGTTTGCATTGAGGAAAGTTGGTCTATTTTCAGTGTAATACAAACAGTCAAGCAACATGACAGTGTTGGCCAGTCTGTCTGCTGCTGCAATGATTAAAGTACAATAAACACATTAAAAACTTTATCTTATTTGATAAAAGAGATTTTGACAAGAAAGTTTTCCTTTGGGGACAAACTATGCAGTTGACAACTGTTAATAAATCACAATATCGTAATACTCACCATGTCGCAATAAAATTGTTGTAATATATTGTGACTTATCGTGATATATTGGATGTCGGGGCCACCCCTAGTCCTGATAGATGAAATCATGGTAAAAATGGGGACTGGCAAACAAATTTAAAACTTCTTTCTTATCGTAACAAGCAGGCACCATGATGGTACCAACATGACTGTTAAAATATGTCAGCTAGGATCCTTACGAGATCTGAATCAAGACGTTTCTTGCATTCTGGCCTCTCTGTGCTGGTTACCTACCTGCGGTAACTGCATGTCTTAAAGGCACTCTTAAAGGTAGTGATAGGCCCCTTCCTGTACTGTCTAATGCACACACCTCTGCTCATTTACTAGAATAGCCTTCCATTGGGAATCAGGCAAACAACTTCACTGAGCCCTTTAAAAGGTGCAATATTAATAAAGGATATTATTTTTATCATTATTACTAATGCAAGATTTCCGGTAAGTGAGCTGCCATCTTCCCAGAAGGAGACAGGAACTAATCAATTTTTTGCCACAAGGTGGCACAATAGGACCATCTTTGATGCTGTGCACTGACACACAGGGTTTCCCTTCTTTAAAGCCAAATACACAGAAATAAAAATCCTACAAATGCTTTGATAGTAATAATTTGAATGAGAGGAGTTTGATTTTCATTGTATAGATGGCCTTCACAAGACTGCATAGCATCTAAGAGGCTGAAAGTATACCTGAATATCCCAGTGGTGAATGTGAGAATGTAAAATCAAATAGCACATGAAAATAAGAGTATATGCATACATTATGTATCTACAGACGGCAGAATGTGTCTACTTGATGCATCTATATGCAACAATACTCCACTGGCAAATACAGCCAAATACATTCACATTCAATACATTCACTAAAATATTATTGTAGGCAACCATTATTTCCTAATTTTTAATACTGGGATGTGGCATTTTGATGAGCATCGGATGAAATATGGACACATCCAGTGGCTACTCTGACTGTTAAAGTGGTTTAACTGCAATATCCTCTTTGTGGTATTTCATGCAGTTTCCCAGAGCAGAGCTCATACATTTCCCACTCATTTTCATTTTTTTTATCTCTTTCTAAACCACATGTCAACTGACCTGACATTTCCCCATCTCATGGGCCTTTTATTTTACTAGCAGGCTGGCAGAGCTTTGTACAGGAGTTGGAAAGAGAGGAGAGACTTCTTGAACTTTATGATCTTGTTATACCAAGAAGTCAAGAAATTCCTCGTGTGTCTTGAGTGTGAAAAGGCCTTTTTTCACGAGGCTTTCTGGGTGAGACCATGTCCTCTGATGCCATTTGGACGTGCCAGAAATCACCCTAAAACACTTTGATGCTGTTAAAAACGCATGTTTGGAGCAAAACCATGATTGTTGCTATGTAGTGTATTTTTTTTCCGAAAAATATTCTTTGCTGCTGGAACGTTTCACCATTTTCTAATCCTATCCAGTGATCATACAGAGCGAAATCCCATATAGAGACATGAACATACTGTACAGCACTTTTGATTAAATCAAACAGCCCACCACCAACAAACACCAAAAAGCTCAGTCTGTGTTCTTGTTGTCACACGCTCTAAATGAATCGAAGATGCCAGCATCCCACCCACATGTCGTCCTCTTGCTGCCCACTTCCCTCTCTAGTCGGAGTTTATTTATTGAACAAACTGGCATCTAACTCGCCCGCAACGCTTCAGTGACTTGACACCTTTGCTAGCATCGGCCAACACACCATCCATCCAACGCCTGGGCGCGTCTGCATCAAAGGCCCCGCTGCAGCAGCGAGTTGGAGGGCTGACAAAAAATCCTGGCTGGGTGCATTTGTAGCTGCTGCTGCCAGAGGGAGAACAGCTGGGGTTACTACTGTATGTGCAGCTTTGAGGAGTTAGGCATTTTGACAACACAATGAGGGAGAATAATGTGTGTACATGATCCCTTTTGTCTGAGGGAGGTGCAGAAGCAAGGTGCTGCACAAACTAACACACACAACAATACAGAAGTCCAGTGACTCTGCAGTCTCCCATCGTGCCCTCTGGACACGCATGTCACTTCCCATCTGTCTTGTGCACTCTGTCGAACAAGCTCCTGGAGCCATTGTGTTTTTGATCTAGAAACGGAGAATAACATTACATTTTAATGCTAGAATGTGTTTCTTCATGTGTGTCATGTTGCATTTGGAAACATAGCTTTGTGTATGTTCTTACTGGGAGAAATTGTATGGAAGCAAATAAAATACATAACTTACATAACTGAATGTAACCACTACTGAACACTAAATGTCAAAATCTACATACTGCCATGTTTATAATACTGAAATACTTTGCTTTTGCTTCCATAATTTCAGGTTTAAGTCCTGTTTAAAATACCTGTAACCCAATAATTTGAAATAGATAAGTACATTTAATAGATTCATGTTGATAATGTAAGTAATTATTTGTTTATTTTTCTAAAAGTAGAAATATTATGCTCATTTTCAGGTTCATGCTTTATTTCTGGCACATATTTACATGCTTCAATGGTTAGAAAGACCTACTTTTTCATACAGTCTATCTGAATACACCTGTATTCACCCTCCCAAATAAGTCCAGTCTGCTATGATTGGCTTGCAAGAAAAATATGGCATTTCTTTGCAAAGGCAGCTCTCAAGCTGTGTGTTGAGATACTCACAGGGTGGCCTGAATGTGACATAGGAAGGGAAGCCATATCTGAATGGTCCGTTAAATCCGAATTTATTTTTTTTCTTGAGAAAGCTGAAAATCTGACCTAGTTGTCTTATTTCACAGGTTTTTGGTTGGTTGGTGCTCCAGATACCCAAATGTATGTGCATAAGCACTGAAAAGGTGAACTTTTCCATAATATTTCCCCTTTTAAATCATGATTTTAGTTGGTTCAGAAAAATAAATGCAACATGATCACGTGTCAACACGCTGTTCACATCCCTGAGCTACATGTGATGCATTAGCCTCGGGCTTCTGCTGTCCCTGTTTGTTGCAATGCAGTTATCAGTAGTCTTACAGGATGTAGCAGTTGTTGATAAAAACACACAAAAGGTGATGTTTTTTCCAGTGTTTGTTCACAGGTGACTCAGTTTTGCAGTTGACAGCAAGGGCTTTATTATTGGAAATCTATGCTGGGCTTTGTCAGAACTCCTGGATGTTTTTTAATTTCACAGCAGTTATAGAGGGAGACATGGATATATAATGCACAATATATGAACTGGCATTTGTAAATATTAATTTGTCTATTGTTGGCCCAGACTGCTTTATCTGAATCTCCATGCAGTAAAGTGACACTATACGATGTGAGCAATGCAATGACATAAACTCTTTTTTTTCCCTCTCTCCATCCAAGAATCTGTCAAAATTCACAATTGCCAGATGGCGTGTGAGATGCTCCGGGCTGCACCAGACATTTAACAGATATCACTCTTTGCAAATCTCCCCCTGTAGCTTCTTTATACACTTTTTTTGTGCATCTGTATTATTTTTAAATTGTTTCACTGCATGAATCAGTCATAACAGTATGCCATATATCTGAGCTTTAAGCGAGCGCTGGCAATGAAATGCCACAGAAAAGATGTCCTCCAATACACACTCACCATTCATAAGTAAGCCTTCTTCTTTGCTATCAATCTCTTCTATTTTATCCCTTTGAAAATGTTTCTAAGGTCAACACGGGTTGCCTTAGAGACAACGAGACAAGCATTCTTCTACTTCACTAGAAGCACGGACAGCACACACCAACACACATCGGTGGCTGTTAATCAGTCTGATCTACAGTTCAGGGTGACGTTCTTTACACTTAAATATACTGCTGAGGACAATTAATGAAGCCCCTTTGCCATTTTGTCTGATTAAAGTTGATCTTATCATCTTGCTCCTACTTGAGGAAAGCAAGTCTCAGCATTAAGAAATAGAGCAGCATAATCACAATCAAGACACTCAGCGAGAAACGCATTATAAAGGTCAGTCACAAGGAGTTAGATCGCCTGGCAGACAGAAATGACAGCGTGTACTTCATTTGTTCTGCTGTTGATTTTGCACTGACATTTAATTTAATTTTCAGCATGCAGGATGTTGTGTGAGGCAGTTAAAGCCCACTAATCCACCGTTTGTTCAGAATTCTTGACAAATGGAGCTTCATTTTTTCTTACCAACACTTACACTCACATATTTATTCATCTATTGCGAGTTGTTTCATTTTTGCATGTGTTATAAACCCTGGTCCAAACTGCTGCAACTACAGGTTGGACATGTCATATTATACCCAATATTGTATTGTAAGTGTCTAAACAACACATTAATACCCTAAAACCATGAAACCCCTGCTTTATCTGACTTGTAATTATTATAAATGACTTCTAATCTACCTTAATAGCAATGAAGGGTTATATCCTAACAATATAACAACTTACTTATTTGTGCACATTTTTTTTTTTACAATTAATCAAATATGACGTCAACTCAGCACCTTCTCTACCAAAACTTTACAGACATTTCAGTGGTTGTTCTGACTTCAGGGCCGTTAATGTGACTGTGAGTTGTGAAAACATTTTTCAGATTATTCAGACACAACATGAATGTAGCATAAATACTTACTGTTGTTCTACCAGCAATGTCCCAAATGGTCTACACAGAACATTTTTTACATTCATGTAGCAATAATAAGCTATTAATATTATTAGTTTGGAGCTAACTTAACAGGTGTCCGATCTTTTTTGTGCTCTGGAACGTGAACTAGAGGTTTTTCTGGTCAGAACTTGTGTGCATACATTTTTAACAACTGATTATGCAGAACCATCACTGTCATAGAAGTAGAATAAGACCAGACCACAGACAGAGAGGCAATAATTGCAATCAATGTAGTGGACTAATTTCGTATAAACCCAATTCTGGCAAGTCATGGAGTCATTGAGGTGAGCGTTTGCAGTAACAACCCAACTAGCAGTGCAGTAGTGCCAAGCATGGAGAGCCAGCTGCTCTATAAGTAAAATTTAACAACTTAATACTTCATCCATTGACTCGTGATACAGCATAAGAAAGCACGTTGCTATCGCCGTTTTCTGTGACCAGTGTAGCATGAAAGCATTGTGAAGCTATCTAATTCTCTTATTTCACTTCACTCTGTGTTTTGGCAGTGCTAGAACAAAGAATACAGCATTAAAATGAATGTCTTTCAATAAAAATACATCATAATCATACATCATCATATCTCCGTACACATACACACAACTTCTCACAAATTCAAGAAAAGACCTACACTCAGTAACTTTCCTTAACTCTGGTTTAAAGTCAGCATGAGCACTTGAAGTAGTTCTGATTACCCGCATTGATTTTTTACATGAAACCTATCGAGTTGAATTGGAGGATAATGACCTCAGGCTTCAGGCAAGTTGGCTTTTACCCCAGGGCAGCTGCCATATTCATGCAGGTTTCTGAGAGGGAGCGTGAGAAGAAAAACTAGTTAGAAAAAAATGGTGAAAAAGTTAATGGATGTGCTTCAAATACGTGATTGAAATGTTTCTGTGATTACCATACATACCCACCGGCACCACAAAAACACACACATAGGCCATTTCAAATCAATGTGTTCATCTTCCCACACGGCAATCGAGCTGGCATGTGTGTGGAACCAGAGGAGAGCCGGAGCTGATCACCTGGAGGGGACTGAGAAATAAGGGGGTGAGAACACTTTAAAAAAGCACAGCACCCACACACATTGATTAAAATCAGGGGAGGACTAAAGAGTGAGGAACGTTTGGTGTGGAGAGACGAGAACAACAAAGCTCTGGTCTGTAAAAGCAAAGCTCCCCTCTATGTCTGTGAGTCAAGTAGCTCTTGTGCCTCGCTGCTGTTTCTGCTGTTAAAATTCAGTGCTATGTGAGTTTAAATTTGAGGATGCATGTTTACTTAAATTCTCCACCTCCCCTTTCGACAATCATCTTCTCCAGATGACTGCTAGTAGTAAATTACCCATTAAACTTGAAATGATTTGAGTTTCCTTCTGGTGCTAAAATTAATTTGACTGCAAATCAATCACTGAGCTCTTTGGCCTCGGGGCAGATGGAGGAGATGGTCTTAAATTACAAAAAACAAAAAAACAATTCACTGCACAGTGTTGTGGTGCTGCAACGGTTCATAGCTTCTCTTTTATAACATTATTGCAGCAGAGAATACATTAGGGGTATTTTATAACTGAAGTAATTCAGTCATAACTCTGGGGTAAAAAGGAAATCTGATATTAATGACTCTGAACAACAGAAGTTTCTATGAATAGATTGACAAAAGCTTATCAACTTTCTTGCTATATTTGAAGAGACCGATAACACTCTTGTGTCTGTGTGTTTAAGGATTTGCCCATTATGTTTATTTTCTTTAAGGTTTCTTGTGTCATTCTGTAGCTTCCCAGTAATGTTTCTTATGTATATAAATCCAAACATTAACAGATTGGTGGAAGTGTGTATGTTTTAGTTTGGAAATGCTACTTTCCCAGGCCCTTATGAAAACTTTTCCCCTGTGAACTGATGATAGATTTCTGGATTATGACGTTGTTACATGTTTATCTTTATCCATAGGCAGTGTGTATAATGGACAGTGGCCATTATGTTTCTTGTTTGGAGAAGCAAAGTACTGGCATGGAAGCCAAGCAATATACCGCTGTAGACGTCACGTAAATTCAGATTTGAGACTAAAAGTGACACAATAACACTAACTGACAGCGGTAGACCAACAACAAGGAGTCTGGTGGCTTTGAAGATAACCATATGTACTGCTTTACACGGTGGCCACAGCAAAACATATTTTCGTTCCCTAAAAAGAAATCAGTATTAGTTGTAATGCTGTAATGCTAGATTAAGAATATTTTTATCGTTTCACCTTGCCGTCAGACAGCCTTTTATGATGGGGAACCGAAAACATTTCTATGCTTTTGTCAAAGCTGCCAGATACCACATACAAAAGCAGTAATTTTACCTTGTAGAACACAGGAGAGGCCCGTCTTTTGAATCCTTCTCTATTGTTGTCCAGGGACAGGAGGAGCTCCATTTGATGCCCTTGATATAAAAATAAAACCTTGGAGCTTTTTAATATTAATATATCTTTATATGTGTTGTAAGTAGACGTAAGTGGTAACGATTATCTCTTCCATCTAATGCGTATTTCCAAAAAATGTTGAAAAATTCCTTCAAGAAAAAAAGACTTGACTGACTGGCTTTTCAAGACAGTTTATGGTCAAGTATTAGCCTGCCTTCACTAATGTTTTGTATAAATCATCTCTGGTGGAACTTCCAGTGAATTTCAGGTGCAAAAAAAGTAGCAAAGTGGCTTGCTCAGGTCTTAGAGCTCAGGATGTCCCTTCACAGTCTGGTTGGTTTGAAGTACTTTTGCACAGCTTAAGAGGTTGGAAGAAAGGCAGGTAACTGAAGATAAAACGCCTATTTGATATTTGCTAACACCTCTTCATTATGAGTACATACAGCACACTTGCTTCATTTAGATTAATTTATTTCACAAGTGCCTTAAGAATGACTTTATTTCCAGCACAGTGATCAGCTGTTGGCAGTTCTGCAGGCATGCCGCCTCTGAAAGCTGCTGTCTTTGTCATCTGAAGCATGATTCTTTCCAGAAGAGCTCTCATAAATAAATCAGTCTTTAAAGACACAAAAAGAATAAGATTAAATCATCACTCAAAAGCCCCCCATTGAAAGTGAATGTTTTTCTGAAGCCCTCTATGAATAACTGAATGGAAATCCTTTGATAATAAAGCACCTTTATTTCTGGCATACAGAGAATAATCAAGAAGCAAAGGCAATAAAAACAGATTAACAAGTATGCGAAAAGTCAATTTACAGGATGAATGAATCGTAATTAGTTTCCTTGTTTGAGGTAAATTTTCGCTGGAAAACAAACTTTGTTAGTGAGATGTCTGAATTCTGTGTTCCTTTAAAAAAAATATGAATAATGTAAGCATCCTGGCAGACAGACAGTTAAACAGGCAAACAGAGTTGATGGAGTCATGAGGCTTAAGAAACTTTGAGTTAAAAGTATTTCCTCTGAGTGGACTATAATTCATTCCCACTTGACTCTCAGACCAGAATCTTTCACGGTTAGGTGGAGTGATGGAGGAAAAAAAACTCTGCTCTGCCTCATTTCCATAAATGGGCTATTCTTTAGAGCCACGCAGTGTGAATACATTTTGGAAAAAAGCTCTATTAGAAAAGCCAATTCCTTTTTGAAGGATAGGAGCTTTGTTGTGTCAGTGTTGTAGCAGCAATGATTTCCACAACACCTGCTAAAGGCCAAAGATATTCCACAGCAACTCGCATGAAAATAAACAGCCATTATTGGCTTTAAAGCCAAGAAGGCAAGAGATCCGACGGTGAGAACGTCAGCTTGATTCATCACTTTGGAAAAATCCTGCATCTCAAGGACAGAACTAACACTAATAGAGATGAAATTGCAGGTGAAATGGTGCCTTACATTGCTGTTATTACCCATGATGGTGATACTGCTTGAAGAGACTTAGCTTCATGATAAACTGGCGGCCCTTTGCAAACAGGGATATGAAGTTAATAGATGCTAGCATTTAAGAAAATATAACTCCCTCCCTACCCCGTTCTCTTTCTTTACTTTATTGCGGCTGCTCTTGCCAAAAGGGAATTTCACCTAAAAAAAAATCTATAAATAAAATACAATAAAGGCATTCCAAAAAGCACTAAGTCTTACAGGAATTGAGGTAGAGACGTAATGTTTGACAAAAATTATATATAATTTTTTATATATATATGTATCAACTTTTGATCAAATCACTTCTTATACTACTTGGTGAAACACTTGGAACTCTCTCCAAACTTTCTTTCCCCTAAACTCTACGCAGCATTGTTTTAGATGAGATCAATGTAGTTTTAGGCTGCAGCCGGCAGCTGTTTTCATCAAACAAGCACAAATTTGAATTCACTGCATCTAGAAATGCATCAACAAGCTGGTCCTCCATACGAAGTTACAGGCTCTGAGGGTGAAAACTGTTGGAAAAATGTCATGGGCAGAGCTATAAACCTGCTGGTTTCATCTAAAAAGCATTAATGTTGGTTTACTTTTGACATTAACATAGGGAGAAAAGTAAAGGAACTTGCAAACTTAGTTCTGCATTATTTGTATCAATCTACATACTGGGTATTCTGTTTGCAGCTGTGTGCAACC
This sequence comes from Centropristis striata, assembly GCF_030273125.1. Lineage (NCBI taxonomy): Eukaryota > Metazoa > Chordata > Actinopteri > Perciformes > Serranidae > Centropristis > Centropristis striata. Next base: position 6,055,301 of record NC_081540.1, on the reverse strand, counting down.
GACTGTTACACCTTAACCTTGACAATTCTGTACAAAAAAACAAACTGTTACAGACCTAGTTGTGTTTCTGCTGCCCCCCTCTATGCTGCCTCCAAGTGTCCAAAAAACACATCCCACACACACAAGATAGCAATAGTATAGAACTGACATATCTGAATAAATATAAACATGTGGAAATTTCTCAGAAAACATATGGGACAGCTACAAATAATGCAGGACTGCCAGTAGCAATAGTCACACATGGAACAAATGGCTCAGCATTTACTGCAAATTAACCTTATGTTTTGTTTTTATGTCTTTGTCACAAAAAACACAGCCAGATGGTTAGAAATGGTTAGAATTAGGTGTTAAAAATTGTGTGTAATAAATATATAAAAGGAAAAAAATGTCACAGATTGTGAGTAAGAGTATACAACCATGTTTGTTTCTGATCTGAAGCATTCATGGGGAAGTTAATGTAATAATTGGCCAAAGGCTGTGTGCGGTCTGGCAACCTATATCAGAAGGATTTATATTTCAGAGCATGAAAGCGTGGCAATAATATTACATTTTATTTGTGCACAGAGAAAGGTCAACATCATAAGTCACTTGTGGGATTATATGATAGCATATCTAGTGTTGGTTGAGCAATGAGGTGAAAAATGAGCTCGATGGTAATATCGTATCTGTGTGAATATGAGTCTGATTAAAGGATACCCTTTTCGGACAGCTGTTGCTGTGGAAATTACTTTTCCAAGATATGGAAGACGTTTTTGACAAGTGTTGGTAAGAAGTTCCCCAAAGTACTTGTCAAAAGAGAAGTGGAGACGAGTCCTTATCTCTGAAGCCTTTGCTCTCGTAGAAGTGAAACACTTGAGCAGAACACATTCATTCTGGTAGCTTGACTATCAGTCACATACTCGCTCTCTGCTGTCAGACTCTTTGTAGCGGTCAGATTAATTTTCTCTGGCTGGTGACGTTGTTCAGACTGTCTACTTGTCCCCTTTGAGCTATTCACAATTCAGTGACGGCAGTATTTCTTATTGGTCTGTCAGATATTCAGTCCATGGTCTGTTCTGCAAACAAAGACTATTGTAACTTGTTTTTATTTGTCAGGAATGTATTTCCTACAGATGAGCAGCCTGACCCATGTGGACCTAACGAGGGTCGGGTAATAACAGAAAAGTTTGTTGGTTGGTACGACATGTTGTCCAACAGTCTTTTGTCTTATATATTGTCTTAAAGTTCTACAGATTTATTTAGATTTTGCATATCATGTGGATGTGTTGAAGGGTATATTGGTAGAATCAGGGGCAGCAAATGTGGAAGTACCTAAAACTTTATTATAATGTAGATCTGACATCTATTGCATGTCTGTTTTCCTTATCTGATGCGAGGGTCAAAGGTGCTCTACAGATTGTAAAGCCCTCTGAGGCAGATTTGTGATTTTTCGCTATGAACTGAAACCTGCATTCTATAGAAGAAAATGAAAATGACCCTACTTCTCTCTAGATTTATTTCCTCAGTAAACAGTTTCCTAATGAGTTTCTGCTCTTAATCTCTAGTTTAAAGTCTTCTTTAGTACAGCATGATGTTTACTTTGCAAATTATGGTTCCATTTAGAGTAAAATGCTTTAGGTTACAAAGCCTAAAAGTGATAAAACCTGCCAGGAGGAAGTTTCCTAAAGGATGTTAAAATAATCAGCCAAAAGGCATTAAGTTTAACACTAAGTTATAAAAAAATGTGTTTTTTCTTCAAATGGGAATTCTTCGAGGGTGGCTTTGCTTGGAGACCAGTTGACAGTAAAACAAGGCTTCTCACTGTGCCAGTTTCTGCTTTGTTTCAGACAAAAAAGTAAAAGGAAAGCTGCAGAATTCAGGAGTTTTAAACCACTGTGAGGCTACTCAGTTCAAGAGACTATTTGTGGATGCTTATTTATGAGGCAGTGAAAAGGCCCATACATCCTGTTTATCAGTCTGTCTTCAAGTTTTCAAGAAAACTGTGTAAACATTTCAAATAGAGCCATTATCTTCTCTTTGAAATTTCAGGAAATTATTCTTTTTCTTTGAACTTCTTTGAAAGGACTGAATCATTGTAGGGCATTTTACTTCGGCAGTGAAATTGGAATGCAGCGTGTGTTCTGAGTTTGACTGAAGAGACGTCACACATACAGTAGTTCTTGCACATATGGTGCTTCCATCTGGAGATTTGATCTTGTGAACAGCTAATGCACATACAGAATGCAGATCTGAACATGATGTATATGTGGCTAAATAGAGGCTATGCTGCGTATAGCCTGTAGACGTCTGCTTTTGCATGCTGAAAATGTAGATTACAAAACATAATTTCTCATTTATTATTTTGCATCTTGCATGAATCTAAACAATTCTCATTATTTTCTTCAGTGACAGTGTTGTTATTGTGCACAGCCTGCAAATGCATTCTTATTTTCCATTATACATTTTTAATACCCCTGTCCTTTCTTTTCTTCATCATCTTCTATCCTTTTTGCCATATTCTATCACTGAAAACCCAATTACCGCACAAGGAACATTGAGTCTTTCTTGTACTGATCAATTTTTGGGGCATAATGTTGCATGCATGAGAGGCCCAGATTATTTCACAAAAGGAATCTTAACCCTTATTTCATGCTTTGTTATCACCTGACTGATCTCCCTCTGCAGGAGTACAGCCTGCATCTAAGAAGCTATGAGACCACAATTCATCCATATCTACTAAAAAGCTAATTATAAAGCATGAGCACATTTTTACTCTGACCTTCACTGACTGCAGACCTTTGCTTGAGCCCAAATGTTTTAAAGAAATGATAGCAAACCATTTTTTGGCTCATCAAGTCTAGAGACGTACCGCAGCTTGTTTGGACTTTGCAAATTGGGCAGGAATAAAAAAAGAGCAGATCAAGGGTCAATATTTGCATGAAGTGGCTTCATCTTCAAGTACACTAGAATTAAAAGTAAGCAGTAACTAGAACTCAAAAGTTAGGCCTCTTGCAAAAACTATTTTTGGTCAAGCATGAGCTGCATGTGTATAAGAGAGCCCAAATTGTACAGGAGATGGATACCAATTTTTGAGCATGAAAATGGATCATTTCAATGTGAATTGTTCATCAATATGAGGATGCAAAGATACTCAGAAGTCTTCTTTGCTGAACAGATACATTTGTTATAAAACAGTATCTGTCATTTGCTGACAATTTAAATAAAGAAAAAATATAAATAAAATAGATAGCTTAATATACATCAGTGTATGCTCGGTTTTAGTCAACAGCTGACTATTCAAATAAAACAATTTAAAAATAATAATAATAATAAATAGCCAAATCAGTGTTTGTTTGGTGTCAGCCAGTTGTTTACCAATGAAATAAAACATAAAGATACCTATATAACACCATATAAATCACACAAAGCATCATTTACTGCATTGTATGTTCTGTAAAAAATGCTTTTACATTGGTCCATAAAAACATATGCCAATGCTGATAGACACTGACAGATCGTCTGACAGATTAATCAGTATGGACGGCATGTGTATCTCATCGGCTGAGTTAAAAGCTGAGTTTAACACATTGTAACTTGCCATGCTTGTTTAAGACATTAAGAAAATTGGCACAACAAACACTAACTGTGGAACAAATATTTTAAGTAAACCAGGTTATTGACTTTAGGCATATACATACTGACTTGTTAAATAATAAAGTAAGTCACATGTTTGTAGCTTCACCTCACCTTTAGCGTGATACTCCTTGAAGGTAAAAGGCACAAAAACATTTGCACAGTGAAATAAGAGCTCCATGTGACTCCTCAGGTGCTGTGGGAGATGTTGATCACCAGTTCAGAGAAACCAAAACAGAGTTTCTAAAGGAGTACTTTGAGATTTTTGTGTTTAATAATAGGTTTGGTCACTACATATGAAGCTACAGCCAGCAGCCACTTATCTTAGATTAGCATACAGACTAGAAACAAGAAGAAAGCTAGTCTGTTTCTTTCCAAAGGTAACTAAATCTGCATGCCACCTCCTCTTAAACGCACTAATTACACTGTGTCTTGTTAGTGTAATCCCTACAAAGTGTGGTGTGGTGCAGCGACGATTGATGTCGTCAGGAAACCAGCCATGTTGATTAATAATTATATAAATAGCCTTAGTTATCTTTATGCTAAGCTAAGCCTCTGCTAGCTGCAGCCTTTTGTAGCAGTGGTGTCCAAATATTGTAGACAATACTTCTCAGGACCAGGTTTATATTGGTTACATGTCAAAACAAACCTGAAAAATGAATCTTACAGGTTAATTATTGGCCTTTTATGAACTGCAGTTTGTTTATATTTTGAGATTTTAGCTGACTGACTGCAGAAAATAAACTCTGACATTTGTCACCTACTGTCTCAGTGTGGGTGGACATTGAGCGATTATTTTAATAAGAACAAATGGGACAGGGGGATACTGTACATGAAGTTTTGGGATTATATAACAGTGTGCTTTACCTTGCTGTATTTTCAGCTTCTTCTCGATTCGGATATTTCAGATGCCATGAACCCAGCACGTACTCTACTTTTTTCACATGTCACTCCTCTCTTTAAGTCCCTCGGGCCCTGTGCTTGTCAGGATGACTGACAGCTTCCAGCCAGGCAACTCAAGTCAACACCTCTCTGTTGGATCAGTCACAGAATGATGTTTCTCCCAGGGGAGTTAAATTACGTTTCATATTTCATGTGCCACTCCAGGAAAAGTGTCAAAATCATAAGCAGTGAGCAACAAAGCTGGGTAAAAATACTTATTGAAAAGGTGTTATGTCATCTTTCCAATGCAAAGCACAAGACGAGAATCCAAACTACAGTAGGTTTTATTTAAAAAAGACATACACAAGTTCTGTGACTTTTCCACCAAAAAAATATCTGTTAAAATCTGTTATAACTGAATTTAATCTTGTCTAGTTCAGCTTAAAACATAAAAATGTCACATTTTCAGCATATTAGCATATCATTCATGAGTCGAGCTTTTCTGTAACAGGTAACAATATTTTCACTTCATCTGTTCCACTGATTGAGCAGTTTATTTAACAATCACAGTACTTTAATCACACAGAAGAGACGTTCTTTGGCTGGTTACCTTTGTTGGATCCAAAACACAAATTTGCGTGATCAAACATGCCTTGTGTGTTTTCTTCTTTACACCATAAAAACAAAAAAGAGAGATTAATAAAACTGTGGGTGAAGCCAAGGCTGATGAAACAGAATCAGCATGGCTTATATTTTTACAGTACGTATTGAAACGCCAAATTACCCTGCAGTGTGGCCACACCTTAATCTTAGCAAACTTTACATCGATTTTTTTTGTATTTTATCAGGTTGCCAACTCAAACTTTGGATGTGAGACATTGGATCTCACACTGCAGAACAACTATTATGCCAAATAAGAGGAAGCCACTCCTTTATGAAAAATTATAGTTAGTTTGGTTAAATATCTGCAAACATGACAAAGTCAGAACTTTTTCATGTTACACAAAATACACAATTTAAGTGGTTTTGTAAAAATGCACACACACACACACACACACACACACACACACACACACAGGTCTTTCAAAATTCACCAACATCCATTTCCTCATTCATTTTTCAAATATTTTACATTTATTATAAGTCTGTGACTCTGTAACCGAGTAGATTAATGAGGCTCATCTATATCATTTAAATGTATGATAAACCATAGTGTAACTGTAGCACAAGCAACTCAGACTAATGAGTAATTAAGGCGGCAAATTTATTCAGTTAAATGAGTTATAGTGTTCACAAAAATATCTGTCTAACATTTGCTTACATTAGTCGCCAAAGGCTACGAGTCATTTCAGGCCAAGTCATGCTGAAGAAGAGTGTGTGAAGAGTGTGAAGAAGATTGTGTTTTATTACTCACAAAGTCAGCTTTTCGTTGTTATTTCTTCTTTAAAAGTTGTAGTCTAACTTTAAGGAAAACTGCTTTTCTAAACAATATTGATTGCATGCAAAGCAAAATCTGTGAAGTTGTTTTCATCTTCGTCTTCATCATTGAAGTCTGTTCTCAGCGTGAAGCTTCTTTCTCTTTATGTCGAGTTTAATCAACACCTAATCCTGCTGCTTTGATGTCACACTGAAGGGCACGATCATCTCTGGGAACAGGGAGCAGCCCCAACCCAAGGGGCTGCATTAGACTGGATCTGAGAAATCCTTTGGAAGCTGTGAGGCATGTGTGATATTTTCAGCCTCTGTGTTTAAGTGCTGTCTGTATGTATTTGTAGGTAACAGCCAAAACACATGTCATATCAGTCTTGATTTATGGTCAAAAAGTATGTTCACCTTTTCTAATTCTCCTCCATTTTTCTTCTTGTCATCACACACATGTTCTCTCACATTACTGAGGCCAAAGCAGCATCCCCCGAATGCCCCTGTTGGCTTACACACTCTCTCAGAGAGCGGTGCCAGCAGCAGGCGGCCTCGTGCCACCGTGCCATGTGGTGTGGCCTGGGAGATCACCATTTTCATAATGAGGTGTCAACAAGGATGACGGATGATGTCTCTCCTCTCCTCCTCACTTTGCACTCCAAGGCTCAGAGACTTGGCAAACTGGGGGCCAGAAGAAAAATCCGAGCACAGGAAATGTAGGAGATGTGGGCAGCGTGACTGTGTCGCATGTTTTTCCATCTCTCCCAATAACAGAGACATCACCCATGACGCAAGCGCGGAGAAGTGCCACAGTCTTAGATATAACTGCCTGGATCAGTCTGATCTGCTGATATCTTGGGTCTTAATAATGTGATTCCCACTGAGTCACCAGCTTTGATCAACATCCTGAAATCTTATTATGGTTATTTTGTGCTGTCGGCCAGTAAAATCATATTCTGAGCCACTTTAACTGCAGATTGCACCCGGTTGTGTCGTCGCTGCCTCCTCCCCTGGCTGTCTTTGCGTCACTACATTGTCTCTAAATGTCACCATGGTTTCCTGTATGTTTAAGCTACAGATGCATGTTGCATATACAGAGCTCTGTTTATGAAACAAGCTAAGAACTGTCTTAACTTGGAGCTTGGGATTCACCATGAAGACATGAAGCTTTTTTAGAGTGAAAACATGCACATAAAACCTTTTTTTATTATAGTTTTTATCATTCTTATTTGACCACTGGGCTGTGGTGTCTATGCTCTAAACAGCCAATTTACTTACTGGACAGACATTAGCTTTCAATAGACCTTGTCCTGACCAAACTCTGAACTCACTAACAACTCTTGTTCTATTTAGTGGTTTAGTGGTTTTACGGGTTCTTCAGTCTACCCTTCTTTTCCTCTCTTCTCTCTGCAGAGCTGAACAAAGTTGTCACTCATCTGGCAGTCTCAGTGTGCTTTCCTGGGCTGTGACAAAGAGTGTGGATGAAGCATAGAGTTATTAAATTTGATGATAACTGAGAAAATACAGAAAATAGGAATAAAATAAATAGCTACGTAAACATTACTGTTCAGTACCATTTATAAATCTCGCTGAGCAACATTTTCTGCATTAAATATGGTGTAAAAAAAGTTTTCAAAACGGTACATATCATACAGCATATACACTGATACAGATAGGCCCTAGCTCTGACCATCCTGCTATCTTGATTTAAGTGGGATCACTTCTGTTCTTCTCTTCTTCTGTTTCTTCCTACCAAACTCACAAGGATTCATCTTATGCTCATTATGAATATCACTACAAAACGGTCATGGCCACCAACCAAATGGCTTAAATTTTTCAGTCCGGGCCAAAGTGGTGGACTGATCAACAGACTATAAGTCATTAAAACTCTATTGATCTAATTATGGACTGTAAAATAAATATTTTAGATCAATTTTTAATGGGTAGGGGGCCTCTGGGAAACCAAAACACCCTTGCAGATAATCAGATATCGCTACACCATGTCTATGTGTGGGTCAACACATAACATCATTAAAACAAATGTAACTTAGATGGCAATGTTTACACGTCCAGATAAATGGAGAGTTTGAATCCTGCTATGCTCCCTACACTAATAATGACCTTACTTTCATTACGATAATCAGAATGAGGCCAGACTTAATGAAATTACAAACCAATTATCAGTGTGCATGTAAACTGGAGGTGTTCCCAGTGTGAACTGTGCAGAAACTGGTGCTGTTTGATGTGCACTCAGTTTCTCAGGCAGACTTTTAATAGAGTTGGCTATGCAGCTGTGTTCAGTAATTATTTTATCCAGTTGGGTATTCCTAATTAGAAAATCATCCCGATGTCAGGAAGGAGATGAAATTCAATTTTGTTTCATGCATTACTCTGGAAAGCTGTCATTTGTTTTGTGAGCCACATACATGACACTAACACATGGAATATTCATGCTAACAAATTAAACCGGAGACTTTTTTTCAAATGAGCCCCCTGATGTCACTATAATGATAACTGGTTCTGTAATGATCATGTTAATGAAGGCCCAGAATATGACGCACATTATCAGTTATTGAACAAATAGTCCCTTAATGTGGTGCAGCTTCTTTTAGATACCATGAGCTAACAGGCCTTCATGAGTATTGATTTATTTGCTATAGCCCGAGGATTTTTTCTTGAGGGTTGTTCATGCGAGAAGCTTCTCACTGTTGCTTCATCTCTACACCCCAGTGACTGTGGTTTACATTAAAAGTAAAAGGCATCAAGCCCACCAGACAAAGTTCCCGTGACCCAGTGTGAACTCTGTCTGAGATTTAGTACATATAGATCGTATACTGATCTCATTAGATCCCTACGGAGATATGGAAGAAGGTTGTGTCTGAACTCCCTCTCTTGTATTCGCTCAGTGCTTCCTATATTATATAACATAAAAAAGTATATATAGAATACTTATTTCTCTTCATTGTGCAAATTAAATGACAGACAGTTGTAAACATGCTCAGGGTAGACAATCAGATTCTATTTTCTCTCTATTTCCTCTGTATTGTGTTTTTGATTTCCCATTGTTCTCTCAAGATCATTCCATCATGAATTGCATATTTTTACATTGGATGGCAATTATTTCTGTCCTGGAAATTGCTGAGAAATCCTCTTATTGTAAAACATTGATAGTTTTTTTTGTTTGGGTCAAAGCAGCTCATTTTATACAGTGAGGTCAGGTTTAAAAAAATGCTCTCACTGCAATGAAATGGCTACTGTTGGGACTAAGATCGTCACACACGACTCATGGGAACCCATAGAACCCATCTTATTTCAGATATCTTGAGGCCAGAGGTCAGGGGACTCCTTTGTCATTCCCTTGCTCAAACTTAGGAGCATTATTCCAGCTCTTCCTAATAGAGATATCACTTCACAGGCAATTGATTCCTTAGGTCTTCGGGTTTCATATGATACCAGTGTCATAAAAGTGAGCTTTGTTGTTGTTATTGTTGTTTTAGATTCTATGTTTGTCTACATGTTAACTCAGCCAAGTCTCCTCTTTGGATCCATTGTTGCCACATTATCATAGGAAACTATACTTGCTCATAGATCAGAAACATGCTGAAATCAGTCAAGAGCTTTTCAGCTTTATTATATAATGTGCAGTTCTAATTATGCAGCAGAATAATATTTCTAACAGCAAAGTCAGGCTGACAGTGGAGGATATTAGAAACCCTAAGAGCTCCTGACTTTGAGTATTTTTTTTATCTTCTCCCCCTCTGCTGCCCCACAGTGCCGCTCCATTTTCCTTCCGAGAAAACTTCAAAGTCCTTTTGAGGCTACATGAAACGGCAAAATGTTCATGTGAGGAAAAAAAATCCTCCATGCTTAAATAACATACAAGTAATGACAGTAAATTTCACTCAAGTCAATTTAGACGTTTATTGGGTTCCCATGTCTGTCCCTGGAGGAAATCTATTTCTATAATTGATGCTTCAAGATTAGGTCTCTACACCAGAGGACATCCTCCATCTGTTAGACCAAGTCTCAGGACAATAGTGGTTTAAGTGTGATCCTCAAAGGAACAGTGTAAGACTGAACTGTCTTTTGCTGGTCGGCTCTTAAACGAACACAGAAAGGAGAAGAAGTGTGCTGTGTCAAAGATAAGAGTATAAACCTGTTACACTTACACTTCATACTCCGTTCTGTTGCAGGAAATTAATTCACAACATTTGCCAAACACAGCAAGCTGTTGATCCCGACCTGGAGATGGCTGGAACCAACAACACATGAGCGCCAAATGAAGTAGGTAAAGTCCAAACTCATTACTATTCCCATATCACAGGCTGAGTGATTACTCTCTGCAGTAAAATGTGACCCTGTGCCAATCCCATCAGCAAACAGAAAATTGCTGGGAGAGGAGTTTCCCACAAATTGCCCTATGTCTTGTCCTGGGGTATTGACATTGGGAATTAGAGTGCTATATATATTTTTCTATATGTACCCATACATGCCATGCAGGTTTTCATTCCCATGCACTCCCAGCCATATGTTTTAAATTGCAACTCTTAAAGAAACCCCCCATTTCCCCTCAGCTCTTCTCAAGCCAGTCAACCCATTTGTTTTTATAAGGAATATGTCAGATTTCTTTCTGTTAAAACTGTTCTTTTCAGTTCAGTTACTTAGCAACTAAATGACATATCTTGCAAATAAAAACCTGAGCCGTCAGTGGTGAGAAAACTTTGAAAAACAGAAGGACATCACAGTGATTGTTGGGATAAATTTACTTTTGGCCAGCATGTTCAAGGTGGGAGTGTCAATCTGAAGGTTTTCCTCCCACGATGGGCCATTAGTGCTGTTAGCAGATCCTTCTTTGGTAATGGGAGTCATTAAAGCCATCAGAGTTGAAGGATGCTGATGACATCTGGGTTGTCATAGCTTACTTTTGGCATCTTCGAATGACATTCATCAGACTGCGTGCCATGTTACAGACAGCTTTACTTGCCGTGTCAGTCAGGAGGGTCAACTGACTTTACTTCAGTGAAGGAAGGTTGTTTGACAAGATTCTTTTGTTTTGCAACAAACTCCTTTGGGCTATGTTTAGATCTCTTGCAGTGATAACCAGAAAGCAGTGGTAAATATTTTGCTCACTATTTATTTGAATCCTGAAACGAATGTGTATTTTCTTTCAAACATTCCTTCATAACTTTTATGACCAAATATGTATATAATGCAGATAAGGACGTATATTCAAATATATACCTTGTTAACTTTTTTCAAGGTTTTCTGCTAAAGTGCAAGGCTTATGAGAATCCCAAGATGGAAATTAAGCCAGGAAATTTGCAGTACTTGCACATTTTTAGAAGGGGGATCAAGGTCGTTGAGGTACCTACTTTATATGAGGTTTCTTCATCAGTCAAACTTTGCTGGATGTGGACAGTCTCTTGATCTTTGTCCCGTTCAGAGCTCACTACAGTGCCTGTTTAAAACATGACTATTCACCTATAGATTTATTATAATTTTTAGATATGAAAAATGTTGATTTATGTTAGACTTTTAACTCATTGTACTCCGAAAAAACTTGCAAAAGGCCCCCAAAGTACTTGAAAAATATGTAACTGTATTCTATCGACTTACTTTATACTTTAACTTGAGAGGTAAAACACAGAATCTGGCTGGGTCATATTAATGGTTAAGTTGCATATTCAGATTTTACATAAACGATTAAAAAATCAAGCATTATTATGTATTAAAGTGTCCGGTAGGGATGTCATCATACCAGAAATTTAGTAGTCAAAACCATGAACAGTGAAATGTAAAGGTTTCTTGATACAGTTTAATTCCACGGTGAAAAACAAAAACAAAGCAATAAATCTCATTTTATTCTTCCAGCCTGTCAGAGACCGTATGAAATACCTTGGTGACAATGAACTATGGCGGTCATCCATAAATCATAGAACCTTAGTTACATCTTTAACTCTCATTTAGCTGTCAGTTTCTCTCCTTTGATCTGAGTGTGTCACCTGGATCAGGGCTTTGCACACACACTCCCGGTGCAGGGAAAGGTGAAAGGAGAGAGAGATGTAGAGACGGCTCGACCGGCTGACATTCAACCGTGCTGTTCTGTCGGGGGTAAAAGGCAATTCAGCCATTTTTACCTCTGATGCATCCCAAAATATGGTGTTTTTCTGTAATTTCTGGCCATGTGCATGTGTATGTTTGAGCAGGAGGATTTCCATATGTGCGTATCGGTTACTTTGGTGCTTTAGAAAAACATGAAACATCAAGTTTTCAAAACGTTTTTGAACAAGGTCTTTTTATTTGAGATTTTCACTATATGCAAAATACAAAAATCAAACAATACAGACAGTAACTAATCCACTAAAGGTGGAGTGACACCAAATAAAGCCGTAAGAGGAGAAGAATCTATCTGCTCCATTAATATTTTAGTATTGAAAATTGATTGCCAGAAGTGATGTAGTTTTGGACATGCCCAAAACGTGTGTAATAGAGTTGCATGAGCTTGCTTGCATCTATCACAGGTAGATGCAACTCCGGTCTAAATTTGACGTTTTCAAAATATTGACATTTTTTTATGACTTCTCTAAGCTCCTCCTTGAACATATGTTTAGTAAATTTAAGTACATTCTGCTGATAATACCTCTTTCAGTCTTCAATCCAAGTCTTTTACTTAGCTTTATTTATTATTTAACTATTAATAGTTCCACTGCAAATACCAACATTACCACTTAGCGAAGGGATGAAAAATGAAGCAAGATGCAATTTCCCTAAGTCAATAAACCCCCCCTGACACTTAGCCAAGGCATCATTTTCCAAGTCACTTGCTTCAACATAACGACATTATAAAACAGAGCATGGATATAATCAGCGGAGGTATTTTGCCAGTGATAAGTGGTCCAAAACAGTGGAGAAATCTATTTAGTAGGGTTATTAATTCTCAAATAGGCTCAGGCCTGTTATTCTCTTGGTTTGACATAACCACCACGCTTATAAAGTATTCAAATATTCACATCCTTAAGTCACCAGCACTACACCCACCAAGTGTGAAGCAGATTGGATGAAAGGTTCTCGAGATATGCTAAGGACACACACAGACACACACACTCACACACACACACACACACACACACAGATGGGGATTCCTTACTTTATAGTTATATGTTGGCTCAGCGACCTTCATCATTCTCCTGCTCCAGCTCTGCCTTTAAATGATCTAATTCAAAACTCCTCGAATATCAAAGGAAACACTGCTCAGCGCTAAACCTGCAGCATCATGTAACTGTGACAGTGAGCTAATACAAACACACTTTTTTTTTTACCATCATGTCGGCATTTATTTATAGTTATAGGGAGACTATCTCTTGCATTTGGCATACCAGGAATAAAAAAATATAACACTCACATCCCTCGATTCTCAAGAGACCTTGTACATTGCTTTTAGAGAAAAACATTAGAAAACAATGCTTTTCTAAAATATTTTTTAACATTTACTACAAATTATTATTTGAGGACAATCAATAGTACCTGGTTAAAGAATGACAGCAGTGAAACAGGCTGATTTTGGTAAAAAATCAAGCTTCACTTCAGTTCTTTCATCAAGGATTAGACACAATAAGCTCCAGTAAAAAAGCCAGTTTTGTATAACAGGCATTCAGTCTTTCACCAGCCAGTCTGAGGTTTAACTCTCCCTCTCTGAAAGGTCACCTTTCACAAAGCACCCTTCACCCTTTGGATCCATATCAGTCTAAAGGTAAATTGAAAACCTCCTATTATACTTGAAGCCTGATAGCACCTTACACCAGTGCAACACCATGTTCTGCTCACAGGTGTGTGAATTGTATAGAAATAAAATCAGGCCTGAAGGCTTTTGTAGCTTGCACTGTTTTTTCCCAACAGAAGCTCTTTATGTTTTGAGCTGAAAATACCTGTATATGCCCAGGCTTTTGGAAATAGGAAAGATTACATAAATGCTGCGTTGAATCCGCATGAAGCAACATCTATAGCAACATAAGGTTTTTGTGTGAAATACAAATGGAAATGTCAAAGTCTTTGTTCCTTTAGGCTGTTTGGACACAGACACCCTGCTGCTCTGTGGAAAGCTTTATTTTCCGTTGGCGCCCAAATGCAAAAACACTTCCCTTTGTAGATAAAATCAATAAGGCATATCATAGCTTGAACATGCTGGTCCAGCCTATATAATGGGAAAAACACTGTATTCCCAATTGTATAACCCTTTTGTGTTGGGAAGAAGGAAGAGGAAGATTAGGGGATGAGGAGAAATTGCCAGAGGTGTGGATAGGCCATTAAGAATACCTGGTAGAGTGTTGGAAAGCAGATAAATGAGCTGTCTGTGTTGCTCTGTTGGGGGGCGGGGTGCAGCAGAGAAGCCGTGTCCATTTCCTAGATGCTCCACTGTTGACTTCCATTACTGAACCCTGTGGCGGAAGGCAGCCATGACAAATGGTGTAGGAATCAGCAGGGTAATGGCATACCTGCAGCATTCAGGACAGATGAAACGCGTTGTTGGCTGGAATTACAAATGACTTAACAACAGTGTGGAGCTCAGGAACCCTTACAGGTGCTGAATGGCTGATTAACATCTGAAACATTTTAGAAAGCCCCACAAGTGTATTGTCACTTGCTCGTGATCAATGAGATTGTGAATCCCACTTTGTAGTCAGAGAACGTTTTTTTTTTTGGGGGGGGGGCAGAAACCTGTATTAAAAAGGACAAATCAGATAGCTTGTCCTTCTTTGTCCTAGGATGTTTTACAAGTTACAGGACAATTATGCTAAAGGGGAAAGCAAGGATTGATCTGCATGATTAGTTTACTGATCAATTAATATAATCTGCAGAAATGTAATTGCATTGAAGTCCCCCTCGCCACCCAAAGTATGTTTTTCTTCTTGTTTATTCTGTGCAGAATAATTTAGTGTTGGACACAAGAAGACTGTTTTCATATCTATCTACTGAAAGTGCAAAGTTTCTTTTTGCTCATTGAAAATCAGATGCAAGCCAATTAGTTTGGAAGGCCACCCTGGCCAGGTTTCCAGCTCAAAGAAGCACAATATAGAAACTTGAAGTCTCCAGTGCACATACACTGAGACTGGGGTTGCATTAAAATGAAGGAGACACATTGTGTCTTGCAGGAAAACTTTGGGAATGAACAATAATTGCCTATCTAGAATTTTTAATGAGGTGGAAGGAGTAGATGTAGTAATGCTACTTTTTAGCCTGTTGAATATGGAGATTTCCTGCACATCACTTACACGGTATGGAAGCAAAATGGCCAAATTTAAAAAAAAAATGTTTTTCCTCGAGTGTCCTTGCATTAATATGATTTTAAAAATGTATTAAAATAAATTATAAATATATCATATTTTATAATTTCTTATACCCATTAAGAGCAGAGAGCAGCCTTTAACTGTTGTCCATTACAACAGTAAACAGCATGGCTATCATTAATATTCAGGGAACATGGTATATTTCTCTGCGCGCTCTGACTGTGTAAAATATTTAAAAAGCCTCATGGGCTTCTGCACCGCCGGAGAAAAAACAAATGTGTTGCAGCTTTCACACAAGGCAAGATCAGCGTCTCTGAAGGATAAGTCGGGGGAAAAAAACAACATATTTTCTCTGTTTTCTGGTCCAAGAACACAGATTAAAGTTGTGGCCGGGCGCGTTGCTATAGCTATGACTCCTTAGCATTCATCCCGGTCCGTGAAATGCGAGTTTTGAACTTCCTGAAGGCCTCCAAGCCCCCGAGGACTTTGATTCATGTACTCGCTGGGGAAGCTGACTTGCCATTGTTTGTAGCTATTTTATTATTCATCTGCCTTTTTCATGTTACTGCTGAATACTTATCCATAGTCCGGCTCTCCTCTGCTTGAGATGTGAAGGTGTTTCAAACTTCAGTGCAGAAAGTCCGGAGGCAGATACTGTTTATCATCTAGCAGATTTTATGCCGTAAGCTTATTTTTTATTTAAGAAGTCCCACATTGTCGCACACACATAACAATGAGTCATAGCCAGGTTCTTCCCAATATTTATTTTATTGTTAAATATTTGACATTTGGCATGAAAAACACTGTACGTGTAGCCAGTAACCATGAACCAAACAAGTCTGCATTATAATAACTATATCATACCGGAGATACAGTGAAAGCAAAACATCACAAACATCGATAACTTCACATTTAAAACCTCTCACAGACATGAGAGTCCTAACAGACATTTACACAGTTTATACAATGTAGCACGAGCAGGCACCAGATGTGGCAAAATGTAAAAAGAATCGAGCAGACCCGGAGACTGCTTTGGTAAACATTTAGCGCATTTAGACATACAAACACAAACAGCTTCACCATCAGGAAAGGATTTCCAATGCTAATAAGAGCTAAATATATGATTTCATCACCTCATCTCCACGCCTGCTCTTCACCTCAGCCTTTCTCAGTTTGTTTACTTGTACTAGTTTCCCTCGAAGCTGAAACTTACATGTTAACACGCTCCCTCAAAAGGTGTTAAGAAGCAAAAACAACAACTCTACTCAGAGTTTGAAAAGGGAGGGTAGAAGAGAAAGCTACCAAAGACACATTTTCCCTTTCTACACGGAGGTACTTTGTAAGGCTGAGTAAAAATGAACACGAAAACAAACAGATGGAAGCAGGATTTTTTTTAAATCATATGAGCCATGTTTCACAGGTGCAGAACCTGTAGCCCGTACTGAATATTTCATTCTGTGCTTGAGGTGGAAACTGCAAAAAAATCACTCTTTGCAATTATGAATTATTCTGCAGAAGAACAAAATAAAAAATCCAGCAGAGGCGCATTTTACTCGCAGCCGTCCCCCAGGAAGCCATTATAAATAATTGAGACGCAACTTCTTGTAATTTACTTATAAGAGCTTTGTCAGTGTGTGCTGCTGGCTGAAATCTCCCAACTCCCAGCAGTCAACTCATCATGAGCTAAGAAAAGCAGTTTTGTTTGTCGAATTTTTAAGGACTTTCTAAGCTCAAGGTGAGCAGAGTTTAATCCTTAAACTATGAAAATCTTCTAAATTAGAGGTTAATGAAGAGCAAAATGATAATGAGCAGCTTAAAAAGCACAAATGACAAGCCCCAGGACTCATCCCGAATATGAGGAGGTGACTGTTTCACTGCCAGAAAGCTGGCATTTATAAAACATGACTCTGCAGTTTCACATTTTGTGCATTCACTCTTTTGTGTCCCAAGATGGTCAGAAATTGTTCCACGTATTTTGTGCGGAACTGAAGAGGTTTGCTGTTTTCTCCTCCCTTTGTGTGCCGCCTGGAGCACCTAATGGGATTCTTGTTGGGGGAAGAAGAGATAAGAGAGAAACGGCTTGTGTGCACGGTCCCATGCCTCGGTCTCATTTCAGTTTCAATTTGCATCAGGCATTGTTCTGGGGACGGGCTAAGAATTAGATTTCTCACCCCTGCAGGGGCATTTTTACCTTGTTTTTTAGGAGTCTGTAAACTTCCAGCGTTATGGTAAAAATCAATTATTTCAGGAGCTGACTGTTTCAGGAGACATTCACAGTTTCTGAGCAGAAGTTTGCACTGGTAGAAGTGCTCCATCTGGCCTTGAAGGAAAAACCGACAATTGGAAAATACACTTTTGCTTTCTTGCCAAGAATTAGACGAGAATGTTGATACCACTAAACTGCCAAATACGAGCCTGAAGCCAGCAACAGTTATTGTTGTAGAGTTGCACAGTCGCTCTTTTAAATACATTTTGAAATGGAACTGCTTGGTGAAGTTTAGACACCAATCCACTTCAGTTAAGGTCATAAAAGGAGTTTAGTTTAAAACAACAACAACAACAACAACAACAACTTTGGTCTGAAACTACTGAATGATGTTTAGAAGGACTCATGGAGGGACTTATACAAGTTCATTATCAATAACAAGTTGACAAATTTCAAACCGCTATCATGACTGCTCAACAGTTTTAAAAAATATTGGTAAATAGACCCAGTTAGAGCTTTTCTCCCCAGTATTTCTATTCTGTGCGAAGTTAAATGCCTCATGGCTGTCGCTTCATATTGCACCAATATTTTGAAAGTTTGGTTCAACTAAAAATTAATGAAAGAAAATATTAAAAGAAATAAAACATTTCACACTTTAGTGAGCGATCTTAATTAAAAATGACTGCAGGAACATATTCTGCAGTGTGAAAATCAATTGCACTTGTAGTACGTAAGTGTGCCGAGATAAACTAGCTTGAATTTAAAACTAAGAAAATAAGAAAGTAGCAGCTCTAAGACCTTGAGGTTTGCTCATTTTAATTATTCATACCATAAATTCACTGGGCCGCTGAGGTGAATAGAAAAACAAGAATTCAATAAAAAAACATTTCACTTTCAAGAGCAAACATCTGCCTTTCTTTTGGCTTTTCACCATAACTTTAGTAAGCAAGGTAACCCAAACATGTCTAATGACATGACAGGAGAATTTGTGAAGTTGTAAACTACAGGCTATGAATAAGAAATAATACAACCTTTGGATTAAGAGGTCTAACTTTGTTATCCCCACTCAGCTATGGTTATTTAACACACTTAATAGTAAGGCATTAAATACATTTTAGTCGCCAATTTGTAACAAAACATGTAAATAAAGAATAAAGTGAAGGTAAAAGCGTGCACAGGCAGTGAAATAAATCCTGACTAAACCTGTAAGGTGCTGGCACAGATGTGGCAATCACTTATTTTCTCCTGCCTAATTACAAAAGCACACAAACAGTGTAGGTTGCCAGACGAAGTGTTTACAAGTGAGGCTCTGCTGGGGGATATTTGTGTGCCAATTGTCTGTCTACGTGCCAAACTCTCTGCCACCTCTGCCACTGCCTGTAAACTGCTCTCGGACAGCGCTTGTGCCTGCAAATCTCAGCTGTCACCCACACGCCATTGCCATTCATGTATTCATACGCCTCTGCACTGGAAAGGATGAAAAGAAAGGGGGGGTTGTGGGGCTGCGGGGACAGGGAGTGCTAGGCGACGGGAGGACATGAAAAAGGGGACCAAACTTGAAAGTGATAGGAAATGACAGCACTAAGCTGTCAACTTACAGCGTATGTAGGACAAAAGTATTACATCACAGTGTTTAACACAAATCAGGATATTTTGGTTGCAGACGCCAACTAATAAAACTACTCTGATTCTACTTTACATCTCAATGGGTGTTAAAATATTCACTACACTACTATCATGTACATATTTTGGCAGAATTGACTGAATTAATGGAGGAAGAATTGAATCCATTTGATGTTAATTTTTGTTAATGAACATCATGTCATATGCATCAGTCAGTAGCTCATGACTCAAAGAAGTCAGCCATAACATTGGACTTGATGGATGTTTGATTCAGTGGGTATTTAAATGTAAATCTGTGTATTTTTCTAGCTTTGCACTTGCCTTAACTTAACTAATAAAACAATAGGTAATAAGTCTTTATGCAAATATAACAAACCAGCAGATGGCAATTGCTTTATATTTAGCATACACTATTGTAGCAGAACTAAAGACATATACAGCTCTGGAAAAAATTAAGAGACCACTCTCACAAATGTTTCTTAAATCAGCATCTATACATCTATGGCAGCCAGTCCATTCCAGTGTTTGTCCAAATCCAACACAAGCTCCTCATTCTACTGAATGAGACACTGATCAGCTGATCACCTGAACCAAATCTGATTTTATGAGGAAGATTATAAAAACCACTGCTGTGATTAAAGATTGAGATTATCCCACCAATAATGGTTTCTTAACTCTTCCTAAGTTAAAATATTAGTGTTGTGTTGTTTAAAAATGAATATGAACATGTTTTCTTTGCATTATTTGAGGTCTGAAAACACTGCATCTTTTTTTTGTTGTTATTTTGACCAGTTATCATTTCCTGCCAATAAATGCTCTAAATGGCAATATTTTAATTTTAAATTTG
This sequence comes from Centropristis striata, assembly GCF_030273125.1. NCBI lineage: Eukaryota > Metazoa > Chordata > Actinopteri > Perciformes > Serranidae > Centropristis > Centropristis striata. The sequence goes on along the minus strand of NC_081540.1, from coordinate 6,035,428 downwards.
AGAGAAATGTTGTCTGAAACAAAAATGTTCATTTTACTCAAACACATAGCTATAACTAGTAAAACCAGCAAAACTGATCATTTTGCAGGGGTGTATATATCTTTATATTGACTATAAAGATAATTATCTTTTGTGAATGTGTAAAGGAATCAGCAAATGTGTATTCATAATCTCTATTCAGATTTGGTAGGGTAGTGAGTTTTGTAAATGTGTAGCCAAATGTGTCATTAATTACAGCTCAGGCCAGCATCTCAAGAGGATGTCTTTACGCATTATTTTTGCTACATTTCTACCGTGGCATTAATCTGTAAACGGGTAGAGATGGTGGCTGTTAATGGGGACGATGCAAGTAACAGTACGATGAAACCCTGATTTTCTTTGCAGCAGTTGTATAGCCAAGCTTATATGCTTCACTAAGCAACGTTATTCATCAAGCTAAATGGAACAATTAACTTTTAATTAACAATTAGCTGAGAATGTTGTTGCTCCATCATGTCAGTAGCGTGGAGTCACAGAGAGGTTTCTGTCTGGCAGACTATAAATTAGCAGGGTTCCATCAGCAGCACGAGCAGCTGAAACTTACAGTATAACATCACCACAACTTCATGTAAGGCCAAAGCATCTTTCTCTTCTTGAAGATTAAATTGTTTGTTGCACATTTGCAGATTCTTGTACACATTCACAACTCTCAGTATGCAATTAGCAATTAATTTTCACGTTGACAGATGATTGTGCACACACCATGATTAAGAAACAGTAAAGAACGGTATCAATCTTCTCTTTTAGCTCCCAGCAAGAAAATGACTACCCTTATTTGCCCCCAAAGTGTAAATATTATTTTTCCAAACACAGTCTCTCATTTCCCAATACTGTTCTTTATTCTTATTCCCCTCGCGTCTATTAACATTCCTTTGTATTTGTTTTTCCTTTTGAACTCAATAATTTGAATGAAAGAGGCAATTTTAAATGAAGTTTCTTGTCTATATTAATAATGAATTGAAGGGTTTAAATGTGGCACGTCAGCCGAGCCACTTGTCGTCGGTTTTATAAAGGCAAAGCCACGAGATTTGCTCTGCAGGAGAGGAGAGGGTCCCTGAGAAACACCTCGTTAGTCTCAACCTGGAAACGGAGTCCATGTACTTAGGTAATGCTCAGAGTAATTGGCAGCACTGCAGCGGAAGGCAGAGAAAGTGCATAAAAGAAACCACAGAGATAATTGAGCAAAAAAGGTGAGTTTGACTAAAGCTCTTTTCTGTGCCATTTGTAAGAGAGGGCAGTCAGGAGCTAGCAACAGGTGAAGCTTTTTCATGGGTGAACAATTTGCACTTTCTCTTATAATTCACATCCTGCTTTTAATGTCTGCATCAGTATTCAACATACACTGGGAGAAGTGGTAGCAAGAGACTTAAGTTCCATGACCAAGCCTGATTGATCCCAGTTTGTTATGCTGCTCGCTGGATCTACACGAGAGAATTGCCTTATCCTGAACACCAGACTTTTTCATTTACACATACCAAGATATAACAGCAAGTCACAGTCCTTAAATGTTTATCTTTAAGATGTTTATGTAAAGATGCACTTTCCTTATCAGCCTCATTCATAAAGTGGTCCTTCGAAACGGTCACAACATTCTGTTTTTAATAAAAAGAAGACGAAAATACCTGAATTAATCAATTTTGGTGTTTGGATTGTGCAGAAAATTTGCTGTACATACAGGAAATGATGAAACATAACTCAATAGGAGTGAAACACTAACTCAGAAATAAGCAAGAAGCTGGTCCAGAAAAGGCTGTACCAGCTCTGTTCCCTTTGATATCTCTTGGTGTAATAAGAATAATTTCTTAATGTTCAAATATTTTTGAAATTATAATACCCAAAGTCCCTGTGAAGCCTTCAGTAGAATAATTCTGATAACTGAGAGAGAGATGCCCTGAATGAATGAAACCACATTAAACACAAAAGGAAATCCATACTGATTCATTACTGAGGTAATGAGCCCTCGTTGTTCAGCAGTATGACTCAAAACATTACCTTTGGCACAGTAAGAACATAGAGACAGTATTTACAAGAACACAGAATTAATGTTTTCAACGTAGTTTATCACTAAAATGTCTCTCTGCCAGTGAACAAACTATCATGACAAACAAAGCCACATAAAGAGCACAGGCACTTGATGTTCTCTTCAGGATGCAACAAAGCGGATGCTGCCAATTACACAGAAGAAAAAGAATGTCACCAAACCGAAACGCCGTTTTTCCCCGCTCCCCATTCTGCAACCATGCACACAGAATTTGAAGGAGACCTTTTAAAAAGGCCCCATAAACGAGGGCAGGGATGTTACTCAGCGCATGACTCATAGCATATTACCATGGAAAACAGAAGGGTGAAAAAACAGATGTTGCACACAGTAACCGCTGCACCGACAGCCACCGACGTGGTCACCCGGCTCTCCTCCGGGCTCAGCAGGTGCCGGCGGTGCTGACGGTGGTGTAGCTGAACTTGGACATGGAGGTGGCCATGGACGTCGCCATGGAAGTGGCGGTGATGCCGTCTTCTCCGCCCTCCTTCCTCTTGCACCACCAGCGACAGAGCCGGTTGCGGCAGCAGCAGGCGAAGGTGGACAGCAGGGCCTTGCGGAAGCGCGTGTTCATGAAGCAGTAAATGATGGGGTTGACGCAGGCCGAGGTGTAGGACAGCAGGTGGATGAAGGAGATGGGGGCTCCTGAGAGGGCTTTGGAGGCCGATTTCAGGTCGAAGGCCTTCCAGGTGTTGGCTGAGTACAGGGGCATCCAACAGATGAAGAAGAGCGCCACGATCACCATCAGCATGCGGATCACTCTCCTCTTGGCCTGCAGCTTGGCCTCCGAGGTATTGCTGCGGGCGCGCTCAGTTTTGGCCTGCACCGCTCCAGATGAGGCAGAGAGGGTGGGGAGCTCCACAGCCGAGGAGGGCTTTTTAGACACCTGGATGTAGCAACCATCGTCATCATCATTGGACCCTGGTAAAGCCCTTCCTACACCGTTCTTCTGGCCTGTGGAGGGTCAGAAAGTTTACATTTGTAGAGCTTTAGTTGACTAAAGGGGGTCGTTAAATATTGATGATTACAACAGGCACATAACATTGACTCAGTGCCTGTACATGCCCACATTTTGGCAGACCTGACTAAATGAATTAATCATCATTATGAATATTTTTCATGGGAATTTGTTTTTTTTTTTGTTATGTCTTACATACAGTCATGAAAACAATTATTAGACCACCCTTGTTTTCTTCAACTTCTTGTTCATTTTAAGTCTGGTACAACTAAAGGTACATTTCTTTGGACAAATATAATGATAACAACAGAAATGGCTCATAAAAGTTTAATTTTAAAGCTGATATCTAGCCATTTTCCATGGTTTTCTTGATAATGATTTTGTTTTTTATTAAGAAAACCATGGAAAATGTCTAGATATCAGCTCTTCAATTAAACTCTTTATGAGCTGTTTTTGTTGTTATCATTATATTTGTCCAAAGAAATGTAACTTTGGTTGTACCAGGCATTAAAATGAACAAGTAATTGAAGAAAAAGGGCGGTCTAATAATTTATTCATGACTGTATATATCAGACTCAACTTACTTATAAAGACATCTGCATATTACTGATACTGGCACGCACTGTTACGGAGCCAAGGGTGAATGGGTGAGGAAAAATAAATGGATGTGAAAAATTACTTTTGCATTCTCTCGCAAAACTTTTTTCGTATTCCATTAAATATATACTGCATTAACAAGCTGCCAATTGTATAACCATGGCCAGACACTGTGCATGTGGTAATGTAGTGTTATAATGGTAAAGATGGCCTCTAAGCAAAGTGTCTATTTTTGTCAGTTTATAGCGTGATAACTCAGCATTTACTTAGAACATAAAACTCCTGTTTGAACGGCGTAAGGGTGTAATGGATACACTGATATATAGATAAATATGAAAACACAAGTGGACTATTAATGAAATTAAACCAACCTGGTACAGAGTTATGGTCTTCTTCCACACACCGTGCTAAGTAACAGCAGAATCTCGCCATGTCTAAACCCAAGCATGAAGTAAAACTTAATCACATTGTGGGACTTAAGCCATGTTTCCTAATTTATCCATTTTGTCCACACCATTCATCCCAAAGGCCATACTTAGTATAATAGCACTATTCAGACAGCGACTGGCCACCATTGGCTCATTTCACCACAGAAAATATTGTTTTTGGAGAATGGCAAAAGCAATTGCATGTCCCCTTGGGGGCTCCGTACATTCTCTCAGCGTATGGGTCATGCTAACTCTGCACCTGCTACCTTTTGTTATGGAGTTACAGGAAACAAAACAACAGCTAATGGATGAAAGTTCATGATTTCTCTGCATCCAAAAGGAATAAACCACTATGTTTAGCAATAGATTAACAGTTGCTACCGAAGGCTATTTCAGATCCTCTCAACCTTGATGAATCACACACAAGACTCCATGGAAACGGGTGCTCCTGCTGCACACAGTAACAACTGTTAGAATTCACCTAAAGGGACCATATTTCTTCTACACACGACAGAATTTCCCTTATACTTGGGGAAATACCAGCTGTGAGGCCACAGAAATTCCAAACAGGCATGAAAACTAGTCCAGCAGGTATTGGGACAAGTGAGAAAAAAAATCTATTTTTGTATGTAACAGGTGCAGAACCTGTAGGTAGTGACAAAATATGTCAGTCTCTGCTTGAGGCAAAACAAACAAATCTCCCTTCACAGGCATGCTGCATCTATTTGCCTGAGAATGGTGTGTTGCTATTAGAAAGTGCATACCATTAAAACTAAAACACCCTAAAATACATTCAAATAGCTTCAATTTAACATTTAATTGGAGTTTAGTTGTGTCACTAGTGGCAGGTGACATGTTTTACTAGGCTTCTGAGAAATCCTGCTGTAACCTTTAACACACTGCAGCTTTATACAGCTTTATAAAAAGTGAAATTCATGTTTTCACCCACAGTAAGGAGTAAAATCAATGTGAACAAATAGCTTGTTGCAGTTTGGATTGAATTTATGATGGATCTCACCGGTGGTCTCTCTGTTCTGGCCCAGCTCAAACTGCATGCCTCGGTATAGCTCTCTGGAGATCAGGCCGTAGGCTACAATCATCACCACTCCCGGGATGAAGAACAGAACGAACAGCAGCAGCACGTACCTGGAAAACGTAGAGAGAAAAGCAGCACACAGAGAGGAAAAACATGTTGAATCAACTCTCAAAACCAACCAAACACATCAGATTCTCTCGCTAGTGGCCGAAAAAGTTTCATGTGAAGTTCGAACAGTGTTTTTCTGTCCTCATACACCTTGTTGGTGTGTTGGAGCTGTGCTGGGGGCCCTGCAGATGGTTGACCCCTCCCTACAGACCTCTTCCCTCTCATGCTGTCTGGCAGAAGATACAGCAGCATCCCAGGCCTGTTCTGCAGGGTCTCCCTGCAGGCTACCCAGCTTGCCAGCACCGTGTGGTTTAACCTTCTCCAAACTGCCGTGACTCCTTTTGGACTGGTTTTATTTGCCACTCACGACCCTTTGCTTATGCCATGTTTGCATATTGGGCTGGGACAATGGGCGTATCTCCCCATTCAATACTTTCATACTTGCCAATTCGATATGCACACTGGTTTTCTAAGCATACAATTGTATATCATGATTTATTGCTGTTTTTGTTTACTTTTCACTTCATGACAGTCAGTTTTGTTTTTTTTATTTCAGCAGCGTCATATTCAAATAAATGACAACTTGACTTGACAGACACTGGACTTGGACTTGGAGTTAAAAACTTTTGACTTGACTTGAGACATGATGACTCGATCGACTTGCTTGTAATTTCAAGACTTATTCAGATCAGTTAGTGTCTGTGAGGGCCGGTGTTGTTTCTTACAATGCAGCATGAAATGGCTGTTTTTTAAGCATTGTGATCATTTTTTGATAGTCTATCCTATTTTTATATGCAAATACTTTCGACAAATACTCTCAAAGGATCAAAATTGATGCAGCAGAACCAGAAATGCCGTCTTTTTTACTTCCATGCATTATGCTGCCTTATCAAAACCTTTACCTTTAAGAAGAAAATGCTTAAATTAATTAAAAATGATTGGCTTCATACGCTGCACCCAAACAGGATGTGCAAGTCATGTCTTCCCAACATGAGGACTTATAAGGTCACCAAAGTTTGGAGAGTGAGGCGGGCCAGTTGGACCAGTTGGACCAGTTAGCTGCTGCAGGTCTAACAGTACATTCTTTAAGAAGGTCGCAGCCATCCTGTTCAAAACAGGGAATGTTTTCAACACAACCTTTTCAAACTGCTGACATATTACAGTTCACACATTAAAACAGTGCAAACTGACACGCAGGAGAACCTCACACGGATACATCCCATCATACTATATACAATATACAGCTTTATGTAACACAACAGAGACAGCAGTTCTGAAATTACATTTTTCCCGATAAACACTGTTAAATATGCTGTAATATGACAATTACGAGACATTTCATGCTGCTCCGGGCTGTGTACTCGGCTGTTTTCTGATCGTAAATGTTCCATTTTTTCTGGCACAGTGAGAATAATGATCATGGCTCTCTCGAGTGTCTGATGATGATGGGACCTCAAAGAAAAAGTAGTGAACTGAGAGAAATGCAAAGAAACTGAAGAAAGCTTTGACAGAGGGGAATTTTTCAAAAGTGCACAAAATTCAAAGGACTCCGAGCCTTTGTCAGAAACAGACGGCAGATACCACTCTGCATATATTCTATAAAAGACCTGCAACTAGCTTTGCTTGAATAAAGTATTGTACAATGAATGAGTTATATAAAACTATAAACTTTTTAACCAAGAATCAACTTCATAAAATCTGTAAATTAAGTGAACTGAAAGGGGAAGCGCTGTTATAGTAAAAGAGAAGAGTAACCCATTCATAAATAAGATAAAGAAAGCAAAGAGGTGTCACTTTGATCGTAATAAATCTCCCTTTTAATTGGTGGTAATCACAGAAAGCTCTTCTCAAACACCGTATCCGCGGTGCACATCAGTCAGCACATGAAAGCCACAGCAGAGAGGAAGTTTCATTCGTTCTCTGATATTCTAATATCTAGCCGGGCAACCCTCTGAACCCTGCACAGCCCTCCTCTTTCGCTTCTCACTTTATAAAGAAAAAAAGGCTTTAGTCGAAGCCTCTCATCAGCTGGCTGTTTGATACTGTGGAAAATCTGCCAGACAAAAGCTGTCAGGAAGTGAGCATGTAGCAACGCGGAACACCAAAAAAATCTGGTGGATATCTGTGCTTGTTCTGCCTCAAGGGGGAAACCCAGATGGACGGCATGATGAATATACATAAGAAGCTCCTTCTCATGACAGGAAAGGTGTGTTTTTTTCTATTAATCATCAAAGGAAATGCACGTTTTACTCATTTCTGCACTATAAACACTACTGGAAATGAACTCATTCAGGGATGGGTGATGCGGATATTGGATCATTGTCTTCCTTTGCAGAGCTTTGTTTGAGCTCTATGGACAATTATTATATTGAGTGCCTTGACATTTTGCAAAGCCATTTATGTTTCCCCTCAGGAGAAATTGTTATAACTTTTGTGATCCCTGGTTTTATATCATAATGTCAAAAGTTCTGGTTGTTGAATACTTTTGTTTTGGGAGTCTTTGTGTTCTGGACTACATACTAACAGCTCAGTGAAGCCAATTGTTCTGTCTAATGGTCAGTAGGGGGGACTCCACTTGTTGAAGTCTGATTGTATAGAAGTCTATGTGAGAATGACCCCACTTCTCACTTGATTTATTACCTCAGGAAACAATTTCCTGATGAGTTGATTGTCTAAATCGCTAGTTTGTTGCTACCACGTTGCACTGTGTACATTTACATAGCTGTGAACTTATTTTTGGGTGTTTTCATCTTTGAACTGTGACCCGGTCATCTCATGGAACATTTGGTTTTGCCCAAAAGTGTTTCATTCAGCATTCTGTTGTACTCAAACATTGTAAATGTTTTCCCCAAAGCACATTTTGTTTTGCTAGCCAAGTAGCCCTAGGTATCTTAGTGTTTGCTGTGCTAACAGTACCTGGCCCTGCAGGGCTGATTATGGTCATTTCTCCAAAAAAACAGGATGGCGATGGCCAAAATGCCAAACTTGAGGTTTCAAAAGGCTAGTCCACAAACTAATGGTCCACCTCTTTGGCTAGGGATTATTGGGGCTGTATTGTATTATTTTTATTCATGGTAATATTCACCTTAAAAGAAACAATAATTTAGCATCAATGAAATCAGTGCTAAGTTCTCAGTCCTCCTTATGTTAAAGCTATCCAGTATCATAAAGTAGCTTAATGCCTTCCACTCCCACTCTTCATTAACCAAATACCTGCACCTTTTTTGATAGAATCATACAGATTCATCCCTCTGTAACGATAAAAGACGTTCTCTCATCATATTAAAATAACATTATCTTGTGGGATCATATTAAAACAAGATTATCTCGTAGGTTGATTTGGCTCAGTGACCAAGAATATTCATCCCTCTGGAGTACCTTTCTGCTCAGGTTTTTATAAAAATGTAAACTCCAGTCTGCGTAAAAATATCAATGCACACCATGCATAATAAAATCATTAAATTTGTCTTTGACTGGGAAACTTGCTTCATTAGCCGATTTATGTCTCGTATACGTGTCTTGAAATCATTTGCTCATCATCTCAGGCTAAAAATGGATGCTTCAGTGACTCACTGCACTGCTTCATTAGGTGCAAGAAAAGTTGCCATTTTCATAGAGATGTAAAAAGGTGTTATCGCCTCTCAGTCTCATTTTAACCCCTAACCCCAGAGTAATTTAAAAGATGGTCATGATGTGTAAAGATGAAACTGTGAATTAGAACTTGAAAGGTCCACATACTTAGTGACACATCTGGACTTTTGACATCTGAGCCTCGACTTTCTTTCTCCTCCTCCTCACCCGGCAGACTAATTAACTGGTCTCCCACTGCCTCGTCTTTCCCAGAGAAGCTTTACACTTTGATAGACAGTCAGAGGAAAGAGAGCGTTCGAGCACAAAAGGCTGTCAAGTAGGGAGATGTACAACGTTTTTCCAAGTTCAGCTTCTTCTTTATTTTAATTGCGCCATCCTGCAGGGCCTTGTGTTGTTTATCGACAGATCTAGGAAAATTCCTGAGTATATCCCAAGATGCTCTAGCATCTAGCATCTATCTGGTCCTTGACTGTGTATCCATCGACTTGGGGTGCTTTGCAGCAAACAAAGCAGCATGTATTGGTCCTCGGAGGCCATGAAGATGGATGGAGGACTTTCCTAACGCCGACCGTTCCAGACTGTAGCAGCAATAATCGTTTCTCTCCTGACATTTTGCATGGGTTTACATCCATTTCAGTGTACAGTCAGAAGTAGGGAAATAATAACATCATTTAAATCATTTAAAATGACTGCAAAATGGTAACATGTATCCCTGCAGCACAAACACTGAGGGCAGACATTAACTACAGTAATGATGTCTCTACTTTCTGCCCCAGCTTCACCATTCTTTTTGCACAATCCCTGCTATGCTAGAAAATGGATCTGTTTCATACGGTCCCTAATTATCCCTCAACAGGAGCTGGCTGCTCACCTTTATCATCTTAAAAAAACAGTCTCCCACCTAATGAGTTCAATCATTTTTCAGACAGCGCCTCTGAAACCACCTTTAAAGCTTCACCCAGGGAGTTCAAGCCTAAAATGACAGGAATTTTAAGAGCCTTCTCTCCGTCATTAGCTAGACTCTTTATTTCCACTTGAATTTCTACTTGGATAGGTAGAGGAAAATACACTATGGGCCCATTCACACGGCCATGTACTGTAATTGAATTGCCACAATAAGTGGATTTGCTCACAGGTAATAAGATAATCTGTATATATCTATTGCGTTGACTTTAATTTCTGTAAAGTTTGACTGCAAGCCTTCTTTACAGTGCAGACCTTTGAGAGTCCAAAATGGTAAATGCTGCAAGTATGTCTTTTGTATATGGTGACCATATTTTCAAACCAAACCAGGACAATTCAGTGAATGCACATGTATTTGGGCTTACTGCCTTTTCAGCAGTTTAGGCAACGATTATTTCAGTGCTGTATGATGTATGCTGAGTGTCTTGAATGCAGTAGATCCATTTTATTGCTACATAGGGAAGCAAACCATTCACACTGACAAAATGTCTCTACTGTCATAGATATTAAAACCAATTTAAAACAATGACAGTGGAAGCACTGACGGTTTCCAAAATGACCAAATCAGCCTGCAATCACACGGCTGGAAAAATGAAGCTACTTTCTTCTCCTTTCTGCCCAGTAATGCATAAATTAAACAACTTCGCTGCATTTACATCAGGGAGTCTCCACACATCTGAAACCAAAGTCAAACAGATTGTATTCAATTCACTTAAGAACTCCACCTATTCATCTCTAACTCACTCATCCATGTTGAGGGGATGGAGGCACGTCCACCAAATTATTGTCATTCTTGTGAAGTTTTCAGACTTTGTGCAAAGTTTGACCCTTCAGAAGGGCAGCAAGGCAGACGGATGTTTTTTTCCTTCTATCAGTGAAATCAGATCATCCACGTAGTTTCATCAGTACTTACCAGGTCTGTTCAGCTTCCCCGCTGGGCCAGTCCAGGCGGCACATGTGGCCCACAGTACTGTTGGCCTTGGGGAAAGTCCTGATGACGCTGAACACCGGGTAGGGCACCATGATTAGCAGTGAGACCACCCAGGTGGCAGCGATGACGCGGTAGGCGTGGGATCGGGTCTGCCACGCACGTGACTTCAGCGGGTTGCAGATAGCGCTGTATCTCTCGATCGCTATCGCCACGAGGCTGAAGGTGGAGATGCTGACGGAGATCCCTGCAGGAAAGAAAAGACAAAAAGATTTAGAGAGCTCCATTGACTATTGGGAAATATGCTTATTGTGTCTTGCCGTATTATGATATATAAAGCTACAGCCATGAGGTGATTATCATAGCTTAGCATTACAAGCAGAGGGAGCAGCTAGCCTGGCTCTGCCAAAACGGAACAAAATCTGTTTTTAAAAACGTACGCATTGACACAGTGCATCGGTACACCTCTGTCGCGTGGGTATCCAGATATTGGCTCTCCAGGCCGAGACTTTTCGTAGGTGTTTTAGAAGTTTTCGGCTTATCATTATAAACGGATATCTACACATAATTGCAGATAAATTATAAAAAAGCTAATGAAAAGCTAAACAGTCATCAGACGATAACCCATGGGTTCTGAGATTGCACTTTGGCCAATGCTTTCAATGTACTCCAGCATGATTGGTAAAACTACTTTGGCAACAAATAAAAAAACCAAAAACACTTCCATTACCAAAATCTCGCCCCCCTGCCTCCAGAGTCTGCATCTATTTGCATTTATCTGTTTATAGAAATTAACCTCAGCAGTAACCCGCATGAAAACGGCATGAGGTGAACTGTTTGCCAAATGGCTGATTAGCTGCTCAGACATGTACACAGTAGCACCTTTCAAAAGAGTACAAATTGAGTCACCTGTTTGCAGCAAATACAGCAGACGCAATTACCTACAAAGACAATAACAAGCATGAACACACCCTTACAAAACAATAACCTTTCGGTTCATCCTGGTGAAAGATACCTATTTGTCAAATAAAGCCTCAACAACTCCATTGCTTTTGCTCTGTCAAAGGCTATATGACTAGAGTCAAAACATTTTTAGGATAAAATCCATTTCTAAAATAGTGCCAGCACCTCTGAGTATCCAAAAACACTTTCTCTGTAGGGTTTGACACAGGTTAAATTCCTCCACAGACAATCCAAGGCCGAGCTGTATTTGCATGTATGAATATGCATAATCTGCAGAGGGGGAGTACTTGAAGTTGGCGCAGTGCCTACATTCAGAGGGTGAGACGGGGTGAGACAAATAGCATTAATAATCCAATACCTGCGTGTCACCAGCAGCCCCCCAGGAATAAATTCACCACACTGATCCTCTGTCGCTACGAGAAGCAACAACATATTAATCCCCATCGGTTGTTCCTTCACGACGGAAGAACATATCCCGTCTAAACAAAAGCGCTGCGTTATCATTCAAGGGAGGAAGTCATTATGTATACTTTGATGAGCATGGTGCAACTCAATCCACAGGAACCATAGCAAGTATTTGAGTGGTGGACTGCTCTGTGGCAAGGCTGAGAACTATGTATCCTTTCCAGAACCAGCCTTTGGTGACGGTCTCTCCTGCAATTCAGTGATAACAATCTTTCTATAGTGAAAAGCTTTGTTATCAGAAGCTAAAGGATTAAGGATTTAGTGTATATTGTCGACAGCAAAGTTTTTAACTCTGAGAAAAAAGAGAACTGTGAGGATATTTGTGGGAACTGATGTGCAGGCTGATAGAGGCAGCAGAATGGCTTCATCATATTGCTGCTGTAACAGAACAAAAGGAGCTGACTGGTAGGGATACTCCAGAACAAAGGAAACATCATTGTCACAAAAAGACGTCTGCCTTTTATTCTCTGTGAGTAGTCGGAGAGACTTTGCCGTACATTATTAAAAGCATTTCAGCTCTTTGTGAAAAGGGTAATTTTTTTGATTGCAGCTACAGAGACATAAAACCTGACAGGATACAACATCAAACCAAAATTACTGGGTTTATTGGCTGCAAACAGGGGTTTTCAAACTGTGAGGAACACTTCTCCAGAGGAAGACTACATCAGTTGAAAGAGACAGGTGCATGTCATGCTCTAAAAAGAGTTGGATATTTGAGTTCAGTTTGCTGATTTGTCCCATTCACCAACACCAACAGATATCTGCATCTGAATAAGGATTTTTTTAAGGAAATGAGACGAGATTCTGGTTTTGGAGGCATTCTGGTTTCTGTTTGTCGTCTGAGTAGCATTGACCAATCACGTTTGAGCGCTTTGGTTGCATACAGGTGCTTGAAAATAAATAGTCTTAACTCCTAATTGACAAAGATTTGACTCAAGTATTTTAGATTGTGTGACTTACACTTAGACTCATATCTCCAAGGTCAAACCATTAACTGAAAAACATGTAGTGTCCATGAAGTCACACAACTCCTGGTTAATCCAAAACAGGAGCAAAGAGGTGGAGCAGAGGAGGTCTGAATGCTGCGGCGAGCCACCTGTGAGGGCAGCCTCCTGTCACTCAGAGAGGCCATGCCCTTAATTATGCATAATGTTAACCTTTAGTATATATTAAGCGTGTGATTAAAGGCTGGAAAGATCTAAGATCAGCGCTCACCTTGGCTCTATGTCATTGACAGCTACAAATCAAGCCAGAAATCTTGGTGTAATTATTGACTCAGACCTGAACTTCAACAGCCATCTAAAGCTTATCACTAAATCTGCCTATTACCACCTGAAAAACATAGCTAGAATTAAGGGTCTTCTGTCCAAACAAGACATGGAAAAACTTATCCATGCATTTATTTTTAGTAGGTTGGATTACTGCAATGGCATCTTCACAGGTCTTAACAAAAAATCGGGGGTGAGGCAGCTTTCAGTTATTCTGCTCCTCACCAAACTACCTGCAGATCTGAGGTCAGCCCAAACGGTCAGCTCCTTTAAATCAGGACTAAAAACACTATTGTTTACTGAAGCATACTCTTAACTTTAACACTTATCTGCTCTACTCTACTGCCCTTACTTTTTAACTACACAATGTTTGACTTGTGCTTTTTATTATTTTATCTCTTTTTTTATCCTGCTGTATCTTCCCTGTTTTAATTGACTGTTTTTACTGTTTTCAATTGTGTCTTGCTGTTTTTAATGTGTATGTAAAGCACTTTGAATTACCTTGTGTTCAATTGTGCTATACAAATAAACTTGCCTTGCCTTGCCATGTGAGTTATACCTCCCACAGTTGTCACTAAAATGAGAAATTAACTTTAGAGGTCCAACATTTTTTTAATTTTTGTATCAGGCTGTAAATGTGTATTCCTGTTGTAGTAAAGTTGGGCATTTTAACATGAATTTCAAGAAGGATTGAGTCCCTTTTGGAGCCAGCCTCAAGTGAATAGTCTATGAAGTGCAGTCTTCCACATTGATTTCACTTTTCAGCCCCAGTTGTTTGGCTGCTTGGGTCACACCAGCTGCCGCTAAAGCTGGAATGCCAACTGTGACTATGTCTGCTTCTTAAAATAATTTCCATTGGATTATTTTTACAGGAAGTTTAACACCCCACCAAACATTTTTGATTTTAGGTCGCAGGACAAGAAAAATCCTGACAATGACTGATTACTTCAAACCTTGAAACGTTTACATTTCTAATTTCTTATGGCGCTATTTAGACAGTCAGTGCATGGTCTCAAGTGTATAGAGGGCATATGCATTCAGGGCGTGTCCAACTTACTTTTGCTGTCCCATCAACAACTCCATTTAACTTCATATGAGCAACTGCACATCTTTACCTGAATAGAAGGAGTGCTGCTGCACATTCTTGTGTGTGTAATAGAAATATTTAGATAGGCTAGGACATTATCTGAGTCTGTGAGTATGCATAAACTATCCTCCACACTACATATTAAGACTAACCCACACATGGGTGCATAGATAAGCACAAGTACATCTGCAGTCAGAAAATAGCAATGATATGTCTTTGAATCCAGTCATAAAAAAAACTCCTTATAACTCCAGAACTTGTCTAAGAATCATCATGTTTTTAACTTTTCTTCAGTGTCAAAGTGATCCAGTGATGGTTGTGGTATGGGTATACTGCAAAAAATAACTGCTAATAGGGAATTCAAATGCAAATATAGACAAGTTGTAGCCCACACCATTACTCACTGAATTCATAGCAACATTACACTGGTTCATATGCCCCAAACTAGGCCATGATTATCTGCCAAACAGAAGTTATGTATGTGAGATGTATTTATGCTTAGAAAATGAGGAAGAGCAGGATGGCTCATTACAGCACCCTCCACCTGTGATCATAGAACTAGTTAAAAAAATTCTATTTTAGTCAAAGAGCTTTCACTGTCTCTAGGCATGGGTTGTGAATTCACCCCGCATGTTCCATGACACAATCCTGATTGACTGTCCACCACTGTAAACTACCGGTCAACTGAAATAGCCACCTTCAGCTCCGGCTTAGCAGAAGGAGGTGGGTGGCACAGTCAACACATACAGATCTGAACAGTGTACCGGCACCGCAAGAGTCTCGCACAGTTAGTCTCTCACACCCACACATCTCTTTCAAGTGCTAAGCACAGACACAGAAAGACCAAATCACACACGGGGGGTTTTCTTTTGTTGACGCTTGAAGGCGGTCATGCACAGCCGCAGCACCGTCTGACACTGATTGTTGAAATGTGGAACACAGAGAGGTAGGATTTTTCGTCTTTTTCTCAAACGAAACAATAAAAATAATGACTAGAAGATGAAGAAGAAGAACAATGATTAATGTAGCACTTTTGTAAAGTGCTTTGCAAAGAAAACGGACAAACTGCAGGATTAAGAGACAACAGGAACCAAAGAGAGTGGAAAAAACAACGACAGAATATGCAGATAATATGAAAGAAACAGTATTCAAAGCTTTTGCGTAGTAAGACGTTTTAAAGGATTTTTTTTTTCTGTTTAAATCCTTTACTGCAGAGCGTTGGACCAAGATCAATATTACTTTTATGTCTCTCCAGTATATAAAAGTCCACACTTAAACAAGTACTTTTTGTTTTTAGAAAGGTAACATTTTCTATGGGTTTTGGCCTTTCTTCCATACAGAAACTTTGTTTTCAGACACTGAAAATTGACTTTTTGTAAATCTCCTCCCAGGGTGAAGATGCTCAGGAACTAAATTTTCAGATGTATAAACAGGGAGACTTTTGGCTTGCAACTTTAGAGTATGCACTGTTATCTCCAGTGGCAGATGTGGCCAGAATACTGCTGGTTATAACCTTGCTTTCTGTCATTTTTTCCCATATTTACACATAAATATACAGTAACTCTTCCACTATATTGAGGAACAGAGGTGTCAGAATGCTCAGTGGAGGTGTTGGTTTGGCATGCTGTTAACAGCGCGCAGATTGTGTTTTTATGTTGTCATTGGACGTGTTTACGTGTGGAGTTGCCCTAAAGCAACAAAACCTGTAGCTTAGTTTAGCTTAAAGACTGAAAGCAGGGAGAAGCAGCTAGCCTGACTCAGTCCAAAGTAGGGATGGGACGATTTTACCACAGTTTTTTCACTTTAATTTGTCTTTAAAATTTTTTAAATTGTGACAAAAGCTGGCTCCATATCCGTCACCTTCCTCCAAATCAGCCAACAGCATAATTTAATTGCAATAGCCAGATTTCAACCAGTAGAGGACAGTAACTATGCAGATTTATAACACAATATGCATCCTTTAAATACTTGACATGCCCATCCCCAATGCACAGTAACATAAAGTTCACTATTTAATGCTTAACAGTAAATTTCACCAACGATCAACATTAAACTCGCGCTATATTGCCTTCTTATGAGGCCCATACACCACAAGGTAATACAACCTCATTATTTTTGGCAGAACATATTTTTCAGAGAATGGATGCATGAGGATGTGCAGCTAAGCCCAGGAGCTCCGTGACACAGTGAAGCCTTTGTGAAATAGAGCCACAGGACTTCAGATGACTGATCCTTTAAAACCCTGCACTTATAAAGACTGATAGCTGGGAGGTTGTGCAAATTCATACTGAAAGGAAGTGCACTTCCAGGTGATGAATAGTGCTGATACTCCAGTGTTTGGAATTGATGGCACAATTGCAGGTACACAGACAGCTCAAAGACTACTGTGCTTTCTTATCTGAGAGATTTGATTCTTGTCCAGGAGCACAAGGCCCAAATTCATCAACCCCTTCAACAATTCAATCCTGGTGCACTTGACCATCTGTTTTATTGGTGGCAGGGGAAGCAAACACTGATCCCAGATCAGCAGTACTGATAGAGCAAATTGTTTGGCTTGTAAAGAAGAGTAATGGAACATCTATAGACTGCAGAAACTGTATACAAATCACTGTCTCCCTCATATTAATACTGTATGTGCACTATGCACCAGTGAATTAAGGAGACCAGTGAAACTCATAACATCCCTTTCATTTTACATGATATTCAAATGCAGAGAAATAAAATAGAGTCAGCTCCTCAGTATACTTGCTGCTGCCATGGTTTCTATGCCTATATTAAACAGAGCGGACACTTTCCCATTAGATGCCTGTCTCCAGTGTCTCAGTTATTGCTGCGTTCTAGTAGAGTTTTCAGACAGCTGTGCAGATCAAAGCTTCACCCCCTGACACTAGGCAGTATTGATAGGCTAATGTGTTAGCAGAGGAGATTGTGCTTTGATTCTGGACAAGGTGCAGTTGAGTTAATTACTAAATGCTCACATTTCTGCCCCTGTGCTGTTTCTTCTCTTCTCAGGATGAAGAAGCTCTAATCCTTTTTCTTGTTCATTAAACGCGAGCCTGGCGAACACTCACAGTAGGCTGCTTGATAACAGCTTTTAAACAAAACTGTGAAGTCTGGAGTCGGGGGTCTTTCAGCACACCTCAACCTGCGGGGAAAGATTTGCATTCCTCAGCTGAAACTGCGCCTGGTAATTCTTAGCTCACACCTAATTCTCCCACTTAAAAGTTGCCCTAAACAATCCTAAAGGCACTAAAACTTTACAAATGGAATTAATGTGTTAAGGTGCCAGATCTGCTTGCAGCCAGTTCTGTAAAAATTCGCTGGAAGCCACGAAAACCCAAACTCGAATACATAATTTAAACTGCACCTCGGGGAGTGCTGACACACTGAGCTGGTAAGTAGTTTAGTAATTTCATCATATGTCCAGCAACAACAACAAAAAATAACATGGATATATAAATGTGATTGAAGACAGCACACATAGACAAACACACACACCCAGAATATTGCAACATCGATCTCATAACTGCCAACGAAACAGCACAGGGCCCATGATTCACATGATTATGGAGCGAGGGGAGACAGATAGATGGATGCAGAGCGGAGCGGGAGAGTCGAAGGATGGATGGTGTATTATATGTCTAATGGGCATGTGCTAACAGATGAGTTTGCAAAGGGTAGATGAGTTTGCCGAGCAGGGTTGCCACACAATCAATAGGTGAGGACGGTCACAATGATCACTTGTATTGATTAGTTTGGTTGATAGAAAGCCTTGCTCATGGGAGGCTACAAGTAGAGGGATTGATATAGGTTTTTACATGATTTGCACATGATGACGTTCCGAGATGATCCTTCATATGATACTATATGCACATCAAGAAGCACAATGTTTATTTATTTATGTTTATTTCATAGGCAGTAGAAGACATGTTTTGCTGGAGCTCGTTGGCAGCTTAATATCTTATTGGAGATGCTATAGTCTCTTTATTTAAATGTCTGTTTTTGCCTTTCTACAACAGAGGACAGTGTAAAAATGGCGAAGAGAGAGAGAGGGCATGAGGTTCAATAAAGGTCCCAATGGTCGCAATTGTTGCTGTGCTGTAAGCACTTGGCTACAAACACTGCTGATTGAAAAGTACTACACACTTACAGTCACTGGTTTCTAACACTTTGGAGTGTTACACTGGCTTTTTGCTTTCCGAGGGTGTAGTGGACTCAGTTTTAGTTTACAGCTACAGTGAAGAGACTATAAAAGATATCATTTGAAACTAGAAGACTAAAAGACTGACATGGCCATTGTTAAAAGGGGTCTCTTGACCTCAAGATATCTGAATGAAAATGGGTTCTATCTGTCTCTTTCCAAACATGAACACACATTTTGTGGATCCCTTGCAGTGTGGGACCAAAACTATGCAGTTTCTCCTATGTGTTACAAGTCTTTTATTTGAATTTGAATATTTCTGCATACTGGGGTCTCTGAATAGGAATTACATAAATTGGATATAACTGGAAAGCTGAGGCTCTTGAGGCTATTGTCGTTTTTAAACTTGACCTCACTGTATAAAATGACCTGTTATGACTTCTCAGATAATTAAAATCCTCATGAAACTTTACTACCACGAACTAGGGACCGAGAGCATTTAGAAGATGGATGGTTTCCCCAGGTACACTGATAATAAGGAGGTTGCTCAGCAGTTTACAGAACAGAAGTAGTCCTGTTATCATTATGATTTTCAGCACTCTGATAGCCCGGGTAGAGAGGACCTGAGTGCAGACAGAAGAAGAAATAGTAAACTTTGGAAAAGTCTTTCAAAACGCTGACTGAACAATAGGCTAAATTACAGGGAGAAACAAGCAACACACAGAGGGACCAAAGAAAATGTCTACAAAAAGTTGTATCATTAGTGAGGCTTTTCTATTTGAAATTCCAGCTCAAATGAAACTCCTGTACAACTTGTGGGATCTTGCAGGGGGCACATTTCAAGGCTGTCCGTCTGAGTTCTCTCTCTGACTGCCGGCCGGCTAACATCGTGTCTCTCTTGATCTAACTGACAGCTATCAAGTTCACTAGCTCTGAGAAGTTTCCCCCTTCAGTAACTCTCAACTGAATCTAACAACAAAATGCCAGAGGGAAGGAAGCAGCCCAGTTCACTTAACATACTGTAGAAGCTCTGCGAACTACTGGGGTTGTCTCAAATACCATTTTTAGGGCTTTTTTTTAAGTAATTAGCCGGATTGATTTCACCAGTGAAGCTGCTCCTCTTTCAAGCAGTCACCTCAGCATATTGTGGCCTATGTAGCCTACCTTTCTACTTACGGTTTAGGCAGAAATATCAATGAAACTGGCTGAATCAAATGCTCTGAAACTCCTGGTGTGGTATGAAGTGGCCAGAACATACCCCGGTCTTTTCCACTGCAAAAGAAGACCAGGATCAGGTTTCAACCTGTCTTTTAAAGTCCCCCATTTTCTTCCTTGCTGTGCCAGTCCCTTCTTTCCTTCAGTGCTTTTCCATTGTCATCTATGGGCAGGAGGAACTCCATGTTTGATCTTTACTGAATACCCTTTTTTTTTCACTTGCAGCAATCCAATAGTGATTTTTTTCCATGGCAATGGTGGAAGCTTGGAAGCATCAAGGTCAGCCCTAAGGGTTACAATGACTGACAGGCTGTTAGCAGTTATCTCACTAGCTACATGACTTGTGAGTAGTTCCTGCATCACCAAGCTTCTCAAACCACATATTCTGCACATTATGCATAACTAGGCCTTAAATCCTGGTGGGGCTAAACCCTCATCTAGCATCACTGTAGTGCTGCTGCTGATCTTCCCCCTAATTCAGCTTTATGATCATCTTTCAGACATTAATTAATTAATAAAAGTAAGATAATTAAATGCCTTTATGTTTGATGATTCCTCAGCTCACAGTTACTATTAACTACTCTGAGGACCACACCTTGACATAAACGACAAAGCAATATAACAAAAGGTTTGTATTTAAAGACCAAGGCAACTGCCCATCCAGCCTTCCTCGTCCTTATCACAGCTCAGAGAACTCAGTAATTGAAAAGGAGATTCAGCAAGCCTGTTCTCACAGATGGTGCATCGCATTTCTGAGACAGTAATAGGATTGTGGACCTCACCATTCAATAGCTCTTCTCAACCATTCAAAGCTCAAAGCCAAGCAAAGACACAAAGTATTGCACCGGATCTTAGTTTCATTTCTGTGTCTTGTGCTTTGGTGTGACTCAGTGCTCACGTGGTACCTTGACTCTGGCCTGATGGGAGCCAGCTCATCGCTAAGTCACAATCCTGAAGACGTGTGACTGTTCGAGCAGTTTGAGTATGATGGTTACCCTCTGACAAGCACAATGAAGCCCAGAGAAAAGACTCTCTGAAAGCTCTTGTTAGATATCGAGCAATTTCCAGTCAGGATTCAAAAGCTGGATCACACCTGCTGCCAGTCACAAAAAGGGTTATATTTCTTTTCTATTATAAGAAAAACGCCTGTTAACCCAGCCACTGAATGACCTGCTAGTTCTTATATAAAATGATCAGATTCATTGGATCTCTCCCTTGTTCCTGACATCTCTATTTGAGCGTGACTCTGGCTCATTGTGAACAATTTGGAAATAAATGGGCCATTTTCATGTGACTCATATTACCATTTCATTTAAATATAAATGGCTAATAAATAACCTCTATTCTCGCTCAGCCCAAAGGTAAAAAAAAAATCCACTGGCCACCTCCTCTAAAACTCATTAATCAACGTTATGTCTTGTTGCAGGGCTTTTATTTCAAAAATTATCAGGTAATTTGCCAATCAAAAATGTATTAACCAATAATGTAGAAAATTAGGCACCTGCATAGACATGGATGGAGTCTCTTTGATGAAAATGAAAATGAAGCTCAAAGCTCACTCTCATCTAATCCAAAAAAGGTGGAGCGGGAGGAATCCAACTACAGTCATGAAAAAAGTTATTAGACTATTGTTCTCTTCAATTTCTTGTTAATTTTAATTCCTGGTATAATATTAATTAATAGCTGATATCTAGACATTTTCTATGGTTTTCTTGATAATAACCAACATCAGTATCAAGAAAACCATGGAAAATGTCTAGATATCAGCTCTTAAATTAAACTCTTATCAGCTATATTTGTTGTTATCATTATTTTCGTCCAAACAAATGTACCTTTAGTTGTACCAGGCATTAAATGAACAAGTAAGCAAGGAGAAAACACGGGTGGTCTAATAATGACTGTAGATACCTGTAAGGCCACTCACATGTCACTTCAAGTGGCCATGCCCTTGCAACAATCCTGAGTCTATTAACATCAATGGGAGAAATGAACATGAGTACAAATTATGACCAATTCTTTCCCCCCAGAGTCACCAAAGTATATAATTGGGCCCATTTTTCACTTCATCTGCTCATGTAGCTCTTGGCAGCATATCAAACCAGGTTTAAATTGGAAGAACTCATTCTCACCCATAAAGTATGAGACGGTCTTGCACATGGCGGCTCCGAAGATGAAGTCCTCCAGGATGTTGGGGATGAGGGTGAAAGGCATGCAGAAGATGGCCATCATGAGGTCGCTGACCGCCAGCGACAGCAGGAAGGAGTTGGTGACGGTCCGCATGCGCTTGTTCAGCATCAGGACCACGATGATCAGCAGGTTGCCGAAGACGCTGAGCAGGAAGATGAGAGAGTAGAGCAGGATGCGGAACGAGTCCATCTCTGACAGAGGAAGGGAGAGGACATCGTTTATAACATCTGTTTCTGTTACAAATAGCTGATCAATTGAAGGAAGGAAGCACATTTGTGCAAGTGAATTATCAAGTACACAGATACAAAATAATGAATGAATGTTGTCAGTCTGCTGAAATAGAAAATATTTACTTGTTTCATCCAAACCACTTAGTGTGCCAGTTTTTCTTGTAGTCATGAGAGACAACAAAATTATTAATGTAACCGAGAACGGTAATAAACAAAGGAGAAGTAGAAGAACAAATAAAAAGAGGCAGAAAAGGAAGACTAATAGATTAAATTAACTGCCGGTTGACAACACTCCCACTAGATTAACAACACTAAACTTCATAAAGGGAAAAAGAACAACACTTTCCTTATCCATATGCAACTGTAAGTGCTTTTGCTTGTAGTCATTCAAGCAACAAACATATTAAATGGCACGTGAAATAATAAAACAGAAAGGGACAAAATAGCATCAATACATGAAGACGACAGCCTGTTCACCTGGGAAATAAAGTCTATTACGAGACATAATCAACATTTTTCATTGTGTTAGTGACAATATTTCTTTTGCTCGCTCTGTAAGCCAAATTATAATTAAAATAATAACACCGAAAGAAAAATATGAAGACAAAGAAACCCCGAACAGACTGTGTCAGGTGCTAACTCTAACTGGAAAAACAAGATTGAAATTAAACAATGTTTGCATTGTAAACATGTTTTCCTTGATTTGCGTAACTTAAATAAAACTTTAAATTATTTCTATATGAAATCAACAACTCCTGAGCAAGAATATGATCCAACAAGTAAGGCTAAGAATGAAATAAAATAAGTGTGTTTCACATGGGTTCCTTGCTCCAGCGCTGCCATACAGCTGAGCATCATTGAGAGCAGGACGGCCCTGCCAGAGGGTTTTTGGGATGCTCCCTTCACTCACACCGGCCTGTCACAGCGAGTCTGTGTTAGAATGAGCGGATCTAACAGGACAAGGTCGGGGCCGGCCATGTGCTGCGCTGACTGAGCCTCTGATTAAAGACAGCGACATGGGAGAAGTCTAAAGGTCTGCTGCAGAGCCTGCAGACAGAGCGCCACACATCACCTTGAAGGCACACACACTCCTCATGAGGAAACAGAACTGCATGTTCAGAACCACAACATCGTACTAATACAGTACATTAAAACGACAGTTTTTTAATATCTCCGTCCGGCATTACCCTGGAGGGGTCGTGCATTGGTTGCTTGTATACGTGCATGTGTGTCTGTTGCAGCTAATCTGTCATACTGCTGGAACAGCATAAAACTTTTTGTGCACATTTATGACTGAACGCTTGAAGATGGCTCATGGTTGTGGTGATGCACAATGTTTTAAATACCTGTTTTATTGATTGTTTTGTATTGTCATTCACTGCTCACTCTTGCAGGTGTTGCTGGCGAGTGATCAATAACTGTTTCAGTTACATAGCAAAGGCATTTTTGGCATTCAGCTTGGCTAAAATCAGGCCTGATTGTGGCCTTCTCAGTGCATGTGCATTGAAGAACATCTTGCACTTTGTCAGTTTTCCCATAAGGGGACATTTGCGCTTATTTATTTTACTCAAGCAAGATGTGCCAGTTAACGCCGCCATTAAAGGTATTAAAAGTAGATCACTTTCTCTCCTTGATTGTGGCCAAAATAACCACTGCTAGTGATTTATAGCTGTTGTGGAAGTCATCATCATGTCTGGATTGATATTATCATTCTGGGGTGAATTTGAATGCCTTCCACAGATTTTAAAACAGATTTTGCAGTAATTTAATTGCAATAAAGGGATTATCCTCATCCTCAAGATCCTTATGTTGAACTCCTGCACCCCTATATTGGGGCAAAGCAACCTTGAGATTAATACAATTAGTTATTCATGTTGTTCTTTATCTTTTGTTTAATGCTGCTTTGTATGGCTACATTTGATTATAAACAGTTTGCTCATATGTGCTCTGTTGCTTAGCCACTGCAGTTGAAAATTTGCCAGCTGGCTATCAATGACTGCTTCACTGAAATGTTGATTCATGTACATTGTCCTTATAAATAAAATATTTGCTGTTTTAAATACCTTTGAGGGGTTCTTCCCTCTGTGCTGCACCAAACATTATGAACTATTTTAGTCAGTTTGAAATAAATATAAATATTTTGAATGAAATCTAGGCATCTGTAGCCAATATGAGGTTCTAGCTTTGCATTTATTGAGCAATCTGCAGAGGAACTCGATGGCAGTGATAAAAGTACCTGAGGGATTTGAACCCAGGACACCGCAGTATGCATTTTAATCACCTCTGCAATCTGAGCGACCCAGTCCCTCTCAGCTACAACTATGAATTATTCTTTTGATAAAAAACAAATCCTCTGATGGCTTTGAGAGCGGTTTCATCACCTGGAGATTGACATCACGGTCAAAATAAGCAACATCCACTTTGTTCCAGTCACTTGAAGCGTGGGTGACAAGTTTGACAAGAGTTTTGATTCACACAACAGCATTATGTCAGAAATACATAATCAGCACTTTAGAGACTTCCTACACAAACACTATGAAAGGAATACCCACTGGCTTATAGCAGCTTCTATTGTGTTAGACTGCGAGTGATCCAGCTGAGTAGAAATAGAATTATCTATTCATTGAGCACCAGCGGTACGTTGGCTCCCCCGAGCCTAACGACTGCAGGACAATTCACTTCGGTGCCTTTGACTCCCTGAAGCGTGACAGCTGTGCTCAAATCCAAAAGCACCTATAAATACATCACAGATAAAAAAGATGGCGTCTGAGATGCTCACACGCAGCAGGAGTTGTTGACATGGAACATTTTAGCCATGACCCAGAGCTGAGAGCACCGCGGCTTATGTTGGAGTCGTCTCTGTTTATTTAACCTCCGTTCTCTCTGTTTGTACTGTGCATCCTTATAGCTGCTGCAGTGCAAACTGTAATTATGTTGCCCCGCAAGGATCATTAAAGTCTCATCACTTGTCTTATCTTTAGGAGAGGATTAGCATGACTTCATAGGGACAGAGAGTCATTTGAAAGGCATTTATCGCGGGTGTGGAGTAAGAGGAATATTATAATGGATTGACTGATTGGAGACAGATCTCTTCCTGATAATGAAACAATCATTAATAATGAGCAGCGGTAATCTTGTAGGACAGAAATGCCAGGATTATGAACTGTCCTTTTAATCACAACCCCGCCATGAGGCATTATTCCACAGTGAAATGTTGGAGATGACTGTCAGCTCTGTCCAGATCTGATGTTACTCCTAATTACAAGTGAGCAGAAAGCCCTTTGGAAGGGAACCTGTGAAGCAGGAGACATGAGTCAGGAAATGAGTCCTGAACTTGTGGGAGTCAGCAACTAATTCCCATTTCTCTTTTTTTCAAACTTGTATTCCAGGGTCCTGATTGAGCTTTCCATGAATTATTTCCCCCATTTTAATCACAAACAGTATTAATTTACCATTGATAAATTTGTCTCTAATTCACACAAACACAAATATCCAGTATTTCTATAAACTGCTTGTAAGCTGGAGTTAACATTTTCTCCACACGCATGCCTTACTGTATTATTTTTTTCCTTTTAGCATTAGTGGTGCTACAAAGCAGTGTTTTATTTGTGTTGTGCATGAGCATAATGTCCGACTCACGTTTTTAAATGCCCTCTCCCGGCTACAAATCTCCTACATTTTTCCAGATTTTCAGACAGTTTCTGCCTTTCGTTATAACAACCTGTTGTTTCTACCTGTACAACAATACAACTACACCATATGTTGTCATCTGGCATGCTAGTGACGCATCCTTTTTCTTTTTTTTTTTACTGCTTTCTACATCCATGCTCGCACCTATTCCTTCTCAGTGAGTGGGAGACGGTGAGAAACTATAGCAGTAAACAAGTATTTATGTGAACATATAGAGGAGTAATGGCGTCATGACAACACAATGAATTCCCTGTATGCGTTTTAAATTGTAGCTTCTCTGTTGTCAGTGTGTGTCCCACTCACGCAGCTCTGCATGCTCTCATATGGTGATAACGCCTTCCTGACCCATGCCGTTTTTTGTAGAAGTGTAACAGCCCTTAGTCAGGTAGTTTGTTTCCAAGAAAACACCAGAGGGTAACTTTTAATCATACATGTAACCTGCTATAACGCTGATGTGCACAAATCCATCATCACTGAATGAATTCTCTCTGACAGCTGTAATATTAAAGAAATCAATCTTATATGATCAGATTTTCCAGTATACTGTTCTGTTGAGGGAAAACATCCTTAAATGACATTTTCATTCTTATTAGAGAAAGAGAGACTCTTGAAAAGTCAGATGGAAAACATGTTTTTTCTGAACTAGGGAAAGGGGAAGTGCCCTCAAGCCAAGAGACAAACAAATCTATCACTGGTTGACTTTTCTGCAGCCTCATGAAACATTTTTAGTCTTTTATCGAGGACTCTCAGAGACAGCAGAGAAATGGTAGAAGGGAAGATAAGATAATCCTTAAAAACTCACAGTAAAGTAACTTTTACACTCCCTGATGTGATGATCCTGGCTGGAAGGTGAATAAAACAAATCAACCTTGTAACTTAAGCCAAGAAGAACTTGTATACAGTGGTGGAAAGTAACTAAGTACATTTACTCGAGTACTGTACTTAAGTACAATTTTGATGAAGTTGTACTTTACTTGACTATTTCCATTTATGTAACTTTTTACTTCAACTCCATTACATTTTTAGGCAAATATTGTACTTTTTACTCCACTACATTTAGCTGCCAGATTTAGTTACTTTTCAGGTCGAGATTAAACATGAAATGTATGATTAATTTAAAGTGATTAGACATTTTATTATTAAATATTATAACAACATATTAAGTAATTAAATGACCCCTGGCTTTACAAAATTAAACACTGCCTAAATGAATGCATCTATACAAATAATCTTATCATATATTTAGAATATATAAAACAATCTGAGTGGGTCCATTCTGCATAATGAACACTTTTACTTTTAATACTTTAAGTACATTTTGATGCTGATACTTTTGTACTTTTACTTTATGAAGTTTTGAATGCAGGGCTTTAACTTGTAGTGGAGTAATTTCACAGTGTGGTATTAGTACTTTTACTGCAGTAAGGGATCTGATTACTTCTTCCACCACTGCTTGTATGTGCTGTAATTTACCTTCTATGGTGTTCAACACTTCCCAGCACATGAAAAAAAAATACTGAAATCAACTGTGTTTTGTAATATAGGCTTTTTTTTCTGGCCTGGAGGTTATTACATATAAACATCTGTTTCCTTATAACCATTAATGGCTGTGTTTTGGAGTCATTTCATTCGAACTAGTAAACACTCCAAATTTGAATACAAACATGCTCGGTATGAATGTTTCCTCAGAGTGGAAGTTTGCTTTCGAAAGCCAGATTAGTGTCCACACTGCCAATAAATCACTATCTTGCATCACAGAGCACTTAATGGTTCTGGCTTTAATCGCAGTCATTCTTTCACTGGTTGTCACGGCTAATCAGATGCTGCCTCTTTCTAGATTGTAATAGTAAGTGCAGAGGGCGGACAACATGTCCTGTACCCTAAAAGATCCAATCAGAAGATGGGGAGAGCTTTTGACCCTTTAAATCACAGAGCACAAGCTCTGCATACCAACACTGATTAGTCAGGTGTGTGGATCTGTGGGCTTTATTGCAAAATTCCAGTTTGTTTTTAATATATTTTGAGATAAATGACTCTGACTCCAGCGTATTTGACCTGTAGGCCTTGTTTGTAGCTCCACACATGCATCACTGGGTCTTTAAAAAAGTGGCGGCAAACAAATCCTATGACCGCAATTTAGTATAGTGCTCCATCTCTGGGTCGCGTTTTATCACCGTAATGATGCGAGTTACTGTTACAGTCAGCACAATTAAACTCAATTAGGCCTTCCACCATGCCGTCCCACGAGAGGACAATATTGATCCCTAATTACCTTGAAATTTTTGAATGTTGGAGAAAGCTTGTTTGCAGCGTATGAACAACCTCAGCACATATTCAATTACCCATGAGGCCTCGCCAGACATACACAGTTAATTCATCCAATCGCTGCCTCATTAACATGTAAAATACTAAGATGAATATGTTAACTTGAAAGCGTTTAAAGAAAGGAGACTTGAGGATGACAGATAGCACATGTACAAAAGGTGTGAACTCATGTCTATTTAAAGTAAAGCATTTAGCAGAATTACTGCACTGCAGCCTCTCCTGAGGGTGACACACTCACTGAATCTCTGTCCACTGAGCTGGGTCCGCAAGCACAATGACAGTCACACGCCTGCCAATGTTAGCCTGTAAATCATGGAGTCCATGTTCCCAATGAGTGTGCATACTAATTACTATGTTGATGCCTCAGTGTCCACCAGTAACGGCTGCACAACACGTTTATTTTGCATCAAGAATCTCTGAGCAGTTTGTCTGAGGCCTTGCTGAAGTACAAAATTGAAGTTCTTTTAATTTACTTGAGTATTTTTTTATTTAATGTAACTTTATTTAAAGGCAAATATTGTATTTTTTACTCCCCTATTTGTCTGACATCTTTAGTTTCAGCACAAGATGTGACTAAAAAAACATGTTTAATTTAAAATAATTGTGCATTCTTCTAAATTAGTTAATGAAGCAGTTAAATTTAGCCCTACCTGACAACATATAAATGCTGCTTACAAAGATGAATTAATAATACTCCAATATAAAACACTTTGAGTGGGGTTATTTTGCATAAGGAGTACCTTTACTTTTGATACTTTAAGAACATTTTGATGCTGATCCTTGTCTTCTATTACTTTACTAACAAAACAGAAGCATTAGTAGGTTTTGAATGACTGACTTCTACTTGTAGTGAAGTACCGTGTGGTATAATTATTTTTTCCAACCATTAGTAAAAGGTCTGGCTGTACTGTAGCTCCTCAATGGCAAATAGACATGTATGTTATCATAATAGATAATATCATGAATGGAGCAGTATGTTTTTAATTACTGTAGATGTCACTGAGATACCCCATTAAAGGAAATGAAATTAACTATTCTGACCCTAACCTGTTGCAATTAATTAAATAGGAGTTTCCTCATCTCCTATATGGACTTATTGCATCTTGTAGCTATTAGTGGAGATGCATCTTGAGGGATTTCCTTATCGAATTAAACATTCGGCCTAGGTGTTTGCTACCTGATTCCCATAAATCACTGTGTAAACAAAGCTGTCTGTGGGGCAATGGTGTTTCCAAAGGCCACAGCGTGCAGTGCAATTACCAATTGGACTTTTTATGGAGACCTCAGACTCCACAGAGAAAAAAGGAGATATTAAAACCTCATATATGTTGGGATCATTAAACCTGCTCATCATGTGTGGCTGCACACGGGTGGACAGCCTGTTAAAGTAGGGTTGTATTGTCACTTTGTTAATCCCTCGTCATGTGACTACGGATTAACCAACAGTGAAATTAGTCCTCCATCATATGCATGCAGAGTCTGACTGATAGCAGATAAAACTCCAGCTCCGTCTCCCTCCAGTCCTCCACTATCACAAGTTAATAAAGCCGAGACAGCGCAGACAGACGACATTACAGCTCAACACAACTCCTGCACGGCCGAGGGGAGCTTTATATGTGCTGTCTATCCACACACCCTCATAATCTGTGATAAATGTGCTGTTTTCATGCCGTGAACTGATTAGACGAATGCATATCAAAGCTATAATCAGGTATTGAATTTTCTTATCAAATGTATACTAACACAGCAGGATGTGTATTGTGCACAAGAGGCAGCAGCTCATAATCAGGAAGGAGGGAGTATTTTGTACACTCAGTGCCTGCGTGCTGTTTGTTCTGTCTCACCAGGTCGCTTCAAATTTTTCCAATCTGATTACAGTGATCATGTTATGACAGTCTACATCAGCGCGTACGTACCCAAAGGGAACGAGACGCTAATTTCCTCTACGAGACACCTCGTCGTAGAAATTGGTTAGATATTAGAAGCTCCTGAGCCCCTTCCCCCCTCCAATATTAGCACAGTTTCTCTGCAGTAACAAGTCTTCCAGTGTTTTTTATTTCTCACCCAGAGCCCAGGGCGACTGTTTGGTTTCTCTCTGAAAAAAATGAAACGGTGTTCATTTAATGCTTATGAGATCCACTTCATGATAACTTATCTCACATGCGCTCAAGAGGACAGGGTGAGCTCAGCAAAGTGCCACTTTGAATCACAGGGGAACGCAGAGTGCCCGGGCCGAGCCAAGGTGCAGCTACAGATGTTGTTCCACATCAGCATGGCCCTGTCTGAACTGCTCTCCAGAGCCCTGAATGGTTACTATAATGTGATGCATGTCAGAGGTTGTTTCCTTGTGGCGCTGCACGAGTTTTACAGCTGCTTTTTCAGTTGTAGCAGCAAACACTACAGACAGACCACCAAGAACATCTTAAATCACCTTTTATTTTTGCTTCTCAGTGCTTGGAAGGTTTCTTTTAAAACCTATTCCACTAGTGATTACTGAATACATGCCCGATATGTCATTTGTAACA
This sequence comes from Centropristis striata, assembly GCF_030273125.1. Classification (NCBI taxonomy): domain Eukaryota; kingdom Metazoa; phylum Chordata; class Actinopteri; order Perciformes; family Serranidae; genus Centropristis; species Centropristis striata. Next base: position 6,004,646 of record NC_081540.1, on the reverse strand, counting down.
TTAGATTACTCAGATTGAGTAATGTTTTCAAAATACTTTGTTAGATTACTTTGGAATACATCAAAATCGTCTCATTTGTCTGGGGTTTATATTTCAATGCCAAAAACACATTACTGTGGCTGTTAGTCTCCTCCATTACTGTCCTATGTCATATTAAATCCCTTCATGTCATCTATTTTTAAAAACAGTAACTGTGTTAAGAATGGCAACAATTTAAACTCTAACTGTAATGAAATACAGTTACTAATTTTGTGCTTTAAATATGTCATATATTCCCCGACCCTCTTGCTTCTACATTTGTGCTTTTGTTTACATTGGCAAATTGGTGCCATTTAAGCCTCCTGTTATGTTCATTTCTCAGGAACAGCAATAATGTTCATGGGTCAATTTGACCCGGGCATGTTTAATTATCCAAAAGTGTCAGAAACCAAAAATCACAATAAATATTGTTTATATTTCATGATTGACTCCATTACTAACCATCTCAATCAATATTTAGAGCAATAGTTCTTTACCTCTTATAGATCAGGTTCAATGAGGATAATTCGCACGTTTTTCATAAAAGATGCACGTTAAAAAATGTTTTATTTACATTGGAAAGACCTACATATAATTATAATTATATCATATAGTTTTACATGACATTGAGTTTTTGAAAATGTTATTTTACATTTCTACATTTTTTCTTTTATCTAGTGAGTTGATAAATTAACACGAGTCACGTCTACTGTTCAGGGTCAGATTCACCATTGAACAGTATTTATGTAATATAAGAATACAAATATGTGAAATGAACCATTTTAATTTTATTTGATGATTACACTTATTGAGCAAAGCAGAAGAAGTTTTTAAACTTTGAAATGGGTCAATTTGATCCACAGCGACATAACAGGAGGGTTAAAGTTTGCAGAATTAACTATTACCACGTCCTGTTTTCAATGCAACCATGGGTGTGCAGACAACTACCACTGGGTTATTTTGATACTGAGGAAAAATAAGAAACATGATGATTCTTGTGATGATCATCATATGAACTCGCTACAGAAGATACGTTAACCTGCATGCACCTATTCCTGTAACTTCACACAGTATCTCCCCTTCAACTCTCCCACACCTCCCTGAAAAGACACCTAACAATGTAAAAGCATATAGAATCTATAGAATATAAAGAAGAAAGGAGACACAGTAGGGTAATGGAGCCGCCTACAGTAGACAGTAATTGTTGTGAAATCTGATCAGTCTCAGGTCCGTCACAGATAAGAGTTGTGTCTCTTTGAAGCCTTTTAAATTTGAGAGTTACCGGAATAACTAATCCTCTGTCTGTGTCTTTAATCTTTGGAGCAGAATTCAAACTAGCCAAGAAGAGAAAGCATCTGTCTCAGTAGTCCTCCGTCCCTGGGTGGATTTTAAGTAGTCTGGCTTGATTATGATGCATTCGAATTAGAGTTATTTTTAAACTAAAATGCCAAAAGATAACTGGTTCCAGCTTCTCCTGTAACAACCTTTGGGCTTTGGAGCGTTGGCTGGAAAAACAAGCAATTTGAAGATGTCACCTCGGGCTGTGGGAAACTCTGATGGACATCTTTTCACAATTTTCTGACATTTTATAGAACAAATGAGAAACAAAGAAACCAACTTTTAAAGTGAAATCTCTGAGCTTCATTTTTCACTTCAGCTATCTTTGCTTTTTATGCTCGGTGGTTCAACATGAGGAAATATGTCATACTGATACTATAATAACACTCATTAGAGTAATTTCAGTCAACTTGCTTGTGCTTCTATGAAAACGCATAACTTTCTATTTATAGTAAACTCTCAAATAGTGTCAATTTTATAGGGAAAGTTGAGAATTATGCCCTTTTTCTGAGACAAAATAAACATTAAAGGCATGCATCAGAAGCTCGGACACAATCGCAAAGTTAATTTTCTCAACAGACTTTTTTAATTAAAACACTTTTTTTATGCTGGTCCAACATATACATAAATATCTATATTTACTCCATATTCAATTTGATCAACCTGTTGTTGTTATTCTTGCCCAGCTATTTTCGCGAAGTGAAGGATAAAAATCTACAATTCAATCAGTCGTACAGTAGTACTATGAATCTACAAGTGGAAAGCGGAGGTGTGGCTTTAATTTCCTGTACCAGCACTGAAGTATCACATCTGAGAGCAGCAATACAGCTGCATAATCAGGCTCTATGGCTCTCCCTTGGCCTAAATGGAGACAGCGGAGAACGAATAGGTCCATATGGATTAAGGTAAATAAAAGAAGAGTGTTTGTGTGTGTCACAGAGGGAATGAGATGGAGGCAGCAATCTGTCAGCAGGACATTTCTCTTGGTCAAACACTGAACACACCCCACAGCGTCTGATTGCTCTCCGGGTAGATGAGCCCACACTGCTGCTGATGTTCAGTCTGCCTCCTGTTTAAGGTCAATAAAAGTAATGCAGCAAAGAAGGAGGAATGGCTGTGAATTATTTAGTGGGGGAAGATTTGAAATTTTCTCAATACTGCAGAAGCAGCAGGGGGAGGTTTTTTTTTAAAAAGGGAACTCTCGCCCACGTTCAGACCTCATTACCTAATCATCACTTATTTTCCACTGGTGTCCCGGAGACGCAGCTCCGAGGCCTTATCTGCTCTGGTGTGGGGGTTTAATCTCCTCAACGGAAAGTCAGCGTTTCGTGAATTATACCCAAGAAAAATCAACACTCAGAATTAAAACAGTTCTCACACTGCACTGCTGCGCCTTCTGATTGTGACATTGTTGATGCAGAGAGCAAGCGGCAGTAAATTGGACTGCCTGGTGATTGATTGCATACATGAGAATGAGGAACTTGATTTAAACAAAACTCCTGATTGCAAATCATTTTCTGGTAAAACAGTGATCAGGGAGAGCGGAGGCTGGAGACTTCTGTGATGGTTAGAAGGTAGAAAAGAGCTTTTTGTTTGTGTTGCAGATTCAATATCTGTGAAGAAATTGCATTAGGTTCTACTGATTACATTTTTAAGCAGGTAATCAGTCATAGGTGGCAGTCTGTAATTGGAAGCCAACAACATTATCCATCAGAAACATGCATCTTTATTACCAAGAGGTTGTCTTTTATTTAGTTGGAAATAATCAGTCAGGTATGAACTTGTTTTAATGAAAACAAGAATGAAAGGATGCAGGCATTCCCAATCATGATCATCCAAAAACAATAAGGTGTAACGCCTTGTTTGTTTGGGTCTGTTTGATACCAGATGTTGTCTTTTGCCTCATGCAACCATCTGAAGCATAAATACAGTTTCAACACCTCAGACTGGGTGATTCATGAGAGGCAGCGTGGTGTGCAGAACAAGACAAGAAGAAGATAAATGTACCTTTGACTCCTCTGGCCGGTCTCGGGAGGACGGAGCCGTTCTTGCAGCTGATATTATAGTCGCTAACTTCCATGCTGAGGTTCCCCTGCTCCGCACAGCCCGCGGACACCTCCGCCACGCTCAGATTGACCGCCTGCAGAGCCATCCTGTCCGGCCACAGGGACGAGTATCACAGTGTTAGTACACCTGTTTCAAACTGGAGCCGCGCTGGAATCAACTTGCCACCGTCGCGTTTTTCTTCATAACAGCCGGTGAGGGGGCGTTGTGAAAACTTGGAGAAACCCCCCAAACGGGACTTTTCTGATTTTTAAAAAATTGAACACCGTGGAAATAACGGGATAAAAACCGGAGCGTGAGAGGTTAATTAACGTGCGGTCGTGAGGGAAGCCCCCGTGAAGAGCAGCGCAGCTCCCAGCACCGGAATGTGGAGGAATGAAGCTGCGCTGCTAAGGCAACTGAGGAGCTCTCTTTCTCTCCTATCTCTCTTTCACACACACTCCCTCCCTCTCTTTCTCCCTCTCTCCATTCAGCTCACGACTGTCACTGTACGCTTCAGTCAAAGCCGTGGGCCTGCAAGAGAGCAAGGCGGGGTGACCCGGTGACTTCAGGATCTTCTGCACAAAATTACTTTAAACTGCAATTTTTCACACATGGAGGTAAAAAAACAACAACAGTATCTATGTTGGAAGCAATGGTGGAACAAGTGTTGCTATGAGTGACAAACCTACATCTTTTATATTTTTAGCATTTATTCCCAAGTAGTGTAGGCATACGTCACAATATATACATCCAACTTCTCCTATAAATCCAACAACAAACCATCTCTAGAGCCCGACAGATAAATCAGTTGACAGATATTGTCAATATCGGCCTATCAAAGGGATAATGGTGATATTTGATTATTTTTGCACAATATATATTGCCGAAATTGTTGCTTGGTGTGATTTAGAAATGGTGTTACTATTATGTATTCTATTTTCATTTTTAATTAGTCAGCACTTGACTTAAACTGAACAGCAATGTTGTTTATTTAGCTGTTCACTCTTAGTTATCTTTATAACTATCGTTATATAGAATTAGCCGACCATGGAATATATCTTGCATATTGATGTTAAATGTTATTTAATAAAGTTTTATGCTTGAGAAAGTAGCTCTCTGGGTTCATTTGCAGAGTGGTATTAAAACATCGCTGCACAATCCACACAAAAAAAGGTTTATTTTCATTCCAGCTCAAAAACTTTCTATATCAGCCAGCATATCAGTTATTGATGAATTTTCCCTTCTAAACTCAGTAGCGGCATCGGTCTCAAAAATATAATATCAGGCAGAATCTAATCATCACCAGATCAACACTTTTGACTCATCGCTAAGCCCCTTTTCTTAAATCGACGACCGTCCAATCCTGCAACCATAACCAGGCACAGGAGGCATTTTAGCATTTAGATGGGAGCTTAATGGCCTGACGCTGCTAAAAAAGCTGATAAACGACGTGCATATTGAACCTGCAGGTCTGATGGAAGCCTAAAGGAGGCGTGAAAGCAGCAGGGAGCGGTACTGACGGTACTAAGGGGGAGCCAGTGCCCGTGTAATCACAAGCCTGAACTCATCACATGTTGCACATGGCTAATCGTTTCTGATACTACAGCAGTTTATAACTAAACGTTTAAAATAAGTTTAAAATATTGAAATCATTGACATGCTGGGTGTAAAAGCTTCACAGGCTGAGCTAAAACAACCAAGGGGGATTGGGCGTCTTATGCAGTGGACACATATATCTGTAGATCTGTCGAAGAAAAGGAAAGCAGAGAAAATATTCTAAACATAGCGGCAATATCAGTTTAAGTATACTTAGAAAATATTTACTGCTTTTGCCTTGCCACCCTTGTTTTTTTATTTTTTTGTTCATTTTTATGACTGGTACAACTAAAGGTACATTTGTTTGGACAAATATAATGATAACAACAAAAATGATAACAACAAAAATGATAGGAGTTTAATTTAAGAGCTGATATCTATACATTTTCCATGGTTTTCTTGATAATAACCAAAATCATTATCAGGAAAACCATGGAAAATGACTAGATATCAGCTCTTCAGTTAAACTCTTATCAGCTATTTTATATTTGTCCAAAGAAAATGTACCTTTAGTTGTACCAGGCATTAACATGAAAAATAAATAGAGAAAACAAGGGTCAAAACATGGTCTAAAATTTTTTTTCCCATGACTGTATATGCACAGAACAGATTGGAAACTCTAAAAGAAAGGAAAACAGTGAAAATATTCTAGATTAAGTGTTTAAGTGCACCTTATACTTAACCATGTTTAGGTGAACAAGGGGGAACTGAAACAGTTATTTATGCTAAAATGGTTGTTTTGTCAATGGAGTCTTTTAGTTAACAAGGGCATAGATTACGGCTTCAGTTAAACAGGGCTGACTGACAACAAGGTAAAGCAGAGAACATTTACTAACGTACACTTAAACTGTTATCTATTTATTTATTTTGGATTATGTAAATTCATTCTGCTGCTGGCAGCACTGTACCTGACACATACACACCTTAACACATCCAAACTATTCCTAACTAACTAGGAACAGTGCTTGAATAAACATGTCCCTTCCTCCACTGCACCCAGGCTGTTTAATTTTTGAGATAACCATCAGTGTCCAATCCTTAAAGGCCCTAAAAACCGCCTGCAGAGGTTTTCTTGCTCCTCTTTTCATAGATTTATTGATTGTGCTGCTGAGGTTTAAATTAAGAGTAAGTGAGTGGAAATACATTTGTCAAAGGTGGGTGTTTGGGCTTAGATGGATAGGGATGTAGATGCAAATTCAAACCACTTAAGACTCCAAAGAGCCAGACGAAAATAAAAAAACATCAACCAAAAAAACATCTGTATTTTGGTGACACATATTACCATTGATGGATGGTTCAGAGTGTGAAGATGAAAGACAAAAAACAGCATTTTAGCACAAGAGAGAGAAGCTGAGCCTGAGCCAGAGACACTTGGAATGCTAATGTGTGATTGTTATACCCAAAAATCTAAAAGCCAAGCTCTCAATATGGAAACGAGGAGCTCCCAAAGCAAAAATCTCAGCCGAGGACGTATAAAAGACAAGTTAGACCAGTTCTCCAGGTTGGTTAATTACAGCTGTGTTGTCAGAACTCCTCTTCCAATAAATTGTTTTAATTTCACGTACCATTTCGGTGGATCAATAGCGGAACAATCTCTTTCTCTCAGAATGGATGCTGTTGATTTCTCTGCTCTAGTGAACAACTCTCGGGTCTTGCAGGATGTCTGCTGAGGGTGCTCATCAGCCGGACAAAGAGCTGCAATTGTGCACAGTTTAGAGGAGAGTAGCAGACAGCTTTTTCGTAAATGGTCTAGTGATTTAAAGGTCACTTCGGTGCCATGGCTGCAAATTGTTTTTTGGCACATTATTAGATTTCCCAAAATCCTGTTTTTGATGAGAGTTTTGCACTGTGTTTGTGAATGCAGCTGTCTTGTTATACTTTAGCTGTTCAAGTGATTTGTTTTAACCTGGAGTATGTGTTGGATATTCACTGTAGCCTGTGGAACAACAGTAAAACTTTCCGTTTGGCCATTTGGCCGACTTGCAGGAGTAAGGTGAGAGGTTCTGGGACCCCTGATGTGCAGCGTGATGGCTTTGTTTATGGGAAACGATCTCCGCAGGGCTGAGTTCCTATGTTACCGCTTGAGAAATGATTCGGATGCTTTGAAAAATGTCTAGAGGCTGCGGGGGAGGAGGGGGAGTTGGTTTGCACTGTGGGGGAGGAGGGCTTCTCTATTTGTGTTGGTGAAATTGTTTGATGGTTTCTGTCAGTCCTGCTGATGGTTTAACAAGTGCTGCTGCCGCTGTTGTTGCTGCTTTTATGCTGCGCTTGTGTGGGAGGTGTGTGTGTGTGTGTGTGTGTGTGCATGTATGTGTGATGCTCCAGCTTGGCCAACATGTGGTGTTTCTTCCACATTTTTTAAGATAAAAGCTTATTAAAGGGCTGCCAAAAGTCGCTCCTTCTGCTTGCTCTCAAACCTCGGATGTTGTTTGGCAAATTTGGCAGCAGCTCCACATTGATTTTCACTGTGTCTTCACACAGGTCATGACCGGACTGTCTGATGAGATGAGGAACTTTTCACCCCCCAATACTCCAGAGTGTCAGAACATCCTGCTGCAGCAAAGGCATTCTGCAGGTATTTCACTTTTACTGCTTTACTAAAACTGAAATTCCTAATGTGAAAGTCTACTTAAGCAAAGGCAGCTCAGGTGAAACACTAACAATTTGCTGAAAAACAGCCTCAGGAACACTCAAGTCAATACTCAGACAAGAATCTTTCCTAAAGCTAGAAACATGAGAACCGAAACTTGACTTGAAGGTTTTGCTTACTGCATTTACAAAGGGTAAAACACAGCAATAACATGCATGGACTTTTAATATGAGCTGAATTGTACTTAGGAGGCACAATATGTGTCAAATGATGGTTCACTCACTATTTACAGTCCCAAAAGAACATAAAACCACCATATCCACCCATTACTGGGTTGGATTAACTCATATCTAGATATTAAAGGTACCTTTTAAGATTCAATAGTGGGCACACTATAGAGGTTCCACAGGGATCAATCCTAGGACCCTTACTCTTCCTGTCTTCCTGACTGTCCTGTCTCAGTGAAACTCCTTTGTTTTATTCCCCGCCTCGCTGTCACTCAGTTATTACACCCACTAGAGGGCAGTGGAGGACGGTCTCAAACGTAAATATGGGTCGTATTTTGCTGCCTATACCATCAACCTACGGGGCTTTTTAAAAATATATTCTGTTTTTAAATTATTAGTAAGAGAACGTTCCAGTATACTTAAAGGGTTTCAGGTTCCCCGGCAAAGTAGGGATCCATTTCAAGGCACAATTATGAGGATTTTCCTTGAAAAATCCATCTCAATCATCACTTACGACCCACTAGAAGTGTGTTGCAGTGTCTGTATCTGCAGAGACTATGCATTATGTATTTTGCCTGGCTGATGATGTGATCGGAGTTGTCTGCTGAAATCTCCTGTCTGGACACAAAACTATTCAGTTGTAGCTAGCAGGACTGAAGATCTGTAAACTCGCTGGCTAATTAGATGTCTCTGAAACGGGAAGGAGGAGCTGATGTTGAATGTTGACAACTCTAACTCATTGTTCCGGTAATTTAACTAGATGATTATTTAAAGCTGTCCCAGGTTATGTGGGCGCTATAATGACCACTGTCAACACTTGTCTTGCTATGATTATTATCTCCTGGTGTTCGGAGCAGACAGACAGGTAGTTGACTCGTAAATGAACAAGGGGAATTCTCCCAGAAGAGAGAAAATAGACCTTAATAGGAGTCCCTTGGCCTTAGGTGTGTGTGTTTGTCTTTGACGTGAAAATGTTTGACAACTTCTTTGTTCACCCAAGGATATTCTGCTAATCCTGTGATGTGAAAAAAGCTGCCCGGAGTCTGTCCAAAGGTTGAATATAATTGCATACCTGAACCTCTAAAGCTCATTAATGAACTCAAAATGTCATCTTTACATTTCTGTGTTTTTCCCAGGAGTCAGACTGTTTTCCTCTCTGCCTCCTGGCAGTACCTTTACATTTAAAGGAAAAGTTGTACATTTGGGGAAATACACTAATTTGATTTCTCAGAATTTAATGCAGAAATCTTCAACAAATGCTTTTGTTTTGTTTATTCTTTACATCCCCACTTTGATGATATTGACGAAAATGTCAAACAATTAATTATAACCTACTGAACCTGTCTTGTACTGTTCTCTCAAAAGTAAATTTGACATCAGACAATTATAATACTAATATCCGGCACAGTTCCAGTGTAATGAAGCTGTGAAGCTAAAACACATTTAATTATAAGCACATAATCGCTCACATTTCAATGCAGAACCAGCAGACACTTGACTGAAAACCCAACGACCCACAGGAACCCTCAGGCCCCTCAGGAATGTCTGCACCAAAAAGTTGCTAGTAACCCCGAGCTTTGTAGCCTGTCCAGATGTTGACACAGCTTTTCCTCACCACATGCACTCTCCAAGTTAACTGCACCTCATAAAATAACGAGTCCAGAGCTGAAATAAACTGCTGAAGTGATCATAAAATGTTGGATGAAAACTGTGAGGTGATGCAATGTTTGGTTAAATGAGTCCCAAACTAGACAAAAAAGAGAATGTTTGAGCACATAAAGTAGCAACAGATAACTAAATTCAGCTCTAATCCCCAGGAATAATGTATTATCTGAGCGCTGCTTGTTCCCTACACCTAACTTATCAAATCTCTGCAGGGTTTAGGTAACACAATGACAGCACAGCCACACATACGTACAGACAGGCATGTTGTAAGCTTGTGTCTGAGTGCAACAGAGCGGGCTGCCTCTCTCATCCAAAGGCATTAGTGCTTTCATCCATCATTATGAAGAAACAGACCGCGATGTGCGCTTTGATTCTCTGCTCAGGACGCGCACAGCCCCGGTTTGTGCACACAGAGCCAAAACTGAGACAGGTCTTGTCTCTGTATCTTATGAGCTGCTTATGAAAAGACATGATGCACATGTCAGCAAAGGAGTGGGAACAAAGGCTTGAGCTGCTGAGGCATAGTTAACATGCAAGCGTTTTTTACTGTCAGGGTATAACCACAGAGCAGCCAGACTGAGACAGATAGAGCTCTGAATGAAGAAAAGACTGCGCTCCTGCACTAATTAATCTCACAGGGGTTCAAACGTGGATTTAAAAGCTCATTGCGGACGTTGTTAAGACTTCCTAAGATTAACAGGTAACATAAATTAGTAGGTGACAACATACACATGCTTTTTATCGAGACATTGTCCACTTCTAAATGATGATTTACTTCCACTTTAGAGCAAAACTGTCATTGTTTTCCTCTTCAATAAGTGTACAGGTGTTTGCAAACACTTTCTCTCTGTGTGCTTCAGATTTGATTAAAACTCAGCACTACACTGACATCTGCTGGTCAGATGTTACACCTGTACATAAAAGCAGACTTTGCTTTACAAAAGTAAAAAAGAAGCGCTCCCACTAAAGCAAAGATGTCACCGAGAACAATGTCACTTATTTCAGAACGACGGTTCAATTTTCCCCACAGAATTTCAATGTGGAAAACAATAATGCAAAAGAATAAATCACAAGCTAAGAGTGCAGAATATTGCTACCTCAGCACAAGTTTCAAGGCTTATTACTAAACTTATACTGCACTGCAGCAAAAAAATCCTATAAATATATTTTTCTGATTACTCTTGAAATGTTCCATTGTGTTACAGCAGGGCTGGTTGAGATTTAATGTTGTATTCTCCGCAGCATTGCAGTTCTATTGCAGCATAAGAAAGTGATTTAAATATGTACGGTTTTAAATAAAAACAAACAGAGCAGAAAAAACATTATCATCATCATTGTGACTTTTATGAATGTAGGAATTACTGTAGTGTGAAGTCACAGTCTAGAGCACATTTTATCTACAGCAACACAGCGTGCAATAACAAAATTCACAAAAGTAATTCTTTCTTTAGCTTCATCATTTCAAATATGGATTTCTATGTAAATTGCATTATTTCTCATCCTATAATCTTGCAGAAATGACTGCTGCTGAGAACTTACTTACTCGCTGTGATGCTCTAATAAACTTACTGTGTGATGTATTACTGCAGCTAATTTGATATATTGTGTGTGATATTTTGAGGACATAATTAGGACATTTTGCTGTAGAGTTTTAAAAATTAAACCTCTGCTGTGAACGCAGCAATAATGTAATATCTTAAGGAAAGTTTGCAAGTCTTGCATCATTGATCTCTTCTCACAAAAGTGGTTTTTACTTCAATTGTTGACAGCTTTTACATTCACAGATGTGTTTCCTGGGTAAAATGTGTTTTTTAAAGATTTTATAATCAGCCACAAAAGCTTTTCTACAACCAGCAGAGAGTCTACCTGAACAACAACAGCAACCACAGCTGGAAAAACCATTAAAAGAGCATCAAAGCCAAATAAGAAAGACTGCGTCACAGATGCAGAGACATTACAGCAATTTAGGACCAAAATAACCCAAAAGCAGGAACTGAAAACCCACAATGAGGACTTTTTGACATGGCATTGCAGGGATGCCATTAGGGCTTGTTATTCTAAAAATGAAAAGCTAAATTTGACTGAGTCTGTAATGTCATGCAGTCCACCTGAGTACAGACGAGGAGCTGCTCCAGCAATAAATAAAACACTGTTCATTGTATTACTGATATATCAAAGCTTGCCAACTGATTATGAGGGCACTATGAACAGTGAGATTGTATAATTTCCAGATAACAATCTCTTATATCAGCTGTGCCATATGATTTATTATTTATCAGTGATGTAATGGAACAAACAGAGAATTCAGGGAATAAATATTTAACTAGATAAATAGATTTGATGTGACCAGAAGCTATAAACATTTTTTTCCCCTCCAAAGTCAAGTCATGAAATTCAAATTAAATTATCTTTAGCACACAAGACACACCCAGCAAAGTACTTTCTGCACTGGAGTAGTTTGAAAAATGAATCCAGGGTTAGTTTAAACTAGAGGTTGGGGATAAAATCGATACAGCATAGTATCGATATATTTTTTTTTTTTGCATGGAAATTATATATCAATCCATGGCTGCCAAGTATCGATATTTAGTGTTCCACTTCTCACTTTTGGGAATATATTACAAGAAAAAGAGTCTAAATTATCAGGAAAAAAAGTCTAAATTACCAGAAAAAAAGTCTAAATTACCAGAAAAAAAAATACAAGAAAAAAAATCAAAATTACAAGAAAAAATGTCCAAATTACCTAAAAAAAAAGTAAAAATTACCTGAAAAAAAAAGCCAAAATTACAAGAAAAAAAGCCAAAATTACCAGAAAAAAGTCTAAATTATAAGAAAAAGTCTAAATTACGATTTTTTTTTTAAATTATAAAATAATAAATTATAAAATTATTATCTTATTTGACAAAACAATTCTTGACTGAATTGAATTTTTTGGACACAATATGCATTTCAACATTTAAATCACAATATATTGTATCGCAATACTCACCACATCACAAAATGCTTAAAATCACAATAATACCGTTTTGTGACTCAAGTATTGGGATAAAATCGTATGGGGAGCCTCTGATGATTCACCCCTTTAATTTAAACTTTATTTAACTTTACATATCAGCCTTTTATTGACAGAGACTCTAAACTCATGTGCCTTTTGTTACGCAGAATAACACGTGCAGCACCTGCATTTATGACCCAGAATGTTTGAACCTTTGTTCTCCTTCATTAGTCTAATCTTGTTATATTTTTACCTTTCATGTCTTTGACGTGATGTTCCTTATCTAATCTTCTCCCTCTCATATTCATATTATCAAAACATATTCTCCGGTGCAGCTGGAGAAAAAGGAACAGAAAGGTTACGCACAAAATTTGAGAACTGGGGTAAATAGCGCTGACTGTAGGAGGAAACCACTGCAGCAATGATGAATAGTTTTGAAATACACAAAACTATGTGAGTTTATTTTGTGTTTCTGAGGTAAGGTTTGAACTGGGTAATACGTTGAATCTACACCTGGGAGAAAAAAGTTAAAGGCATATTCTACAATAAGTAGAATTTCTCTGATGCGGTTAGTGAACACTACATTTAACTTCTCTCCCCCCCAGTTTAACAACCAGAGAAGTGCTCGCCATCCGACCTCGGTCCTTACTGGAACAAGCTTTGTTTGTGCAGTGTTTTGCATGCAATATTTGCATCTTTTCTGCAATTGTCACAACTTCCTGTTTGATTTATGCTCATGATCTGACGCAGCACTCACACCCTGCACACATTGGCTGGCTTTAAAGTTGAGAAACACAAAAGGTCACACTGAAGAGGAACTGAAAAAGGCAGATAACAGCAGCTAATAAAGACGCTGACACAGCAATTTAGCTGAACTCAGAGTGACTCCGGTATGTTTTTATGGCTATGTTTTTACCAATATGTGAATATAATTTAAAGGATATAAAAAAAACTCTTGGATTAATCATTAACCAGCTGTCGGTGTTCTGTCTGAGGCAAAGGTGTGTCTTTATCACACGGATGGCTGCTATAAATACTTGTAGCATCCTTAGAACAGAGTGGAAAACAGTTGCAAGCGAGGAGTTTATTTTCTGCAAAGTGACAATGCTTTTCTCTGTGGGACTGAGCTTTGTGGTGCTGCTGTCAGCCACGGTAGCTGCTGCAAAGGAGAGGTGGGTTTCATTCATAAAATTACAACTGACAGAAGGAAAAAACAAGGCTGGGAATGTTGTGAAGAAACAGAATGATTGATCAGCATTTTTATTGTATATATAAGCTCATGTGTCTCATGTGTTTTGATGTGTGCAACAGAGTGGGGTATGACTACAACAAATACCATCAGATGGAGGAGGTGAGAAGGCCCTCATACTGATCTCACACGTTTTACTTTAACGGATCAGTGCACACAGACACTGTGATGCATAATGTTTGTTTTACAACCTGCAGATCAGCGGCTGGATGGCTCAGATGGAGAAAGAATACCCTGATATTGTGACTATCGTGGAATACGGACAGACCTATGAGAAGAGGGTTATTAGCTTGCTCAAGGTAATCTGATTTTTGCAGGGAGAGTTCACGTCCAGAATCCAAAATACATACAGTCATGGAAAAAATGATCAGACAACCCTTGTTTTCTTCAACATCTTGTTCATTTTAATGCCTGGTACAACTAAAGGTACATTTGTTTGGATAAATATAATAATAACAACAATTAAAGCTCAGAAGAGTTTAATTTAAGAGCTGACATCTGGACATTTTCCATGTTTTTTCTTGATAAAAACCAAAATCACGATCAAGAAAACCATGGAAAATGTCTAGATTACCAGGCATTAAAATGAACAAGAATTGAAGAAAACAAGGGTCTAATAATTTTTTCCTTGACTGTATTTTCTCTCTGAAGATCATCTGTGATCATCTGTCTTTGTGATAAAATAGAAATAGATGGTACTCCGCTTGTTTGCTCAACGCCCCAAAAAATATCTGTGAAAAACTAAACAGAGGTGTCTCTTTCCAGTTATTATGACCCGCTTACTTAAGATAATCCAGAGAATTTGTGATGAGCAGTTTCATGTCGGCACTATTTTCTGTTGTGACAGTACAATAGTTAAACATTAACGGCATTAATAGAAATAAGATAAAAGAAAATGATGGTTTATTTTGTCAGGTTTACCCATTTCAATTACTTACAAAATGTAGTAATTCTAACATAAACCAAAAAAGTGCCATTTATGTAATTAAATCAAATAACACTGTGATTAAAACGATAAGAAATATACAGTAGCATCTCAATAAATTAGATTATGATGAAAAGTCCATTTCCAGTAGTTCAAGTCAATTAACCCAAACCAAGTATTGAGTCATATAGATGGACAAACTTTTCAGAGGCCAACATTTCCATATTAAACATACTTTTTAAAAAATGGTCTTTGTAATACTTAATTTATTTTGAGACACTGACTTTTAGATCTTCATTAAATGTAAGCCATACTAATTATAATTAGAAGAAATTAAATAAATTAAGACATGAAATGTTTCATTCTGTGTGTAATGGATCTGTATAATGTGTTATTTCCACTTTTTGAATGGAATTACTGACATATATAAACTTTTCTAGGATATTCTAATTTATTGAAATGCACCAGTATGTCTCTATAATAGAGTAACTTACATTGATAAAGTTTATGTAATTCTGTGTATTAAACATGTGTTTTTGTAACTTGCTTGGTCACATTGACCCATTTTCAGAGATTCAAAAATCCGAAAAAAATAGTTTAAAATATTTTTTCAGGATGAAACTTCTTCCCCTTGGCTTAATAAGTGTAATCATCATATAAAATGAAAATTGTTCATTTCACATATTTATGTGTTATGTTTATATTACATAGATACTGAAGAGGTGACTTGTGTTAATTTATAAACTTACTCAACATAAGAAAAAAATTAAAAAAGTAAAATATTTTTTTCAATAACTCAATGTGATGTAAAACTATGATATATTATATGTAGGTCTTTCCAATGTACTTTTAAAAAAAGTTTTGATGTGCATTTATTATGAAAAACGAGAGAATTCTCCTCATTGAACCTGATCTGAGGTGAAGAACACAGTTGCACAAAATATTGATTGAAATGGTTAGTAATGGAGTTAATCATGAAATATAAACGATGTTAATAATTCGTACATGAAACTGCCTTCAACAAGGAGTGGTGATTATCTTGATAAACCGGTTAATGATTTCTGGAAAGAGACATTGCTGTTGAGTTTAAAATCTGTTTTTTATGGCTCGTCAATCAGCAAAAGCGGAATACCGTCCAGTTAGATAATATGTAATAAATAACACTACAGGTAAGTATGCCTGTCACGATAATAACTATATCGACTTATCGTTTGATATATAAAAATGGACACAATAGTTTTTTCTGGACTCAATATATTGACTTTTTGTGCTTTTTTGTGTTGTGTTTAAAGTAATGCTGCAAATGTTTGACAGGCAGCACTAATTGGCAAAAAAAACTATATTTCCCAAGCTTATCATTCCAGCTGTTTATGTTATTTTAATAATAAAATAATATAATAAATAAGGTTTATCTCATTGCAATGTTTTGTTAACAGAGCCTGAAAGTCTATTTAAGTTGTTTTGGTTGTAATGTATTTATTTATGTTTTATTTATCTAGGATATTTTAATATTTCTTTTCCACATTTCAATTCCAATGTTTAATATTCTAGAGATTTAAAAATCCATTGCTGTAGAAAAGGATGAATTTATTATGCTCTAATATTGTTATAAAACTAAAACATTGATACAACGATACTATCGTTTATCGTGATAGTTTCTGGGAAAATATATCGTCCTAAAAAATGTTTTATTGCTACAGACCTACAGGTAAGACAGAAAATGTGTATTTTTGTATTTGAGTATTTTGATGTTTAGTGTGTTTTTGTGATAACAATCTATGTGATTTTGTCTTCCAGATTGGTGTGAATACTGGAGCGAAGAAGAAGGCGATCTGGATGGACTGTGGGATCCACGCCAGGGAGTGGATCGCCCCGGCCTTCTGCCAGTACTTTGTCAAAGAAGTAAGAGTCATTTAAAACAACAAACTAACAAAGATTGTTTTATTTTATTGAGTTTCCAAACCTTTTTTATTTAGCTTTGGTGATTGAATCATGTCTGAAGTGGACCACATGTCCCCCATATCTTCCATTATATCAATGTTTTGTCAATTCAGATTCTGCAAGCCTACAAAACAGACCCGAAGATGCAACAAATGATGAAAAACATGGACTTCTACGTCACGCCTGTGCTCAACGTGGATGGCTACCTCTTCTCCTGGAGCGACGTCAGTGCTGATGTTTGATAGATTTTATTTTTTATTACATCTCTAGGGTTTCTGCCTGTCTGAGCCTCTCGGGCCACAGATGAGTAGCGTATGAGAGAATGCATCCATTAAAGCGATGATGGTTGGGTTAGGATGACCTCCAATTCAATCAGTGAATAAATTGAATCCTGGTGCTCAATATGACCCAAGTACAAAATTATCTCATTTCCAAGACAATGAGTGGAACATTGACATTAAAGAGCAATCCAAGGCTGCGTTGAAGTATGTACAAGTGCCCGTTTTATTATTGGAACAAAAAGCTGATTAAACTGTGACTGAACATTTTGTCCTGTAGGATCGACTGTGGAGGAAGAACAGGTCACCGGGTCCTTCAGCCGGCTGCTACGGCACCGACCTCAACCGCAACTTTGACGCCAACTGGGGCAGTGAGTCTTGTTTATGGTTCTCCATCTCCTTATTAACACAGCCTGTAGCTTTGATGGCCATCCTACAATTCCCACGATGACCGTACCATCCGTCATTAGACCCCCAGTTTGTAACACAGGTTTTCTGTGATATATTTGAAGTCGAGATTAATCCTGATGATGTCAAAGTGATTTCTTAGATTGATAAAAGTCGTCCAGAGCCACAGAAAACACACGAATGACACCCAATCAATCTGTTGTGTTGAATTTGAACACATCTTTGATTTTGCTGGACTCAGTGTCCCTTGGTGATCTTTAAATTAATGGTTTTATTGGTTAATTCTTGTCCAGACCTTTGAAAGTTTGCAGTGTTATTTCAACAACTTCCCGACACGATATCGTGACGCACAATTTCTACATTTTATCTTGTTTTTTTCCTTTTTTTTCTTGTAATGTTGGCTTTATTTCTTTTAATTTTGACTTTTTTTCTTGTTATTTTGACTTTTCTTGTTACTTTCACTTTTTTCTTGTAATTTTGACATTTTCTCTTGTGATTTTGACTTTTTTCTGGTAATTTTGACTTTTTTTCTTGTAATTTTGACTTTTTTCTGATAGTTTAGACTTTTTTTGTAATTTTTCGTTTTTTTAAAGATAATTTTGACTTTTGCGGCATTATTTCAGAAGTATTGACAACTTCCCTACACGATATCTTGACGCACATGGTCACATGTAGGGTTGCAAAGGGGCGGAAAATTTCCGGTAAATTTCCGGTAAATTTCCATGGGAAGTTAAGCTTGGGAATTTTGGAAATATTCCATATTGGAAGCTTTCCATGGGAATAATGGGAATTAATGGGAATTTAGGAGAACTAATTGGGAATATATTATATACAAGCATAAATATAAGCAGAAGTCATAAGAAAACACCCATACAAAATGTTTTCAACAGATATTTCAACAGATTTATTTGTAAGTAGAGTAGAACACGTTCTAATTACTTGTTTCATGGATGAACAAAAACAGGAGTGTTGGGTTCAATATCACCCATCCCCTAACCCCACTCATTCAAAAATGCACCCCCCCCCCCCATCCAAAAATCTCCACAAAGTCCCATTCAAAATGTTAAATGAAAAATGCCACTCTTCCTCCAAAACGTTCCATTAAACATGCAAATCTTCCTTCAAGCAATCCTCTGCATTTTTGCTCAGTCAATAGACTCTTCCTGCTCCTCATCAACATCCAACAACATGTCCCCTTCCTCAACATCCAACTCTGAGTCTTCCTCTTCAGTGTCACTTTCCAGCCTTGTTGAGGATGGCTCTGTGTCAGGCTCAAAGAGCCTTAGGTTTGCGCGAATGCCAACCAGCTTTTCCACTCTCACATTTGTGAGCCTGTTGCAAACCTTTGTGTGGGTGTTGCCAAACAGTGACCAGTTGCGCTCGGAGGCAGCTGATGATGGTGGGATTTGGAGGATGATGGAGGCTACAGGTGCAAGGGCCTCAGATTCACATAGTCCCTTCCACCACGTGGCTGCAGATATGTCTTCTGTACATGTGATGGAGGCATGCACAGTGCCAGTAGGGTGTGTGGTCTCAATAGCCATGCAGTAAGCAGTGTGCTCTGTGCATGTGATTGAGGAATAGCATGGATATTCAAGTGTATTTGAATGGCATCTGTTTGTTTTAGTCAAGATTATGCTAAAATATACTTTCCTCAACTATATTTAAGTTCCCTAAGAAGAGCCAACCTTCAATTTTGAAAATTCCCAGTTTATTCCCGTTAATTCCCATTAATTCCCGTTAATTCCCATTAATTCCCGTTAATTCCCTTAAATTCCCATGGAAAGTTTCCATCTTTGAAAATTCCGGGAATTTTGCAACCCTAGTCACATGATCTCCAGCATATTCATAACAGTGATACCGCTACGGGCTCTGGAAAAAATACTGACGGAACGCTAAATATCAATACTTGCCGGTCATGAATCGATATAATATTACCACGCAAAATATATCGATACTATGCTGTAATGCAAGATCTGCTCTTTTTGCATTCAGAAAAACAAGCATTTCTACATCATGATGTAGTTATTTCGGCCAACTTGTGATCCGTGTAATACAATAAAATCACAAGAAAGGCATGACCAGAGGCAGAAAGGCATGCAAGTAGACAACATCACTGTAGTCCAAAACACTTTAGAAAGTAGCCTGCACAAGTTGTTTCTGAGCTAATATGTTGAAAAAAAGCCCCTATTTCGAAGCTTTGAACATGTAAAATGGTGAACTCTTGTTATGTGAAGCTGTCGACTACATTTGATTAAAGTTATTCCATTTCTTTGCTGCTTCCTCAGCGCTCGGGGTGTCAAACAACTGCAGCTCCCAAATCTACCCGGGAGCCCAACCTGTGTCCGAGCCTGAGGCCCAAGCCGTAACTTATTTCGTGGGAAGCAGGAAGGACGAGTTCCTGTGTTTCCTCACCATCCACTCCTACGGCCAGCTGCTCCTGGTTCCCTATGGACACCCCAACTTCACCGCCAGCAACTACAAAGAGCTGGTCTGTACACCTACACACTTATGAGTATGAGCATGCAAACACATAAAAAAAAGTGTATGTGTACATTTATAGCCTGATTATCAGTGCATGTGTTGTTATTACATTGCATTTGAATGCATTAGGACTTCACACAGTATATACAAACCACACACATGACATGTCATTAACTGAGGACACTGTGCAGCATTGAGAGTGAGAGACGGACGGCTGGATGCTGATAGGAGGGAGGCTGGTGCAGGTAATAACCCACCGGAGCCACAATCCACAGAGAATTATGCAAAACAGGATTATGTCCACTCGTCTCTCCGGCTTCAGTGTGACTGAAGCACGATTGACTGGTGCCTGCAAGATTTGCAAAAAACACACTTCCAGTGGTTGCACCTTGGTTCAAACGCTTTGGACACTCAAATAAGATTTAGCCACAGAGCCAAACAATGTGCTTTCCTACTCTGTGTGTAGAGTTGTTGTAGCCTAAAATTGAATAAAGAATAAAAGGGAATAAATTGAATTTTAGTCATTTGGCAAAAACAAAATGCACCTTCTGAGTGATTACATTTCAAGGACAAAAAAACACATTAAACGGTGAAATCCTCATGGTGGTAATCCTGGAAAGAAACTGTAAATTGCACTTGTTCTCTCGACATATTCCACCGTTCTGACTCACACTCCCCCAACGCCGTGCTGGTGCTGCTTTTCAGAGATAACGTCACTTTCACATGTCTGTGAAAGCTGAGCAGAAATCTCTGCTCATTTTACAGGCCAAAGCACACAGTCATGTGTGAACTCCTGTCATTAATACTGCTGAAAATAAAATCTCCTGCCTTGGAAATCTGCTTCCAGGAGCCTCAGTGGTTCTTCGTTAAAAGTGTCGTCACGTTCAGTTTCAACAGGGCTGCTCGAAATATACTTCTTTTCCTAATAGTTCTCATTTGTTGCCACTATTTTTACTGTTTGAACTCCTAATTAGTCATGGACGTATGTGCGTGTTCATTCATTAGCGTGAAATCATATTACAGGAAAGTGCATTTATGGGCTATCATAGTTTAAGTATTTTAATTGAGTATTTCATTAATTTTTTAAATCATTTTGATAGCATTATATCTATTTAATTTACTTTAAAATAGACATTCCTTTACGTACCACTAGAGCAGGGGTTGGCAACCTTTACTAACAAAACAGCCACTGTCGACCAAAATAAGAGAAAAACAGTTGTAATGGAGCCTCAAACCTTATTTTTTAGCTTTAGAATGAGAATAAAACAGCCTACTAAGTCTAAAAAAAAATTCTGCAACAACTTATTTTAGTTATACATGGAAATGGACTTCAGAAAGCGTACCCTAATGTTATGACCCTTTATACACCATAATAGGTTACAATAACAACTAAATAATTAGTTCATTAAGTCATTTTTTAAAGATTTTTTTGACCAGAACAACTTAAGCTGCATCTCAAATTAATTAATCTTCAGGTTCTCAGCTTTCAGATGATGTCACCACTTCTATGTGGCATTTATTGTTGACCTGCTATCTCCCCCTAAACATCCACTGCCAACAACCACCAATTCTAAAAAAAAAAAAAAAAAAAAAAAAGGTCTTTGAATGGTAAGAGGTCATAACTTTTGACTTTGTATGACTCCTAAAGAAATATTTTTGATTTCTGCTCATAAACAGCTCTTCTGTAAACTGTCTATAATTTCATTAAATCGCATATAATAAATGACTGCATGACATAATGTCTGGTTCCTCAGATGGATGTGGGTCGGGCTGCATCAGACGCCATTAAGAAAGTCCACGGGAAGCACTACACCGTAGGAACCTCGCCGGACGTGTTGTGTAAGTCAGATTCATCCCTGCTAGTCCCAGCTTCATTGTTCGTCGTGCTCAAAGAATCAAACAGCTAGACATGCACCCTCTCTCTACAGACGCCAACTCCGGCTCCTCCAGAGACTGGGCCCACATGTTGGGGATCCCCCTGACCTACACCTTTGAGCTGAGAGACAATGGGACGTATGGCTTTAAGCTCCCTGAGGATCAGATCCAGCCGACCTGTGAGGAGGCCTACAGCGGCGCCCTGCACATCATCAGCTACGCCCACGACAAGACCTTCAACGGCGCCGCGGCCGCCTCGGCCACCCTGCTGACCGTGCTGTTGGCGGTGTGTGTCACCGGCAGCAGCGTCATGTGAGGAGGAGAAAACTGCACCTGAGCTGCCCCGCTTTCACTTACAATCATCCTGTATGTAAATATACAGCTGCATCTCAATAAATTAGAATATCATAGAAAAGTTTATTTATGTCTACTTCAATTCAAAAAGTGGAAATAACACATTATATAGATCCATTAGACACAGAATGAAACATTTCATGTCTTAATTTATTTTAATTATAATGATTATGGCTTACATTTATTGAAAATTCAGTGAATTCAAAAATTTGAATATTACAAATATTAATTTTAAAAAGTATGCTTAATATGGAAATGTTGGCCTCTTAAAAGTATGTCCATCTACAGTCATGGAAAAAATGATTAGACCACCCTTGTTTTCTTCAATTTCTTGTTCATTTTAATGCCTGGTACAACTAAAGGTACATTTGTTTGGACAAATATAATGACAACAACAAAAAATAGCCAATAAGAGTTTAATTTAAGAGCTGATATCTAGACATTTTCATGGTTCTCTTGAAGATGATTTTGGTTATTATCAAGAAAACCATGAAAATGTCTAGATATCAGCTCTTAAATTAAACTCGTATCGGCTATTATCAGCTAGCTTTGTTGTTATCATATTTGTCCAAACAAATGTACCTTTTAGTTGTACCAGGCATCAAAATAAAAAATAAAGTGAAGAAAAAGGGTGGTCTAATATTTTTTCCCATGACTGTATATGCACTCAATACTTGGTAATATTTGACTTACTATTTAAGTATTTACTACTATTTGAACTACTGGAAATGGACTTTTTCATCATTCTAATGTATTGAGATGCACCTGTGTATATATACATGTCACTAATAAGTACTTCAGGGTTTAAGTGAGTTCCAGAAACTGTTCCTGTTTTTCTGTCTGCATTTTAAGCTGATTTTTTTGTTGATGAATTATGGTTTTTGGTATGGAAATGTATCTGTTGATAAATAATAATGCAACTGTGGTTCAACCTATCATAAAACTGTTTTAAAGTGTATTTGAATGATCTGAAATGTTTATATTTGTTAATCTATTGCAGGTAGTAGCTATGTTTTTTATTATCTGGCGCTAAAGAGTAATTTATATATATATATATAAAAACAATAAAATCTTGACATGTCTCTTTTTCTCGTGTTGATGTCTGTGTTTTTATTTACTTGCATTTTATTTGTGTATCATTTGCTTAAAATGTGAATTAATGCATGTATGTAGTGAGAATTTTTAATTAGTAAATACATGGCAGTAAAACAGAAAAAGGCAGATGTAAACATGAGTTTTAAAGAGGTACGTCTGTTTCTTCTCTTTGGGGAAGGATAAAAGTTTCCCAGTGTAACATGCAGCTTCATATTCTGCTTGTTTCTGTGTTTCTGAACGGCTGGAAGTCTTGTTTTCTCAGACCGGCCAGTGGCAAGAAGAGCTGCTCCTCTGGAGGAAACTGGTCCCAGGGCGTCCACGTCCAGCCTGGGAGGGAGAGAATCAAACATCAGCTGCTCAGGTAGGCAGGAATCTTTTCCCTTTTATTATTTCCTGCGACACATACCCTCGTTCTTGTCCGGCTCCAGGTTCTGCGGCTCTGCTGACTGCGTCCTGTCCAGCTCTCCTCGCATGATGATGGTGACGTAGTGGTACTGCTCCTCCAGTCGGATGGAGTTCACCACTGACGCAAAGCACACGTTCACCAAACACACACCTGCCTCCTCCGACACTTCTCTGTGAGCACACTCCTCCCACGTCTCTCTGTCGGGGACACAGAAGAAGAATATGCATCTCTTATATACATTAAGGAACACATTTAGTCAACTGTACTTAAGCACAGTTTTGAACTTTACTTGAGTATTTCCATTTATGTAACTTTATACTTTTACACTGTGTTTTCTCTGCCACTTTGAGTTACTCTTCAGGTCAAGATTTAACACAAAAAACGTGATCAAAATGGGAATAAAATGCACATTTTTATAAATTCAACCACATCACAGTATATACCGTAGTTAAAATGAACCCTACCTAACTGTTAAATGATGCTTATATAAATTCATCAATAATAATAATGATCCAATAATATATTTGGTACTTAAGTATTGAACGCAGGATTTTAGCTTAATGGAGTAACTTCACAATGTGGTATTAGTACTTTACTGCAGTAAGGGATCTGAAGACTTGTTACAGCACAGCACCAAATTGCATTAAAAAAACAGCAGTTATTATTTGTGCACGTTGTTTTTGTCTCACACCTGTAACAATGCAAATTATTATCACGTCCTAATGTTAACTGAATACTTTGGAAGAATTCGGCATAATAATAGGTAGCTTTAAGTAGTTAAAATCAACACCATATAGCCATAAAATGCTGCAAACATAATTTAATCAATAATAATGCAATAACATATTTGAAATACAGATCTGAGTGGGACCATTCTGCATAACGAGTACTTTTACTTTTGATAATTAAACTACATTTTGATACGTTTGTACTTTTCTGAATAATTCTTCCACCGCTGCACCAAATTGCATTAAAAAAACAGCCAATTACTATTTGTGCACGCTGCTTTCGTCTCACACCTGTAACAATGTAAATTATTATCATATCTTAATGTTAACTGAATACTTTGGAAGAATTCGGCATAATAACAGGTAGCTTTAAGTAGTTAAAATCAACCCTATATAGCCATAAAATGCTGCAAACATAATTTAATCAACAATAATAATAATGGAGTAATAAGCTTATAATATAGATCTGAGTGGGACCATTCTGCATAACGAGTACTTTTACTTTTGATACTTAAACTACATTTTGATACTTTTGTACTTTTCCTTAAGTACGGTTTTCAATGCAGTACTTTTCTGAATAATTCTTCCATCGCTGCACCAAATTGCATTAAAAAAAACAGCCAATTATTATTTGTGCACTGTTTTGTGTAACAATGCAAATTATTATCATGTCTAGTGTTGACTGAACACTTTGATGAAATGCAGTTTGTTTTTATTACAACAGGAAAATGTTTGCTCAGTTATATGAATGAACGTCGGTGCTGGTTATTTATAAACAGCCTTGCGTCACAGATTTACGTCCCTATGCAGCAGCGTCAGATTTATGAATGGATCGGTTCCCTACCATAGACTGTATCTCAATAAGTTCCCTACCCGAACTCCAGGTGCCCCCCGGGCAGCTGGTACTTCCCTCTGCCCACCGCGCTCCTCCGCCTCCCCAGGAGCACACAGCCGGGGTGGGCTGGGTCCGTCACCAGCACTCCGACCCCCACTCCTGGCCGCTTCACGGCTTTATCAGACATCTGGCCAAACTTAGAAAAAACGCGCTTTAATGAAGCAAAAGTAGCTAAACAGAGCTAACTCCACACTGAAGAGAAGCTATTCAGGAGGTACAAGAGGACTCCCGTGTGTGCACTTCCGTTTTAAAACAACTAGTTCCTCTCTATTTATTTACTTTGTGATTACTATTACAGCACAATAACTTGGTGTTTGGTTCTGCCAAATACTCAGGCAATATTTATAACTAATACATAGCTCATATAATATCGCCATAGTTGTTCTTTTTAGCCGCTTATATTGAAATAAATATATATATACTCTGGGTTACACTTAAACAAAGGTGTAACACTGCCACCTAGTGACCAGCTGAGCTCAGTATATGTTCTGGTTACACTATATTGAGGTGCATTTCAATAAATTACGGTATATTATTAATATCACAGAAAAGTCAATTTCCAGTAGTTCAAGTCAAATAGCCCCAACCAAGTACAGAGTGCATATAGATGGACATAGTTTTCCATATTAAACATACTTTTTAAAATTGGTCTTTTTTTCACATTTTTTGAGACACTGAATTTTAGGTCTTCATTAAATGTAAGCCATAAGCATTATAATTAGAATAAACTAAATAAATGAAGATATGCAATGTTTCATTCTATGTGTAAGAAAGGTGTAGGGAAATATAAATTATACTTAAACTTCTTGTTTTGTTTGTTTTAATATGTTTTTTTTAGGTTTGAAATAAAGTCCATTCATTCATTCATTCATTCATTCATTCATTCATTCATTTATTTATTCAGTATTTTACAACCTTACTTAAGTAAAAATACAAAAGTACCAGCATCAAACTTGGAGTGTTTTTTATATTCTCTTTATATTTTTGAGTATAATTATATATGTAATTATTTTAGTAGTATTTTAATGTTAAGGTGGGGCTCATTTTGATCAGAATACATAATCTGTTTAAACTGATGGCATGTTTTTCATGTTAAATCTCGACCTGAAAAGTAACTAAAGCTGTCAGACTCATGAATTGGAGTAAAAAGTACAATATTTTAGAATATTGTACACATATGTAATTAAAATAATTAAAGAACAAGTATCTCAAATTTGAACTGAAGTACTTGAGCAAATGTCTTTGTTACATTCCACCACTGTAACTACTTTGAGATATATTATAGGCCTTTGATAGAGATTTCCTCATTATAAATAATCTTTAAAATAAAACTAATTTCACAATGAAGTGTTGGAGATAAACCAGACTTGAATCATTGGGGACACAAGTTCAATTAAACACATTTAAATAAGCAATTCTGTCATCTATCTAAAGAGAAAGAAAGCGGAGAGCGAAATCTGCTGACACTGTTCCTCCTCACAGGGCAGAGAGATTATGACTGACTGACATTATCAGAAATGAATTCAAATTTGTGTTGCACAAATTATATTTTATATTCTGTTAATTAATCTCACCACCCCTTACAGTTTTACAAGATAAATCTGCAGAGTGGGAACCACTGTTTGTTTATATTAACTGAATATAAAGTAGTCAGAACTAACTGCAACAACAATCTAATAATGTCACATGAAGGACTTTTTAAGCACATTTTGCTGATAGATGGATCAGTGTGTCAAAGTCTGTTAGTCTGTTAGTAGATATATAGACAGATAGATAGAGAGATAGAGAAATAGTCTTTTTTTGGTCATTTTACATCTTTTTTGGTCATTTTATGTATTTTTATGGTAATTTTACACCTTTTTTTGGTCATTTTATGTCTTTTTTTGGTAATTTTAATCATGTTTTCCTCCTGTGTGGAAGTCTGTTAGATAGATAGATAGATAGATAGATAGATAGATAGATAGATAGATAGATAGATAGATGTACTTTATTAATTCTTTTTGAAGGTTCCCTCAGTAAATTGCACTTCCAGTAGCAGCACAACACCAATACAATAAAATAGAGTAAACTTAAAGATTGATTTTAAATTCTGGACTTTAACTTGTAATGGATAAAGTGTTCTTGATGAAGTGATCCATTCACACCTTTCCTCTGCTGGCATTTAGCAGTTTTCCACCGACACCCGTTCTCCCCGCTCGACCTGCCTGGCGGCTCCGGCCCCGCCCTCCTCACCTCTCCCTGCTCTCACCTGAGACTTTTCCTCCTGTCAGTCCTGGCAGAACCTTCCTCTGTCTATCACCTCCACATCTTTCTCTCCCACTGCTCTTTCCTCTCTTCTTTCCATCATGAGTGCGAAGCTGTGGACGGAGGAGCAGTTTAACTGCCCCGTGTGTCTGGATCTCCCCAATGACCCCGTCACCATCCCCTGTGGCCACAGCTACTGCATGTCCTGCATCAAGGACTACTGGAGCAAGGACGACCCCAAGGGGATCTACAGCTGCCCCCAATGCCGCCAGACCTTCTGCCCCAAGCCCATCTTATCCAGGAACACCATGCTGGCCGAGGCCGTGGAGCAGCTCCGCAAAGGGGCCAGCAAAGCCGCAGTACGTGAGTCCATGCGGATCGCCCGTGGAGGAGCCCCCTCGTCCAAATCCAAAGGGAGGCTCTCCTCCTCTGCTGTGCCCTGCGACATGTGCAAAGGAGAGCAGCGGGCGGCGGTGAAGAGCTGCCTGGTGTGCATGAGCTCGTACTGTGAAGCCCACCTGAAGCCCCACCAGACCAAGAAGGCCCTGAAGCAGCACGAGCTCATCGCACCCACCAGCAACCTGGCCGAGAAGATCTGCACCCAGCACAAGTACCTGCAGGAGTTCTACTGTCGCCACTGTAAGGTGTTCGTCTGCTGGCTGTGCACCAGCAGCGACATGCACAAAGGCCACGAGTGTGTGTCCACCAAGGCCGAGCGCCTCGAGAAACAGGTGAGACCCAGAGGAGAGGAGAGGAGAGGCTGCAGAGAGGAGGGCAGCACTGTATGCTCTGATAACATTCATGTGTGATAGGCAAGGTGTCAGTCAATGTTATGGCTGGTCATTAGTTTACCCACTTTACTCCTCTGACACTTTATTTTTTATCTAATGTTATATTTATAGTCATATTTATATCATATATTGTTATTGTTTCATATTTTGTTCATCGCCTTTCTTATATTATCCTATATTGTGATTGTTTTTGTAACTTGGATTACTAAATTCTATCTTATCTTATATGAATATATCCAATACATAATAATAATAATGATAATACAATCATTCAGTTTTTGTAACAACAGTGGTATTATAGAAACAAACTGGAATTTATAGAATTAAAGTTCTGATATTTATTATTTATTTACTATATTATTTATTCTAATACACTCATGTATATTATTATATTTATATTATTTAGTAATAATATAAATTATGAACATCATTCAAATTAAAGGTGAAACCAAAATTATACTAGAGTATCCTAAATACAAATTAAATACAATTATATTAAAGATGTAATTTAATAAAAAAATATATTTACAAACCCGATATATATCATTGAATTAATACTTATAATTAAAATAATAATTAATTATTAATTAATTAATAATTAAAATATCATTTAAAAAATGAAATAAAATTATACAAAATTGCATACAATTATATTATACATCAAATTCAATAAAAAATGATATTAGAATATAATTATAAACCCCATATATATCATAAAATTATATCAAAATATCATTTAAAATATTCAATTACATTATACAAAATGATATGAATTAAGTAAATATATATATATATATATATATATATATATATATATATATATATATATATATATATATATATACATGACCTCTCAGGATATCAGACCAACTTTTTTTTTAAATGAGGCCCAAGAGTTAAAATAGGTAACAATCAATACTGTGTGTGTCTATTGTCCAGCCTGCTAACTGTCAATTGTTCTGTGTGATGAGTTTCTATGTGTGTGTGAGTGAGTAGAGGGAGTCGTCCTCTCTCCTTTTGTCTCTGGCTGCGGCTTCATCCCGGTTGAGGACATTCCTAACTACATTCCTGACTGTTCATAACGCTCCACCCTCTCCATGCTGTCTTCAGTGGCACACACACACACACACACACACACACACACACACACACACAAACACTCAGCTGCTTCCTCGTGTCTGTGTGAGACAGACAGATGGGGCTTATGTTGATGTCATGTCTTAATTGTTATATGGATCTTTCAAGTCCCGGTGAAAAACATTTATAAACACTTCAACACATAATTTTTCCAACACACATACCTGAATATGCTAGCACACATATGAACATCTAAACATATTCATGTGCTCACATACAACAATACTTTATTAACATTAAAATACAATCATGCAATAATCTCCCATTCAAAATATATGAAAGTGATTTGCAACTTTGTTCCTGCAGGATCTCCAACACTCACAGGAGTACAGAAATAACAAATAATTCCATTATTTCAGCTAAATTCTCTCTAAGATGGATAGTTTGCCTAAATATCTCTTAATCCTGCCATTTTCATGTGTCCTGTTACAGAAAGTGATGGGGGAGCTGCATACAGAGAACACTCAGAGGCTGAAGGACAGAGAGCAGGAGCTGAAGGACATGAAGAAGATGATGGAGGTGGTGAAGGTTGGTTGCTTGGACCTTTTTCCCCCATAAACACTGCAATAAGGTCAGTTATTTCAGACTTTGAGACATTATCTCCTCTCCTCTGCCAGCGCTCTTCAGACAGGGTGCACGACGACATGGAGCAGGTGCTGTCGGAGCTGCAGCGCTCCGTGGAGCGTCTGCAGGAGCTGCTGGAGGAGGCGCTGGACCAGGCCAGCCAGGAGAAGATGGGCCAGGCTCAGGAGGTGGTCGACAGCCTGGAGGCCGAGATCAGGGAGCTGAAGAAGAGGGAGACGGAGATGAAGGACCTGGCTCGCTGTGAGGACCACATCCACTACCTGGAGGTAGGCTGGAATCAGTTTTCATAGTGTAAAAAGGGAGATTTCCAAGTTTTTTTTGATGATAAAGCCGGTCTAAGTGCTTCATAAATACTGTGAAAGTATCATAACTCTCAGTTTACAGAGGAATGCACATTATGTATTCATAAACTGTGTATTTAATGGAGCTGTCAGGACTTTTATAAGGTAAGTTTGTAACAACTGTGGTATTTTGTAAACAAACTGGAATTTAAAGAGTTAAAAGTCTGATAATATTTATATTTTTATTCTAATAGACTAATATGTATAGTAATTATTATATTTATATTATTTATTAATCATATACATTATTTTATTTATTATTTAATTATAACATAAATTATTTTAATTAACATTATACAAATTAAAGGTGAAACCAAAATGACTACTGAAATTAAATACAATTATATCAAAAATGTAATTTAATTAAAAAGTATAATTATAAAGCCCATATATATGATAAAATTATATTGTGTAATACGTAAGTTTTTTTGATGATGAAGCAGGTCTAAGTGCTTCATAAATACTGTGAAAGTATCAAAACTCAACAGTTTACAGAGGAATGCACATTATGTATTTATAAACTGTGTATTTAATGGAGCTGTCATGACTTTTATAAGGTATAAAATAAGTATAATCTGTCCCCTTTAGACGTATGAGTCCCTTAGCAGCCCTCTGGAGTCCGGAGACCTGCCGGCTGTGACGGTGAATGCAGAAGCTTCCTTCGAACCGGTACGAGACGCCGTCCTGGACCTCAGGGACAAAGTGGAGGACCTGTGCAACCAAGAGCTGAGCAAGATCAATAAACAAGGTCAGTCACAAGACTCTTATCTTGTCTTGTCCTGCCTTCTTCTCTTCTCATGTCTTATCTTCATCTTATCGTCTGTTCTCTTCCAGTCAGCGACACGACTCTGTTCACTCTGGGAGACGGTAAGTTCCAAACATGTTTTTCTTTTTAACATGAAAAAAGCTGCAGTTGTGTTAAGTCTTGTGATTTCCTCTTATCTTGTCTAGCTAACCGGAACTCGGGACAGAAAGGAGGGATTTTTAAATGTGAGTTTTTTTATCAGAATATAATATAAAACTCCTAAAAGTCTTTATATCAAAAAACTAATGTCTGATTTTTTACAGTGTTTTCTGGTCTGGGTTCTCGCAGCACAAACAGCCGTTCACCAGGTGTGTCCAGTGTTTAAAAGTCTACATTTTATCCTCATCATCTTTTAAATAAATGATTATAATTCATGCATTTCTATCTTGTCTCACAGCTCCCACACCCAGCATCTCAGTGGGATCACGCAGCACAGACAGACGAGGGATTGGTAATATAAACTGATAATAATAACAGTAATTCACTTCAAAATTCACAATTTAATCATCACATTTTATTCTTCAGGTATAGGCCTTAAAAGTCAAGACGTGAGGAGCAGAGACACACCAAGAGGTGAGGCTTCATGTGTGGAAATCCTGCAGTGTGAGCAGTAAAATGTGTGTGTGCATGTTTTAAAATATTCTTCTTCCTCGTAGCAGATCGAGGAAACACGAGCTCACCCAGACTGCGGGACAGAAACCGGAGAGAGGACAGAGAGACAGGTAGATTTATTCTTCAAGACTTCCTGATGAGAATGTGGCTGTTGCTTTCTGCAAAAAATTGTTTCCGCTTGAATGTTAATTCCTCATATTTTAGAAAATGCTGTTTCTTAAAGATCCCATATTGTAAAAAGGGAGATATCCATGTCTGTTTTGCTATATAAATACTGTGCAAAGCATCAAAACTCCCAATTTACAGAAGAATGCATGGTATGTTTTGATAAACTGTGAATTTAATCGAGCTGTCAGGACTTCTAAAAGGTCAGGAAAGGTAAAAAAGTGCCACTACAGTGATGTTAAAGTAACCATGATGGTGCAGAGAAGCTGAGATATTCAGTCAGTCTGAGAAAAACAATGTGTTTTTTGAACACTGAAGCATGTAAACATGTTAGAGTTCAAGTAGAGACCCTAAATACATATAATAAGTATAATATGTCCCCTAATATGTGTAGGTGCTCTATAATTACTGTGAAAGTATCAAACACATAGAAAATGTGTCTTCATATGTTATAATATATTTTATAAAAAATATTATGTGTATATATATATATATATATATATATATATATATAAATTGGTAAAATATTTTCATTTTATAATTTTGTAGTTTTGTATTGTTATTTTATTTTTTTAAATCTTTATTCTAATCAATTTTATTATTCTATTTTTATTACCTAATCTGTTTTACTCTGTACTTGTGCTGCTCCGACACCTGAATTTCCCCCATGGGGGATCAATGAAGGAACATCTCGTCTTATCTTATCTCTTTAGACGAGCTGTCAGAATTATTATTCTTTATACTTATTCAGAGCATCAGGGGAAAATATTTATGGTGTTCATGTTGATTTTACATCTAACTTGTCCCTCAAACAGTGAGGGAGAGCACCCACAGACCCAGCCCCAGACCCAGCCCCACTCCCAGCCGCAGAGAGTCCCAGTCTCTGTGGAGCCGGTCCAGTCAGAGCCAGGCTGCTGCAGCCCCGTCCCCGGTCCCCGTCAGCCCAGCTCCTGCTCCAGCTCCTGCTCCAGCTCCTGCTCCAGCCCCGGCTCCTGCTCCTGCTCCAGCTCCTGCTCCTGCATCAAGTGGAGGTACAACAAACAAAAGAAATCTTCAGCTTTTACATCTACATCTTACTTCTGTTTAGCGTCACTGTATTAATCCCTTATAGCATATTAATTTACTGTCAACTGCACTTTATTTATACTAATTTATTTGCACTACCTGCTGCTATCTGCTGCTATTGTATTTATTTTTATTACATTTATATATATTACAGTACACATGCACTTTACTGCCTTTTTGCACTTCTGGTTAGATGCTAATATTTATATTTTTATTCTAATACACTCATATGTATATTTATTATTATATTTATATTATTTAATTAAATTATACAAAATTAAATACAAACATATTAAAAATGTATTTGAATAAAAATTATATTAAAATATAACTATAAACCCATATATATAATTTAATTATTTTAAATGATCATTTAAAATATTAAATTAAATTATACAAAATTAAATACAATTAAATTAAAAATGTAATTGAATAAAAATTATATTGAAATTAAATTATCAAAATTTAAATTAAATTATAATGTGTATAAATTAAAAATATATATATGATTTATTAAAATTCAATTTTTTGATGCAGACATTTTTGTCTATCTGCTGCTAAAACCTATTGTATTTATTTATATTACATTTATATATATATTACTGTACACATGCACTTTACTGCCTATTTGCACTTCTGGTTAGATGCTAAACTGCATTTGATTGTCTAAGTACTCCTAAGTACTACTGTGCAATAACAATATAGTTGAATCTTACCTAATCTAATCTAGCCAGGGTATAACACATTTTATTTTCCATCTCTCTGCTGGTTCAGGTTCAGGGTTCAGTCGGATGGCGTCCATCGGCAGCATCAGCAGCATCTTCCGCTCCCATCGGCGTGGCACCACCCCGGCTACTCCTGCTGCTCCTACAGGAAACCCATGTAAGACCGGACTCCAACTCCCATAATCCCCCTCTCCAATTATCTGTCATTAAAGACATTTAGGAGTTTCTTCAGACTTTCTGTTTAGGCGTCTAATGAAGCTTTATATTATATCTTAACTCAGCTTTAATGCCAGTAAATGAAGTAGAATTGTGTCTATATTTTAAAATTTTGAGTGTTATTTGTGTTCACTAACAGGGGGGATGAATGCGGTGCCTGAAACACCCACAGAAAGTAAGACTACAGCATTTATATATGTCAAATTAATCAGTTGAATCATTTTATCTTTGTTAGTAATAATGTGTCTTACATTATTTCCTCCCTGCACAGTTAACCCCGGTCTCTTCTTGGACCTGCCCACTCCGACCACCATGAATCACGCTCCTGCTTTCCCTGCATGTGAGTTCATGCAGCTTATCTTCATTGCATCTTTATTTTGGGAAAGAAACATAAATTAAAAGTGCAAATAAGAACTTGTGCATTCTTATTATTTGCACAATGTGCCTCTTTGTGCATGAGCTGATTTATTGTTTTTTGTTTTCCAGTGAGAGAAATCAACCTCGACAGCATCCAGGCGCCCGAGCCGAGGACCAGAGAGGAGTTCCTACAGTGTGAGTCTCAATATTTTATTACATTTGACATGTTATTATTATTATTTTACACCAGTACTGAGGCACTCACTGACACTTTGACACTCATGATTGATAAAAACAGGCAGCCACGGGGCATTTTTCTGTTCATGTTTACTCCTTTACACTTCCACTAGCCCTGGGTTAAATGACTCAGTTTTCACAGTCAGGAACAGATTTTTCTAATTATTATTCCAACAACACTTGAATACAGCTTTAAACCTCAATGGCTGAGTCCTGAGCAGCCCTGTGGTGAATGTTCCACCCCTCCTCCTTTTTGTTTATCTCCAGTGGTCCTACTATCAAAATAAAAGTAAAAAGGCCCCCAAATATGCTCCATATTTCCTCTAAGTTTCATGAAAATCGTGCTGGTAGTTTTTACATAATCTTGATGACAAACAGACAAACAAACAAACTCACACACAAACATATGCAAAATGTCTATTCAGTGAGATAAAACAACTAAAAAGAGATATAAATCATAAAAATAGATGAAAAAGAGACGTTTTAATAAAATAATATATATATATAATAATAAAATATAATAACCATAGGTGGAATGTAACTAAGTTTATTTATAGAGCACATTTAAAAACAACCTCAGTTGATCAAAGTGCTGCACAGTTATTAAAATACAATAAAATCATACACAAATATAGTAATAAATAAAAAAAACTACAAAAATAATAATAAAAACACTAAAATAATACTAAAAC
This sequence comes from Centropristis striata, assembly GCF_030273125.1. Taxonomy (NCBI): domain Eukaryota; kingdom Metazoa; phylum Chordata; class Actinopteri; order Perciformes; family Serranidae; genus Centropristis; species Centropristis striata. Next base: position 5,969,561 of record NC_081540.1, on the reverse strand, counting down.
AATAAAATAGTAATAAAAACACAATTTAAAAACAGATTTAGAGTTAAGAAAGGAAATAAAATAATAAAAAGTAAAAAATACTTTACTTGAGTATTTCCATTTCCCAGAATTATAAAACAGCGAGTTTAAATTTGATTTATTATTAAAGACTTTTTTAGAATATGTGAATAATTGTCCATTGATCCCTCCAGACGCTGTGATCTTGACTCTTGACCCGAACACGGCCCACCGGCGGCTGGCTCTCTCTGAGGGCAACACTAAGGCCACCCTGCAGGGGGCGGCCCAGCCCTACCCCGACTCCCCCCAGCGCTTCGATGGCTGGACCCAGGTGATGTGCACCGCCCCGCTGTACGGCCAGCGCTGCTACTGGGAGGTGGAGTGGAGGGGGCGGGGCTCCTCGATGGGCGTGGTCTACGGGGCGCTGAGCAGGAAGGGCTCGGACGCCCGGGCGGGGCTCGGCTACAACGCCCGGTCCTGGAGCCTGGAGCTGTCGGACACCTGCTGCTCCGCCATGCACGACAACGAGAAGAAGGACATCCCGGTCACCTACTCGCCCCGGCTGGGCCTCTACCTGGACCTGTCGGTGGGCTCGCTGGCCTTCTACAGCGTGGCCGAGACCATGACCCACCTGCACACCTTCCGCACCAACTTCACCCAGCCGCTGTACGCCGCCTTCGGGGTGGGCAGCGGGGTCGGGGTCGGGCTGGACTTCGCTCTGGGACAGTTCAGCTCCAGCTCTGACAGCATCAAGATCTGTCCCATGTGAGGCTGCACCCAGAACACTCAAAGTACAAACTGACTGAAAGGGTTCTGGTTGCACCTGAAACCTTTTTCTTATTTAAAGTGCACTTAGTGGAAGTTGGATGGCTGAATATAAATGTCCAGCCTCTGGACTTAGGAGCTGAAATTTCAGCCGTAAAGACAGGCCTCGAGTCTGTTTCATTCGTCTGTTCATCTCAAAAGATAACTACATTTATAGGCTTTTATGTGAGTGAACAAATTATATTCATACATTTCTTTTCACCCAGTCCAACACAGAAATTATTCTAAATGAGGACATGACATTGACTAAATAAATTGGGTATAACAGACCTTTTCTTAGCCTATATTTGGCACAACACTGCAAAAAAGTTGTTTATACAGGTGCATCTCAATACATTAGAATATGATGTAAAAGTAAATTTCCAGTAGTTCAAGTCAAACAGCCCCAACCAAGTATTGAGTCATATAGATGGACATACTTTTCAGAGGCCAACATTTCCATATTAAACATACTTTTTAAAATTGGTCTTTTGTGATATTCACATTTTTTGAGACACTGAATTTTAGGTCTTCATTAAATGTAAGCCACAATCATCATAATTAGAATAAATTAAGACATGAAATGTTTCATTCTGTGTGAAATGGATCTATACAATGTGTTATTTCCACTTTTTTAATTGAATTACCAACATAAAGAAACTTTCCCTAGGATATTCTAATTTGTTGAGATACACCTTTACTCCTATATTTTTCTGTATCAAGATGTGATTTTTATTTCTGGCCTACATGAATCAAGTAATGCTTTAAAACAACTACAACGTCACATCCATATTTCAATAAATTGGGGAAATTAAACTCTTGTTAACTCTCTAAAAGTCTGCAGAAAGTAGATTTGGATGAATTGAAGATTTGGACAGCCCTCAGAACCTGCAGACTTCTCAGGAATGTGCAAAGTACAAAAGATATATAAAACAAAATATCATGTTTGTTTTTGTTTTTTGCATCAAATAAAATACATCAAAAATGAGACAAAATCACTGAACTTAAACACTATTATTGTCTACTGTGTCCCTGTTTGATTGAGTAGATGTTCACTCTTATTTATTATTATTATTAGTTATTTAAAAAATATATCAACTAAATTAATATCTACAGATAATCAACAAACTGTAAAAGAAAGAAATAAAGAAGCATTTCAGTGTACTGATCTGCATTTATCAGCAGCTAAATGTTGAGAGAAGGAAAGTTTGAAAAACAAACTGTTTTCCTCTGGTGTTATCTCAGTAAAATACTACACAAATAATAAGTAATTGGCCTTTAGAGTGCAGTAACATCTTAACAATTATTAGCTAGATAATCAAAATGTTATCATGAGTAATAATGAACCAGTCTGCCTTGTTTTCATCACTTTATTTTAAAAAAAGAAAAAGAGGCAACTGAATAACAGCTATGAGTAGTTTATAGAGGATCATGATCTCAGAGGGGAGGCTTCAACAAGTGACTTTTTATTTTATTTCAGCCAGAAAAACCTGAACCTCCAGCTTCACTGTGAATATGAGAACAAACCTAAAGATATGAACAGTCTGCGTGTCCCTTCTTCCCCCCTCGCTCCACTCCTACAAACACTCAGAACATTAAACAGAAGCTTCCTTTGTTAAATATGTTATAATGCATCAAATACAGTACATGAAAGCATCACTTTTGGATTCCCTTCTGTGGGCAAAAAACCAAACTGTTACATATATTAAAATCTTCAAAATGTTAGCCAACATCGCTACAACAGGCACAAATTATACTAAATGTTAGAATCTATACTTCAGATAGTGGCGTCAGTAAAACAGGTTAAATAAAGAAATAAAAGTGCAGTTTCTGAGTGGAGGGACAAGTTGGACTGACATGTTATAGATATTATAGAATATAAAGTATTAATAAGGATGAACTTCCATTACAGTCAGGGAAAAAAAATATTAGACCACCCTTGTTTTCTTCAATTTCTTGTTTGTTTTAATGCCTGTTACAACTAAAGATACATTTGTTTGGACAAATATAATGATAACAACAAAAATAGCTGATAAGAGTTTAATTTAAGAGCTGATATCTAGACATTTTCCATGGTTTTCTTGGTAATAACCAAAATCATTATCAATAAAACCATGGAAAATGGTTACATAATCAGAAAAAAAGAAAAAAAAAACCCAAGTTGGAATAAAATATAATTTAGTGTATCAAGTGTCACAAATATTGGGGAAAAAATTGTGTCTCCACATATTGTAAATGTTATACATATGACCAAATGACCAAAAAAGATCAAAGATGACACAAAATGACCAGAAAAGATACAAAATGAGGAAAACGAATGAACAAGAAATTGAAGAAAAAGGGTGTAATTTAACAATTTAAATTAAACTCTTATCAGCTATTTTTGTTCTTATCATTATATTTGTCCAAACAAATGTACCTTTAGTTGTACCAGGCATTAAAATGAACAAGAAATAGAAGAAAATAAGACTGGTCTAATCATTTTTTCCATGACTGAACTTTCCTGTGGTTATACTCCCACCTGCTGGCCAGTTTGTGAACCACACGTGTTTTAAACAGAAATCCACCACATCTCATAATAATAAAAATAATAATGATAAACCTCGCTGTGATATAAAGTAACATTTTCACAGGCCTGAGATCAGGTTGGTGGCTGGAAATGTTTTTAGAGACCCAATCAAGGCCGTGGTGAAATGTTTTCAACCAATCAGTGATCAGAGTGCAACTAATATATACAAACATGGCTTAACAGGAGCATGAAACAGTTCTGGCTTCTACTTAAGGCCTCATACCGTAAAAACACACACAACACAAGGACCTGAAGGGAAAAGGCAGACTTTTAAAACATTTTATCCTCTTTTTTTTTTTGCATGGCATCTGATTTCTGACCTCCTTTAGCCCACCGGTGCATGCTGGGACCTCAACCAAAGTATATGAGTCATGCAGACGCTTGCGAGAGGCGGGAATAAGAGCAACAATGGACTAAAATCAGAATAATACTAATACTGGCATGTTAATGGCGTGGTCTGCCTGGCAGTATGCTATTAGGCCAGCAAGCACTTTAAAGTCCTCAAGTAATAAAATCCCTTCATGATTATTTGGAGATGACCTTAAACTATTCACTGTAGCATGGTTTACTAGAGACTAAAGCTTTTCCAACCCACGACAAAACAAGCCCTTGGAGTAGCAACACTGGATGCTCCTTTTTCACTTTCTTTCCCTTCCAACATAACTAAAAACCATATTCTCCTTCTTTTTCTACCTTCGTCTTAACTCTCTTTTCTCATCCACTTCCACAAACCTTCGACCACTTTCTTGTTACCTTTTCTAACCCGAACATCCAGTCAAACTACGGAGCCTAATTAATGACTGAGAAAGCGAGCGGAGATCTCAGTCGGAGGCCTCGTTACTAGCATCATGGCAAACATCTACACATAGACACTGCGGTATAGCTAAAAACAGTCAGTTTAGGTAAATTGTGCTTTAAAATTAAGTCATAGAAAGGAGGGATAGTTCTGCCCTGACTCCTCTCCCCCAGGAGGAAGAGGAGGATGGAGGTGTGACGGAGAATTGTTCCACCTCAACGTTTGGTTGAACTCGACGGGAAATGGGAGACAGAGGCGAGCTGCCGGCGCCGCTCTTTGGGGTTTCCCCAGGGAGTAGGGGGGAGGGCCAGGGTGGTGGGGTGAGGAGGAGGTGCTGACTTCCCCGCCCGGGCTCCGATCATGGCCGGGAGGCTCTGGTTCCTCCTCAGGCCGTCCAGCAGGCTCCCTCCACCTGTTGACACAAACGTAGCAGAATCCTGGCGCGGCGCTGGCGCCTCCGACTCCGCCCCCTGCAGCACCTTGGTGAAGCCCAGCCGCCGGAGCCGCTCCAGCAGGCCCAGGTCGGGCCTGGCTCGGCCCAGCTTAGGGGACGGGACGCGGTTGGGGGTCCCCTGCGAGGGGCTGGGGAGGTCGGGATGAGGGGCGCGGCCCAGATTCAACCCGTAAACGTCCTGGAGAAAAAGCTCTGCCGGGCGCGAGGCTAGGAAATTGTCAGCAGGGTGGTGGCGGGACTCCACGGGGATCGGGGACGGGGAGGGGGAGTGGGAGGGGGAGTTAGGGGGGGTGCTGGGGAGGAGGCAGAAGAGGGGCTGGCGGGGAGTGGGCTTCGGGGACGGAGGAGGCGTGTCGGTGGAGACTTGTGCAGAGATGCCCCTCTCCAGGACCAGCTTGGCCAGGCCGCTGGCGTGCACGGGGGGGGCGGCGAGGGGGGAAGGAGTCCCCCAGACTCAGTCTGCAGGGAGTCACGGGGGTGCTGGGACCGGTCCTCATGGAGCTGGGAGTGTTGGCCATGAGGGACGACTGAGAACTGAAGAACAGGAACACACAGGGTGAGTGAGACATATTATTATTTTATTCTTTCAGCTTTCATGTACTAACAGTGGCCTGTTGGAGCAGATACGCGTCTTACTGTAGGATTCTGTCTTTTTATTATGTTTGTTGTTTTTTTTAATCTTATAATTTGATACTTTTATCACCTTTGCACTGTGTACCTTTACAACACTCCGCTCCAAATACTGGAACAGCTACTTACTTCATATCATATGTGCCAATATTAACCGTATTGATATTATACATCAAATTTATACAATATTCTGTCTTTTTGCACATTCTATTCTATTCTATTCTTATACTCATAGTATATTATCTATTGTATGTATATGTTGTACAGTCAAGAATTTACATTTTTTTATATGCATATTATACCAATACTATATATCATATCTTGTGTGTACGGTACATATTATATATTGCAGTTATGTATGTAAGTACACCTATGTGTATATTATTATTACTAATTTATTAATAATGATAATGATTGATAATGTTGATATCATTTATAATAGTAATAATGTAATAATAGTAATAGTGTGTGTGAGTGCGTGTGTGTGTGTGTGTGTGTGTGTGTGTATATATATACATATACATACACACACACACACACACACACACACATTATTACTATTATTATTATTATTATCATAATATACTGTTTACACTATTCAGTAACAATAACACTACCATCATATCATCAGTATCATTATCACCTTATTTATCTCATTTTTTTTTTAAGTGCCCTTGTCCTATTCCTATTTTTGTGACAAAATGATAAATGTTGTCGTTCTCCTGTGAACAGGACTGACCTGGGGGTGACCTGTGTGATGTCACTGGGGTGCAGGATGCAGCAGGTGGTGAAGGTGTAGGTGGAGAAGGTGGAGCTCTGACACTTCCCTGGATTTTGGACTGAACACAAAACAAATCAGGTAATGAGAAAAACTCAACAAGGAGCAGTAAGATGCACATCTTAAAGCTATGATAGAGATCTGTAGTGCAGCAGTTGAAGGAGGATTTACCAGACGATGATGTCGTTGATGTGGAGATGCACATCTGACTCGTTTGGACGACAGTTGTTGACGCTCCTGGAATGGGCTGAGATGTGAGGATGGATTTCTCAGGGAGGAGTCGGGGGTCTGATCTGACGGAGGAGGAGGTGGCGGGGGTTGCTGGTGATGCCGACAGGGCGGGAGAGAGGGGCGGGACCGGGAGAGGGGACACCGAATGCTTCCTGTCTCTCCTCTCCTCCGGTGTAGACGAGTAGCGAACCTTGAAGGTGATACCTCCTTCCTCCTCTTCCTCGTCCTCCTCTTCCTTTCCTCGCTCCGCCGCTCCTTTCTCCTGCACTCCTCTGTGCTCTTCGTCCTCCTCGTCCTCCTCCATGTCAGACAGGCGGTACGTGGCGTCCTGGTCGATGGCGTCCTGGGGCAGGGAGCGGAAACCTTTGGTCACCACCCCGGGGTGGGGGTCCAGGATGGTGGCCAGGTGAGGTTTGGCCAGCTGCTGCCAGTGATGCAGCGTCAGCGAGCCTGACAGAGACATTTCACAATGTTTTAATGCAGTGCAATTATAAAAAAATTAACTAAAATGAATTAAAAATAAGGAAATAGGGGAAAAAAAAGAATAAATTCCAAGTACCTAAGATAACTTAACCCTCAGGGCTGGTTCAAATTTTATGAACACCTATACTGCTTAGCACATAAAATATGCTATAAAAAAGTATACATTATTATATTCTACTTTCATTGGACTGATTTTCTTTCCCCTACATCTGACCTAATTATTGATATTAAACGCTAATTGATTTAAAAACATTTTAACCCTTTAAATGCCATGCTTTTGTCATAATACCACCATGTTTTTAGTTGGGGAAAAAAAACAGAAAATATGAATTATTTTCAATATACTACATGCAAAGTAAAAAAAAAAAAGTAAAATTTTTGCAGCCTGGAACTTGTCAATGATTAGCAGCAACACTGATTTTTATTATTTTTTGTGCAGTGTCAAATACTCACATTTCTACTGCTTAGCAAATAAAATGCACTCCTAAAAAGCAAACTATAAAAAAAATTATACATTATTTATGATAACCTACTTTTTTTTCACCTACATATTTTTTATATCAAACACTAATGTTAAAACACCATGTTTTGATTTATTTGAAGCAGTACATGCTTGTTTATGCATATAAATCACATGTTTATTTTCTCTTTATGCTGAATATGGTCAAAATGAGGCAATCTGGTGGAAAGTAGTAAAACTTATCAATTCCAAGGCCAAAGCCCAGATTGACTCCAAGATTAAATAAAATGCACGTATTATGCTTTAAGTGAGACCAAAAATATCAGTTTGAACGTGTTTCAATGGCTCAACCTGAAGAGTAACTATTGTTTGTCCACAGTTTATTTAAGCCTTACTGCAGGAGCTGGACTGGAAATAACAAGAGCAACAACTATTAACTGTTAACTACTATAAACTACTAACTTTTAACAGATGAAGAATGAAAAGCTGGTAAAATGCAACCTGCCCTGAGGGTACAATAGTAAGAAAAAATAACTGTCAGAATAAAATCTGTTCAGTTTGTAAACTGTGAGTATTTGCTGGTTTTCTCTACCTTCCATGGGTTTGACGATCTGCAGCTTCTCGGGCAGGAAGGTCTTGAAGACGCTGGAGCCGAAGGAGAGCTCTGACAGGTTGGAGTAGGAGGAGAGCACGCTGCCCATCGGCGTGCTGCAGCCGCTGCCCTCCCCGTCTCCCTCCGCCCCCGACAGCGCCTGCAGCTTCTTCTCCCGCTCCGCCTGGAAGAACTGTCGCTCGCACAGGAAGTTCTGCCGGCGCAGCGACAGCCGGTGGAGCGCTTTGGTCAGGTCGTTTCCTCCTGGACAGCCGGGCTGGCCGATCCGCACCTCCTCCCTGCAGAAACACACGTTTAATGAGCTCAGACGTCTTCTTCAGGTTCAAATCCAACACGGGAGCATTTTAAACGTACCCCTGAGTGGACTGGAAGGGCTGAGCGGTCATCACCAGAGAGCTCTGGCCTGAGCCGGGGATGGGAGGGATGGCTGAGGCCGGCCGCGGCGACGACGAGTTGATGGAGCGGACTGTTTGGAAAACTCGCTTCTGGGAAACTCTGCAGGGACGAACGGTCAGAGATCAAAGACATCATACTGTAGTTATGTTTATGAAGATAATTAGAATCAGACAAAGAGACAGGTAACATTAATACATGTGGATTATAGGACCGAACGTCATTGTATCACATTAACTACTAATATAAATTTTCATGTTATGTTTCCAGTTAATTAATCAAATTTATCAATCAATCAAACTTTAGTAATGTTCATGCAGATAATTAGAATCCGACAAAGAGATAATGGATATATAGTCATGGAAAAAATTATTAGACCATTGTTTTCTGCAATTTCTTGTTCATTTTAATGCCTGGTTCAACTAAAGGTACATTTGTTTGCACAAATATAATGATAACAACAAAAATAGCTGATGAAAGTTTAATTTAAGAGCTGATATCTAGACATTTTCCATGGTTTTCTTGATAACAACCAAACTCATTATTTAAATTGGATTTTTACTTCCGTCCTTCACAATAAAATACAGTACAGTGAAAATACAAAAAATACTTTTTTTAAGGCTGATAGTGAGGCGTCTGAGTGTTCTTAATGCTTTCTCCCATCAAAGTTCCTTTCTTGTTGTAATTAGACATGTAAATCTCCACGTACATGAATGAAATTCCACACTTAAATGTGTATAAATCAATTCAATCCTTTTTATTTTTGGTTGTTAAGTTTGAGTTTCTGACCTTTGGTCCTGGACGGCGGTCTCCTCCTCGACACTCAGCTCTCTCCTCATGGTGCCCTCGATCTCCGCTGCCAGAGAGTCCTGAACACACACACACACACACAGTTTTAAAGGCTCAGGGCCGGTTTCAATTTTATGCAAAGCCTAGACCTTGTCAATGATTAGTAGCAACACTGATTTTGTTGCATTATAATTTTTTCTGCATTGTCAAATACAAACACTTGTACTGCTTAGTGCATAAAATGCACTCTATAAAAGCAAGCTATAAAAAATATTCTACATTATGATATTCTACTTTCATTGGACTGATTTTTCCCCTACATCTGACCTAATTATTTATATGAAACACTGATTAATTTTTGAATATTTTAACCCTTTATATGCCAGGTTTATGTCATGACGCCTCCATTTTTATAGACCTGTTCTTTTTTTGTTCCGAGTGTGTCATGTCTCATCGTTGATGTGATTCTAGATGTCCCATGTTTTATTTATTTGAAGCAGTTCATGCTTGTGTGCATGGATTGTGTGTATAAATCACATGTTTTTTCTCTATACTGAATATGGTCAAAATGATGTAATCTGGTGGAAAGTAGTAAAAATGATCAATTCCAAGGCCAAAGCCCAGATTGACACCCAGATTTAATAAAATGCATGTATTATGCTTTCACATTAGTGAGATCAAAAACAGCATTTTGAATGTGTTTCAGTGTATCAACCTGAAAACAAACTATTGTTTGTCCTCAGTGTATTTCAGCCTTACTGCAGGAGCTGAACTGGAAATATCAAGAGCAAATAAAAATACACAATCTGGACAAAATTCATGCCAAATGCATGAACACAGCCAAAACTATTAACACATGAAGAATGAAATGTGCTGGCACCCTGAGGGATAACATATGAAATTTAACCTTATACAAAATTGTGACTTGGTGTATTTCCTTCTTGTGCTGCTGTAAAAGCTGAGTGTGTCTCACCATGGGGTAGAGGCCGTAGGAGAGGTGCCTCCTCATCCCAGCAGAGGGAGTGTTTTTACTGCGCAGCTCTCTGATCTCCTCCTGAGATTCATGGAGCATCTCCACACACTCCGCATTCCTGTCGGCCAACTCATCCAGCTGCAACACAAACACACACACACAGAAATGCACAAAAACACACACACAAAGGAGCAGCAGTTATTTCAATTAATTTGTTTCTGTACGCAGGAATCGATTAAGCAAAGGAAAGTCATTAATAGATATTTGAATCAGGCATTCAGGCTGTAAATGTTTTTATTTAATTTGTCAACCAGAGTGTTTTAAATTGCTAAACTTATTAACAGATTCACAAAATTAACATAATTAGTAATTAAAAGATTAATTTAATACATCATTTTAACCACTATTTAAATGAGGCACTTAAATTATAAAAATTGAATTAAATTACTTGTTTAATTAATTCACTGTTGCTCCTGCAAAGTGTGAGTTGCCACTTTATGTTAAAGCTTCAAACATAAACATCAGTTTAATGTGATTCTGGACAAGTTTAGATTAAATAAACTCTCAGACATGAAGCGAGACGTGTTGATGATCTGAGGTTTTACCTCTGCAGTGAGCTGCCTCTGAGCCTCTTTAGACGCCTGCAGGTGGATCCTCAGCTCCTCCTTCTCCAGAGCCAGCTACACACACACACACACACACACACATACACACAAGTTTAAACACACAGCAAGAAAGTCATTGTTCTGCAGGTCAGGTGTCAAGTCCCAAGTCAAGACCACCAAGTCTTGGAATCACTGAAACAGCACTGCAGCCAGACTTTCTCCGGATATATAGTCTCAAATCAACAGCACCAAGTCCCACGTCCAGTCCCAAGTTAAGACTACCAAGTCAAGTCCCCCATCAAGACCACGAAGTCCAAAGTCAAGTCCTCCAATTCACAAGTCAAGATCACCAAGTTACACAGCAAGACCAAGTCCCAAGTCACAACCACCAAGTCCCCCATCGAGTTCTAAGTCAAGATCACAAAGTCCAAAGTCAAGACCACCAAGCTCTAACTTCAGGTCCCAATCAAGGCCACTAAGTCCCCCATCAAGTCAAAGTCAAGTCCTCCAATACACAAGTCTTGGAATCAGTGAAAAAGCACTGTAGCCAAGACTTCCTTCCAATGTATTGTCTTGAATCATCGGCATCAAGTCCTACATCCAGTCCCAAGTCAAGACCACCAAGTGAAGTCCCCCATCAAGACCACCAAGTTAAATCCCCTGTGAGACCCAAGTCATGACTACCAAGCCCCCCCATCAAGTCCCAATCAATACCACTATGTTCAAAGTCAAGACCGCCAAATCACAAGTCAAGTTCACCAAGTTACACACCAAAACCAAGTCCCAAGTCAAGAACATCAAGTCTCCCATCAAGACCACTAAATCCCCCATCAAAATCCAAGTCACGACTACCAAGTCCCCTGTCAAGACCCAAGTCACGACCACCAAGTCCCCCATCCAGTTCTAAGTCAAGATCACAAAGTCTAAAGTCAAGACCACCAAGCTCTAACATAAAGTCTCAATCAAGACCACCAAGTCCTATGACAGGTCCCAATCAAGGCCACTAAAGCCCACACCAAGTTAGTCCAAAGTCAAGACCTCCAAATAACAAGTCAAGATCACCAAGTTACACAGCAAAACCAAGTCCCAAGTCAAGAACATCAAGTCCCCCATCAAGTCCAACATCAAGACCACTAAATCCCCCGTCAAGACCAAAGTCCCGACCACCAAGTCCCCCATCCAGTTCTAAGTCAAGATCAAAGTTCAAAGTCAAGACCCCCAAGCTCTAACGTCAGGTCCCAATCAAGACCACCAAGTCCCCCATCAAGTCCAAAGACAATTTCTCCAATACCCAAGTCAAGACCACCAAGCTCCAATGTCAAGTCACAATCAAGTCCCCCAACCTCCAATATCAAGTCCCAAGACAAGTCAACCCAGGGCAAGTCCAGCTCCTAAACTCTGCCTGTCGTTCAAGTCTTAAATAAATATCGTGTTCTCACCTCCTTCACTCTGTGCTGCAGCTCAACGATCTGTGAGAGCAGCTGAGCGATCTCCTCCTGGTGTCGGAGCAGCTCCTCGTTCTTCTGCGACAGTTCGTCCGTCAGAGACACCATCTGGCTGTTGGACTCACCTGAAACCAGAACAAGCACACAAGTTAGAAAGGTTCTAACCTTCCAGCCATCGTCTCTCCGGTGTGAATGTTTGTGCGTCTCACTCACGGAGCTCCTTCACACAGTCGCTCACGAGCTGCTGCTCCTTCTCCTCGTAGGTGATGGTGTCGGTCTTCAGCTGGCAGGCCTGGAGCCGAGAGGAAGAGGTAAGAACTTCCTCATCATATTTACAATAATTGGCTGTTACTAACTTCTCAAAATGTGATAACTCAAAGCTTCCCCTTCCTCTTACTGTCTCGTACCTCAGACCTCAGCGCCAGGTTCTCCTCCTCCAGATCCTGCAGCTTGCTCTGCAGAGACTCCAGCTGGCTGAGTGCTGCGGCGGCGGTGGTCCCCCCCAGCGGCTGAGGGTGCCGCTGCGGCGTGGACACGCTGGAGTCGGTCTCGCTCTCCTCCGAGGCGCTCGCCACCATCCGCAGCAGCTCGTCCTTCTTACCGAGCTCATGCTGCAGCTGGTGAACCTGGACGACAGAGAGGTCGTGAGGTGAGTTATTACTGGAAAGAAGGATAATGGGAAAAATATGGGCCCCATTTTCATGAAACCTGTTGAAAAGGTCTAGCATGAGTCAAGGAACAGCTCACTAAATTTGGAGTGAATACGATGTTGTTTCAAATTACTATAATAAACTATATAATCAAGATACACCTTTCCTTTAACAGCGATACACTTTCGCCCCTCACTAGAAGACACAAAAATACACAAAAAAGACGTAAAATGACCAAAAAAAGACACAAAATGTCCAAAATAAGACGTAAAATGACCAAAAAGACACAAAATAACGAAAAATATGTGAAATGACCAAAAAAGACATAAAATGACAAAAAAAGACATAAAATATCCAAAAACGACATAAAATGACCAAAAAAATATGTAAAGTGATCAAAAATTGACACAGAAATGACCAAAAAATTATGTGAAATTACCAAAAAATATGTAAAATGACCAAAAAAAAGACACAAAATGACCATAAGATGTAAAATGACCAAAATGACCAAAAAGACACAAAAGACATAAAATTACCACAAAAAGAGATGTGAAATGAGCAAAAAAAGACAAAAAGACACAAAATTACCAAAAAAATATGTGAAATTACCAAAAAAGATATAGTGACTCATCACTTTTTCATTAAAATAGGGTAATTGTATAAAGTTTCTGCAGCATTTTGCCAAGTCAGACAGCTCCGTCTTCCAATTTCACCATGAACTCACTCTTTGCCAAGTGTACAGCATGATTATGCTCCAGAAATCAGAATAAAAAACCTTAGTTTTAAATGAAAGAAGAGCTACCTGGTCCAGGGCCTGAGCGAGCTGCTCCTCTATCGCCTCGTTGCGTTCCTGCAGCAGGTGGTTCCTCTGCAGGAGAGACTGACCAATCCGAGCTGCCAGCTCCAAATCCCTGTCCCGCTGTCCAACAGAAGCACATGCACAAAGACAATTAAACCAATTAGACGCTGCTTTTTAATATGAAACAAACTGTGAGAAGTGCTGGGACACCTACCTCGGCCAAAAGGTGTGAGACCACTTCGATGTCATTGTACGTCTTGGCCATCTGCTCCACACGATCCCCGCTGAGGACTGACCAGAGAGAGCATTTTACTTCAGTAGCCGCACAAACAAACACATTCAGTCAGCATGCACATGCCACACTGTACAGTCAATAAAACCACCATATCACTCCAAACTAATGGACACACTTCTGCAGCATGCCGTGTTTAATTTCTAGCTAATAAAATGTTTAGACCACAAGCAACGAGAGCAGCCACTTCCTCTGCAGCCGATCAGGAACTAATGTGGCTGTAATATATGTCATGCATATTGCTGAAACTCTACTGAGGCTGTTTGATTAAATGGTAATGTGGTTGCTGGTGGTCTGACTGTCAAGAAGCCACAATAGTACTCTACACACACACACACAATACAGTGCAACACTACTAAAAGCAGTCTACTGTTGCAGACAGCAGATTCATACTAGGCAATTTTCTTGTCTGCTGTCATCTACAGTCATGGAAAAAATGATTAGACCACCGTTGTTTTCTTCAATTTTTTGTTCATTTTAATGCCTGGTACAACTAAAGGTACATTTGTTTGAACAAATATAATAATAACAACAAAAATAGCTGATAAGAGTTTAATTTAAGAGCTGATATCTAGACATTTTCCATGATTTTCTTGATCATGAATTTGGTTATTATCAATAAATCCATGGAAAATGTCTAGATATCAGCTCTTAAATTAAACTCTTATCAGCTATTTTTGTTGTTATCATTATATTTGTCCAAACAACTGTACATTTAGTTGTACCAGGCTTTAAATTAACAAGAAATTAAAGAAAACAAGGGTGGTCCAATCATTTTTTCCATGACTGTACATGCAGAAAGCAGAGAGGGGCTCCAGGTGTGTGGACTGAAGCCCCTCTCTCACACTGCCACTACACGAAGAAGTCGCAGAGCAGAACAGGCAGATAGTAAGAGAAAGATACCTTTGGAGAGGCTCTGAGAGCCGGGGTGGGAATAAGAAGAGGGCTCCAAAGCAAGATACGCTAGAGAGAGACAGGAGAGAGAAGAAGAAGGGAAAGTTCAAAAAGGTGAACAAGCAGAAACCGGCTTGTTTTAAGATGAACGGGACAAAAAGACAGGAATGAAAAGGGAGGAAAGGAAGGAAGAAGCTGAGAGTAAAAGCTGAAGTTTCAATAAATCAACTTCATTTAGGACATTAGTTTGTTGAGAATCTACACATCAATTAGTTCCCGTCCACTTTTAGCACCTGAGTGTGTTTCACCAGCGCTGAGCCGCTCGCCCTTCCACCTGTTCAAAGAAAAGTGGCAACTCTAATCATTGAAACATTGCCTTTTACTAAAAACAGACAGACTCTGGACCTTAATGTAGCTCCACTGGACGGACAAAACTATAGTTTTTACATTTTATTTGCTTTTTTGTTATATTAGTGCCCATTCGTCTATCAGTTTTCCTACCTTCTGTAGATTAAAAACAAGCCCACACAAATCCTTAACTGCTGCGTTCCCATGACAAAAAATATGACAACTACTGCAAGCTGGAAAGTAGCAGAAAATAGCCTGTAGCACGTTTAACTTAACTGCTGCCCTGTCTGCTGTGCAAGTCAGTTCTTGTCTCGTTTATGGTCTGACATACAGTCAATTCAGTACCCCTTATATCACTTATTTTTGCAGGACCTGCATGAGGAGTGCAGCAGTTAACTAACTAAACTTGATAAAAATTTAACTATATTTACTATATTTAACTTGATAAAAATGCCCATTTAACAACCAGGATCAGTTTTGCTCAATCAAATGTGAAAGTAAAGTTGATGATGAGTGTGTGTGAAATGACCAAAAAAAGGTCACAAAATGACCAAAAAAAGACGTAAAATGACCAAAAAGACGTAAAATGACCAAAAAAAGACACAAAAATACCTAAAAATATGTAAAATTACAAAAAAAGACGTAAAATTACCAAAAAAATACCAAAAAAGACACAAAAATACCAGAAAAAGACGTAAAATAGCCAAAAAAAGACACAAAATTACCCCAAAAATACGTAAAATGACCAAAACAAAACACAAAATGAGTCAATCATCTGAACATTTGTCGGGAAAATTGAAGGACAGACATACAGACAGAGACTACACTTTCGTCAGATTTGCAGTAAAAGATAAACTTTGCGACCCTGTATTTGATTTCAGCACTTTGCAGCTCAATGTCTCTCCTCGCTGTTATTAAAACAATCAGGAATTAAATGCAACAAGCCGTGCTAGAAAGCCTGGAGTGCAGCAGCTGCTGACATGGCTGAGAGCTGTGGTCCAGTAATCTGAGGCCCACGGTGACCTCTGGACCGGGACGCTGCTCTCTGCTCCGGTTAAAAATAACCTCTGCATTACAGAGCTATCTTTGTTTCACGCAGAAAGACACACACTGTACACACACAATGCACATTATCTCTCATGTTACTGTACATACACACACACACACACACAGATCCTTTTACCTGCTGTCACTGCAGAAACTACATCCAGAGTCCGGTTTGATTATAATCTACCAAAAACTGTATTAAAACTACAGATTTAACTCTAAATGTAGTCACACACTGCAGACACATAGTGAAGACTGAAGTGACTGAACTCTGGTCACTGTAAAATACATAACTGAGTCCAATGTGTAACATAATTGCTGCTTTTATTTTCATATTGATTCTTGGACTGCTGGCACACAGGGCAACGGTCAATAGATGACTTGTTAAGAAACACTCTGGAAATTTTTATTTATGCTCGGTTGGACCTTTGGCACTAACAAACGCCAGCTACACCAGCTGCAGAAACAATTTTTAACAACTTTAACACCAGATTTAAAAGTGTAGTGTAAGAAAAAATACTTACAAACACAAACAAGTATGAATTTTACTTGGTAAATGCTTATTTAAACAACCAGGATCAGTTTTGGTCAATAAAATGTGAAAGTAAAGTTGATGACCAAAAAAGACACAAAAATACAAAAAAAAAGACCAAAAAAAGAAGTAAAATGACCAAAAAAAGATGTAAAATGGCAAAAAAAAGGGACTAAAATGACCAAAAAAAGACACAAAATACCAAAAATATATGAAAAATGACCAAAAATGACACAAAATGACCCCCAAAAAGAAGTGAAAAGACCAAATAAAGAAGTAAAATGACCAAAAAGACAAAAAAATTACCCAAAAAAGAAGTAAAATGACCACAAAAGTGTATCACAGGGAGTCTTATCCTGGGGATAAATTCGGTCCATGTGTCACCACTCTGACTCATCACTTTGCATTAAAATAGAGTAATTGTGTAAAGTTTCTGCAGCTCAAACAGCATTTTGCCAAGTCAGAAAGCTTCTAATTTCACAACACGACACAAAATCAGGCCACTTGATCCTTGAGATGCTTGTATCATCATATAGGAATAATGAAATATTTATCCCATTATCAGCAAGAGTCTAAATACATCAAAACCACACAAACACACACACACACTGCTTCACTTCCCCCCGACGACCCGGAGGAACTTGAACATTATCATGCTCTGCCTGTTGGAGTGCATCAGGCTCTATGAATAGGACGTGTTTGATTTTAAAAGGCAGAAGTGGGGCAAGTGTTGAAACATGAAACCGAGACTCCCTTACTGTACCCCCTCGCTCTCACGTGCAGCTCATAAACACAAAACCGATAACAATCTCACATGTTATACTTGAATTCCTCTCTGCTCTGCTCTTCTGTAGGACAGTAGCTTCATGCATGCATCACCTAACCACCCTATTATGACGTAAAAGGCCCAAAAAAGATGTCAAATCACCAATAAAGACACAAAAATAACCAAAATAATATTTACAAACACAAATAAGTAGGAATTTAACTTGATAAAAATGCTTATTTAAACAACCAGGATCAGTTTTGCTCAATCAAATGTGAAAGTAAAGTTGAGTGTGTGTGAAATGACCAAAAAAAGGGCACAAAATCATAAAAAAAAGACACAAGAATAACAAAAAAAAGATGTAAAATGACCCAAAAGACCCAAAAATAACAAAAAAGACAAAAGTAAAATGACCAAATAAGTGTATCAGTTAAATTCTGAATATGCTTTTGTATTATTAACTGCTGCCTAATTTGCCTACTGAACAGTAACCAAATCATATTAAATAATACTTTAAATGTGCCACAAAATGACTCAAACACAGATAGCAAGTACAGTTTGTGTTGCAGATCGTTCATGCGTGAGAAAAACAGAGACAGGAAGTCGCGTCTATCTAACTGCATACCACAACTTGTTTGAATGTAAACACACAAGCATCAGATTTACCCTCTTCCTGTCTGTCAAGGAACACACACACACACACACACACACACACACACACACACACACACACACACACACACACACACACACACACACACACACACACACACACACACACACACACACACACACACACACACACACACACACACACACACACACACACACACACACACTTTCCCCTCTAGCGTGTCACGTTCTGCCTGACCTTGCAGACACTACTGGTGCCGTTTCTGCAGACACACCGGCTCACATGTCTCTCTCTCATTCTGTCTCACACACACACACACTGAGCTCCATAATCATGCCTGCACACACACTCACCTTCCATAGCGAAGCTGTCATAAACCTCCTCATTGTGGACGTTTAGAACCGGCATGGTCCGAGCCGTCTCTCTAGCGTCCTGTCTTCATCCTCTCTAAATCCCTCCTCCCTCCTCCCGTCTCATCACTGTCTGTCCCGTGACTCTGACTCTGGCTTTGAACTACACTTAACTCTGGCATGATCACTGGATTCCTCTCCCCCTCCCTCACACACACACACACACACACACACACAGTCAGTCAGTCAGAGCTGTCTGGGCAAAGAGAAACTGACACATGACAACCCTGCACAAAACAATATCCACTCTAAATCCCTGTGATTGTGATTGAAGAGGATGTGCTCCCTCACGTGTCTGATAACAAACACACCATCTGCTCTCTGAGGCTCCACCGATCAACAGAAACTACAACTAATAACTAATAAGTTTTGGCCTGAAATCAAACTTACTCATGTAGCGGAAAGTCTCCTCGGCCAGCAGGGGGGAGATGGCGCTGTGCTGGCCGGGGCCTTCATCCGGCGAGCAGCTGGGGGACACCACCCAGTCCTGGCTGTCCGACAGGTAGACGGAGCCGGAGTCGGCCGAACCCGAGCCCAGCGAGCCGAAACGCTTCCCGCTGCTGCCCAGACCCTCATCTGTGGGTCAGAACATCAAGTTTTTTGTGTGTGTTTAAGATTAATCCTTTTATAAACTTGCTCTGATGACCTGAGAGGACAGAAATCTCCCATAAAATAGACATAAAATGACCCAAAAAATGACATAAAATGACCAAAAAAAGACACAAAGTGCCCAAAAAATTAAGTAATATGACCAAAAAATTACACAAAATGACCAAAAAAGCCGTAAAATGACAGAAAATTACACAAAATGACCAAATAAGATACAAAATAGCCAAAAAAGACATTTTTTGTGCATGTTTAATTAATTAATCATTTTATAAACTTGCTCTGAAGACTTAAGATGACAGAAATCTCCCTTTGCATCAACCGCAATAAAACATATATTAATATTAATGACGTCTTTGAACCAACTTCAGTCCTGATTATAACGACTAAATGATCATTATTTTTTAAAATAATAATAAATAATAATAATATTATATCAACAGATTTAAGGGAGTGCATTTTTTTATATTCTGTTGTTGGAGGACACTACCAGCTGTTATATTGTAATACTGTCGATGCATTGCATTGAAAACAAATCAAGGATTTATCATGCATCAATGATAATATCAGTTAATGATCAGAGATGCTTTTATTTTGTAAAAAGATGAAATCAGACTGCAGTGAATGTGTTTTGAGGGAGAGTGTGGGCTGATGAAGCATTTCAATATGTGTGATTGTGTGTGTGTGTGTGTTCTTGGCTCAGGAACAGTTAGAGCCAATGTCCTTCCACTTGAGCAAGTATGTGGTTTACTGGGACAGAAGGGGCTAACTATAGCACCAAGCATACTGTACTGCAGGGCAGCAGGACAATGGCAGGGTAGCATTTAAAAAAAGACACAAAATGATCAAATAAGATGTAAAAAGACCAGAAAATGACCAAAAAAATATGTGAAATGACCAAAAAAAGACACAAAATGACCAAAGAAATATGTGAAATGACCAAAAAAGACACATAATGATCATAGAAAATATGTGAAATGACCAAAAAAGGCACAAAAATACCCAAAAAAAACAATGTAAAATGACACAAAATTACCAAAAAAAGACACAAAATGACCAAACAAATGTGAAATAACCAAAAAACATACAATTACCAAAAATACCCCACCAAAAAAAGACACAAAATGACCAAAAAAAATACATAAAATGACTAAAAAAATACACAAGATGAACAAAAATTGTGTAATATGAACAAAAATTGTGTAATATGAACGAAAAAGACACATAATGACACTAACCTACCCATTCTACAGATAACACCGTACCTGTCTCAGTGCTGGACTCTTTCTTCTCCACCGCCCGGGGTTTCACTTCAAACATGTCCTGTCCTTGGAGCAGGAGGGGGGAGGGTCCCCGCTCACACACACACAGCTGGACAGAAAACGCTACTGCTACTGCTGTGACATCCCCATCCTGCTGCAGCACTGAGGGTGGTGCCCACACACACCTTTACCTGAGGAGAGAGGAGTTTAGAGGAGAGGAATTAAAACCAGTGAAGTGGTGAAAGATGTTCAGTGTGCTGGTCGATCTGTGAGTTTATAGAGCAGATCTGACTCCAGGCTGCTGACAACATTCATTCGACTCGTCCCACTCGGCTGCTGATGATAAAACCATTCCTCCCACAGTGCTCGCTGCAGGACTTTTTATGTTTCATTTAGGCTTTGTTGGATTGATTTAACGATTTAGATTACATCAGTCATGCCTTAAGAGTTCAATAAGCTACAAGGCTTTTTTTTCTTCTTTGGTTCCAGTTTATTGGATTGATCTGGCTCTGGGTCTAACATAATGCAACATTTTGTGGTTTATTAACTTGCCATTTTTTTTATTATTGTATAAAAAGACAAACAATAACAAACAGGAAAAGGACAGGAACAATAATACAGGCCAGTTATATGGTGTATGGAGAGAAAGAGATTTTTTTTAAAAATGTGGATGAATAAAGGACGAATCAAGGAAATGGCAGCAAAATGAGAAATAATAATATTTATAATAAGAGTTAATTTAAGTATAAAAAGAGAGTGTGAGAAAAACTCTAATTAAATGACCCCCCCAAAAAAGACACAAAATGACAAAAAAGGAAAATGACCAAACAAGACACAAAATTACCAAAAAATTACACAAAATTACCAAAAAAAACCCACAAAAGAGATTATTTAAATTTAAAAAATAATAATAATAATATTTGAGCTACAAGACTTTTACTTTTACTGAGATGGATTTATTTTTTTTAATTATTAAGAATTCGATGTCGGACATGTACAGACCAGCTATTTTCTTTCACTTTCCCTCTTTGTGCCACATGGAGTTTTAAGGGAGGGCTGAGGGGTGAGACAGAGTCCTCCCACATCCTGTTGACTCTCTGCTCCAGGACTTAAAGGGATGACTGGAGGAGTGAGACAGGATGCTCCTCTTAAAGGGATCCCAGCAGAGAATTAGGAAAATGAGAAACCAGCTGTGGACACGTCATTAGTTCGATTCACTGACCCTACTCTCACTTGGATTTATCACCTCACTAAAGACTTTCCTCATGAGTTTATGATCTCAGATGATGGTTTCAAGTCTTCTTCAATACACCATGATGTTCATTTAGAAAATGATGGTCCCATGTGTGTTAACTTGTTAATCAGGATAGAGGTGGAACAAGGTATATTCATGGCACACTTATAAAATAGCTTTTTAAGGGTGTTAAAAAAAAAAAAATGACCAAAACATTTTTTAATGGCAAAAAATGACCAAAAAAATAGATGCAAAATGACCAAAAAAAGATGTAAAATGGCCAAAAGAGACACAAAAATACCCAAAAATAATGTAAAATGACCACAGCATGATATTCATTTAGTAAATGATGGTCACATTTAGAGTTAAGCAGATCTTGCTTAGGGTGTGGCTACCACTGTGACTTGTTAATCAGGATAGAGGTGGAACAAAACATATTCATGGAACACTTCACATTTAAATAGCTTGTTAAGGGTGTTGTCTGTGGTTTGACTCACAGTGAGTTAAAGAAACAGTTATGATTAAACACTAAAAGGACACTGTGCAGGTTCAGACATCCAACCATCCATTACAGCCCCAGTACCATCTGCACCACTGACCTCTCTGCTTGTATCTGTGTGCGAGTGTGTGTGTGTGTATCAGTAGGCATGCCTGTGGAAAGACTGAGTCCTTGGGCAACATTCACCCTCTGCTTACATAACACTGAGGCTGAAGCTGTTTGTTCCATAGAGAAGATTAATGTGATGCACATAATGCTACAGCCTTATAGAGAGTGCTGTTTGGCTGCAGAGGCCTGGCAGATATACTGTACTGACCCATTAATGACACTGCTATTGGAATTATAAATGTCTCTCTCCAATACGTGCAAAAAAACAACATCATTTTCAGTCGCTACAGACATCAAGATGAGCTGGACAAAGAAAGTCTGCACCAGTTATATTCATATTCACCACAGGAACATCTTTTAAATCAAGATTTGTCTTTGTCCTCATTTAAAATGCCACTGCTGATCCTGACCAAGTGCCTCTGAGTCATCCCACGAGTAACGGTGTCACAGCCAGACAGCTTCGTGTTTGTGATACAGCCTGGACTCGTCTGCAGATTAAATAACAAAAAGATGCATCTACTGACAAGGTTAAACAAAAAACTGTTTTGTTGTCCATTATGAATAGCTAATAGAGGTAAATGGAGATGTGGGATTTTCCTTTTGCTGGAGAAACCGCCACTTAATGGTGCTAACAGATCATTTGCACACTGTTAAATGTGTAAAATGTTAGCCCAGCTGCAAGATAGCAGTAACTCTGCAGCATTATGCACAACACTGGTCTGTCACAGCTGTCTGCTCACATCAGCTTTTATATTTCCCTTCATGTCTAATCTTTTTATTCAGCTTATGCTCTTATCCACAGTGACCTACAGCGAGTGCAGCAGCAGGAATGTCACTATCTGACTATCATACTCCGGTCTGAGCTGAGGTCACAATGAATAATACAATCATACTTCCACACCAGACACTCTAACCTGTTGTGGAAATATAATGTCCTTCTTGGCTTCTATTTGTTTTCAGCTTCACTTGTGTCGTTTCCCAGCATCTACCTATCTTACATCTTATGAACTGGACATGGCCTGAGGGCTCCCTTTGAAAGAAATAGGACAAATGGAAGCAGCATGTGAGTGCATGGGAAAATATAACTGCATATCCAAAAACCTCTGACTAAAACATCAGCTGACATCCCTAACCAAAGAAGAAAACAATGCATACGTAGAACTCTATGATAATGTCAATAACTGTATGTGTGCCACCCTTAACTGTGGAGAAACTGATCAGACAAAACTCCATTTAAAAATGCTACATTTTAAAGATGCAATGCTAGTTAGTAAACATATATAAGTAAATAGAGTAAAACACAATTGACACCCATGTAATTAATACTCAACAGCTACTCTCCAATATGGCGTGATTTAAATATACATATAAATAGTTATTTGGAGAAATATGTACATTTACAGAATGTTTTTCAGTGTTATTTGCCTTGCTGGGATGTGGAAAAAAATAGAAATTGAGGCTGTACTTATCAAGTTTTGTGGGTTATTTACAAGCGAAATTAACCAAAAGATCTCAATGTTTATAATATATTGTGGTTACTTGTCAAAATTAATGATTTAGGTTTTTTATTTATATATATTCTCGTTTAATCCCTCTTTAAATAGACGGAGTAAGCTTCATGTACAATTTACAATGACCTTATATTCTATTGCTAACATTGACATCATCAAATTCTCATTTTTATGAGATATGAGCTTTTAAACATATTTTATACATATAGATAGTAGTTTGGATAAACATATACATGTGTAATTAATACTCAATAGCTACTCTCCAACACGGCGTGATTTAAATATACATATACATATTTATATGGATAATATGTAGCCTATATTTACAGAATGTTTTTGGTGTCATCTGTCTTGCTGGGATGTGGAAAAACAAGAAATTGAGGCTATATTTATAAAAATGATGTGGGTTGTTTACATGCCGAACTAACCAAAAAGATCCCACTGTATGCAATATATTTTGCTCACTTTTCAAAATTATTGATTTGGGTGTCTTATTTCCATATTTTCGTTAAATCCCTCTTCATGTACAACTTTTAACGCACATATATTCCATGTATTACGGTACAAGTTTATTTGTATGACATGAAGCTATCACAGTTACCGTAATACCTGAAGACAAACAGATGCTAACATTTAATGAAACAAGAGCTAATCCGATAAACCAGCTGGTAGTTTTAAGTCATTTATGAATATTTAATTGATTATAATCTACGCGTATTATTTATAAAGTGTTAAATATTAGCCAACGCAGCGATTTAAATGTTTTTCTATGCTGGGCGATGATGACAGCTTGAGCTCCAACAGGCAGCATCCTTCACCCGAGGAGCTCCATTACAGAAATAAATACATTAAATAAATATGTTTGATTGTTATAAAACTCACCCTATGTCAGTGTTATTCCGCAGCATGTGTAATCCGAGTGTTACATGTGGCGTGTTGTCGATCTTTTGACCAAAACCTGAAACAATGGGGCGGAAGGGAGGGAGCTGTACGTCACCAGCGTGCGACTGTGACGTTTTTACCCCGCGTCAATTATCTGTGTCAAATTAAAAGTCCTGTCAACAACAAAAAAAACGAGATTTTCGCGTCGTGCGGCTCGACTTTAACAGCAATAAAATGATAGTTTTTGAGCACAAAGAAAAGTAATTTTGACTCGGGTGGAAGAGAATGAACTTTATAAACAAAAACGGCGCTTAGAACATCAAGCTTTCCTTTGTATTTTTAACTTGTTTTTTTACTTCGAGTTGCTGCCAAGAAAAGAAGGTAAACAGCTTATTTTTATTTCAACCCACTTCAAATAAACACAATAAGTATAAGATTAGGTTTTTAACTGAGCTGAAATAAGTTAAAAGACTTATAACCATGGCTACTTTAGTAAGCTAGCCACCGGAGAACAAAATGTGCGTATTATGTGTCATGTTTTTGTTGTTTATGTCATATTTTCGACTTTAAAAAAAAATCCAATATCACCCAAAATGCTACTACTACTACCTACTTATATATGCTACTAACTAATGATATTAAATCGTGTGTTTGAGTAATAATAGTTGTGTTTGGTTAAGCTAAAATGGCTGCAGTTAATCTTAACCTTGAAGTGTAATTGAATCCCATTGAGATTTTATTAAATCTAAATACTTTTTTTCTTCCTTTTTCTTATTTTTCAACGCTCAATATTGTTGATATGTTTGGTTGGTAGTATTGCCATTGTTATTTATTTATTTATTGTTTGTCTGTTATGCTACACTGCCATTTTATCTTCTTTGTTGCTATTATTGCTTCCCACATCTGCTTGTTTGTTTGTTTAAAACTAAATGGAAAAACCAATAAAAAAATGATCACAAACATTTTTTTTTAAAGTGCAACCAACGACTGCAGCCTCGCGTTACGTCTTCACAGCACATCATGAATAAAAATAACTAAGTGAGAATATTATCTTCCCATCGGGGAGGTGTAGGTTCATTCATAATTTTTCTTACGCCTCGACTGGACGCGGTTGTCTCATATCTCAGATCTGGAGAAGCTGCAGACGGATGGATGAATGGCTGGTTGGATGCTGGCTGCTCTCTAGTCTATCGGGGGATTCAACGCTCGTCTCCAGTTACTCCGCTGCTCTCCATCCTCCTCCTGTCTCCCTCCTCCACCGCGGTCGGTCTCCTTCGGCCTGTGAGCGGATGAATGCCAGAGTCTGTGATTTTACCGTCGCCAAAAGGACTCCATGTCTTTCTTGGTAAGAATTTCACGCTGCATGGATTTATTTTTTTTTATTTTTTTGCCGAGTTGTGACCTGGTAGACTTATAGTCACGAGTCTGCTGCTGGTGGGATATGGCAACTCTCTCACTCAGGAGCTTCCGGAGGGCGATGCACCAATCTGTTTGTCAGATTATCAAATTTGCATTTTTATGAGCTATATATATATACATATATATGAGCTTTTTAAATCTACTTTTGGATAGCTTGCTTGAAAACCTAATTGCATCTGCATATAGACTGTCATGGAAAAAAAATATTAGTCCACCCTTGTTTTCTTCATGGGAAAAAATCATTAGACCACCCCTTTTCTTCAGTTTCTTGTTCATTTTAATGCCTGGTGCAACTAAAGGTACATTTATTTTTTACAAATATAATGATAAATACAAAAATAGCTCATAAGAGTTTAATTTAAAAGCTGATATCTAGCTGTTTTCCATGTTTTTTTTGATAATGATTTTGGTTATTATCAAGAAAACCATGAAAAATCGAGACATTTTATATGGTTTTCTTGATAATAACCAAAATCAGTATGAAGAAAACCATGGAATATGGCTTGATATGAGCTCTAAAATTACACTCTTATCAGCTATTTTTTTTTGTTATCATTGTATTTGTCCAAACAAATGTACGTTTAGTTGTACCAAGCATTAAAATGAACAATAAATTGAAGAAAACAATGGTCTAATTATTTTCCCCATGATTGTTTATATTTATGATGGGCTAATATAGATTAGAAAACCTCATATTTATCTGCTCACATCTAATGGGCGTCTAATTATGTATGCAGCTCTTATCTTGCTCTGTTGGGACACTTCATTCACTCAGCTGCCTCTTTGCTGCCTGTTATCGTCACTCTAATTCTCTCTTCCACTCACCTCTTCCGATAAAATGCCCTGTAAGTGCCCTCACAGCCCGTATTCCCAGATGCTTGCTTCTCTGCCTCATCTCTGACCCTCCCAGTGTATCACCTTCCACTCCCAGGCTCCATGTCTCCTCTCCACTCCTCCTCCTTGTCCTGCAGGGCATGTCTCACCTGTGCTCCCCCTCCCCCCTCCCCCCTCCCTTCACTAGGACTGTTCCTGCATCTCCCACACTCAGGTCCAGCCCTTGGACATAGAGGAGCCCTATGAGGACATCAGCCACCAGTTCCTGGTCAGTAGCCAAGACGCTGTCAGCATGGAGACAGGCGTCACACTGATGCTCTTCATTGTATCATCACTGTTCATTTGTCATGTATCTGGAGCTGCTCAGCCCTGAAAGGAAGCAACTATTTGAATAACACTGCAGCCAGTAAAGCTGCTGGAAACACTTAAAAGGACACTCCATCAATTTTGTAGCACGACTCACAAGAAATACTAAACATGAGCAGTCAAAATTGGTGCAATAGAGGCTGAAATATCCTCATTTCAAGCTTCATAATCAGTGGATACTACAATTCCCATAATGCAACTCAGTATTTATATTCTTCTTCAGAGCCTTTGTGGCTGGATGGATTGCTACTTTATCTAGTATCCATCCTAGAATTTATTACAATCACAAAATTTACATAATGTTTACTTTATCATACCAAAATAAAGTTCCTGGCATGGAATCCACTACATACTAATACTTTTATTATTATGAATAGTATTTTAGTGAAACAGAGCCATGATATAGTCATGGAAAAAATCATTAGACCACCCCTTTTCTTCAGTTTCTTGTTCATTTTAATGCCTGATACAACTAAAGGTACATTTGTTTGGACAAATATAATGATAACAACAAAAATAGCTGATAAGAGTTTAATTTAAGAGCTGATATCTCGACATTTTCCATGGTTTTCTTGATAACAACCAAAATCAGTATGAAGAAAACCATGGAATATGGCTTGATATGAGCTCTGAAATTCAACTCTTATCAGCTATTTTTGTTGTCATCATTATATTTGTCCAAACAAATGCATATTTAGTTGTACCAGGCATTAAAATTAACAAGGAATTAAGGAAAACAAGGTGGTCTAATCATTTTTTCCATGACTGTACAGCTGGTTTACAAGTAAAATATCATTGTAACTGTCAGATAATCGTCATTATTGATTAGATTTTCACCAGAATAATAATATTCTTCTACTACAATAATTCATAACGCAGTACTCAATATTTAGTAATTACTACTAACTATTTAAAAAGTACTGCTTGTCACATTTCCCTCCTGATGGTACAGACTAAACGCTGGGTCTGAATGTATAAAACACACTCAGCTGGTGTGTTTTAAACAAAGCTGCATCAGAAACTCCTGCAACTGTCTGATGCCCCAAAATCTGCCTGCATCACTAAAACTGCAAGCATCACCAACTCCCCCCACCCCCCTCCAACCCCTTTGTTCTGCTCAGAGTCACAGCGCCACCCGCTGGTGGACATCGACTCTTCACACATTACCTCACCACCACAGTACCGTTATGTCAGAATAATAAAGAGGCAGTACGTGAACTTTATCACTGGATCTTAGCACAAAAGTATTAGAATGTAATTGAAAAAGTCTTTGCACGGTAGTTCTTCACCTGTAACTACAGTCATGGAAAAAATAATTGGTTTTTATCAAGAAAACCATGAAAAATGTCTAGATATCAGCTCTTAAATTAAACTCTTATCAGCTATTTTTGTTGTTATCATTATATTTGTCCAAACAAATGTACCTTTAGTTGTACCAGGCATTAAAATAAACAAGAAATTGAAGAAAACAAGGGTAGTCTAATATTTTTTTCCATGACTGTACTTAAGTTTTCAGTTTTTTTCCCCTCTTTTAGATATTTTTCCATTCATTATTATGTTGTAAAGGAAGGAGACGTGCACCAGTTTATATGGATTCAGTTTTTACTGGTCATTAGTTAATGAAGGGCATAGAAAACGTAAACCACATTTAAATTGAGAGTTACTAGTATGATCCACTGAGTCTTGAGACTGTTTATAAAGGTGTGTGTGTGTGTGTGTGTGTGTGTGTGTGTGTGTGTGTGTGTGTTTGTGTCTGTGTGTCTGTGTGTGTGTGTGTGTGTGTGTGTGTGTGTGTGTGTGTGTGTGTGTGTGCGCACAGAGCTGTGACGGTTCTGAATACACTCTGCAAGGCCCAGCAGGTGGCGATGACATCACAGGGCTGTCAGCTGAGCCGGCCCACTACCAGCTCCTCTCTGAGCTGGGTGAGAACGCCACAGCACACACTAGAGTCATTAAGAACTCATTTATACCCATTTTTTAAATAATAAAACAACTGAAAACACACTTTAAATGGTGTCTGTGTGTCACAGGGAGGGGCTTCAATAACCTGAGCCAGGTGAACATGGGACGCCACATCCCGACCGGCCAGCTGGTCGCCGTCAAACAAACCAACCTGGACGAGTGCACCGAGGAGGAGCTGCTGCAGCTGATGGTGAGCTGCTGTGCAGAAACTGACATTTATTTTACCCCAAATCATTTTCATCACACCATTAATATAGGTCAACTTTCATAAAATTGCTTGACATTTTCAACATATGTGCCGCTCTGCATCCTTTACAGATGCAACTTTCTGCTTTGCATATTTTTTTTTCTCATATATATCTTTATTGGGTTGTCAGGACATAATACATATTCAATCAGAAAAGGTACAATTCACCCATTTCCCCCCCTTTTAGAACAACCCCCCGCCCCCCGAACCAGAGAGTTACATTCACATAAAATAAGCAAAAAACAATAAATAGTAATGATAATGAGAAAATACAACTCTCTCCCCCTCAAAGAAAAACAGGAGGGGTGAACAGTAGCCAAATAAACAATAATAAAAAACGAAAAATCACAATATACATACATACATACATACATACATACACATACACATAAAACCAAACAAATAATAATAATACTAAATAAATAAATAAAATAAAAAGGGACATTTAGAGGAGATATACAGAATGCTTGGAAAAAACTGCTTTGCATATTTGCTATACAAATAAAGTCTGATTGATTGACTGATTGATTGTCTCAAACCCCAGAACGAGGTCCTGCTGTCCAGGCTGTTCCGTCACCCCAACCTGCTGACCTCTCGCCTGGTGTTCAGCTCCTGCTGCCAGCTCTGGGTCCTCACTCCGCTCATGGCTTACGGTCAGCCGCAGCTGCACACACACACACACTGTAGAAAAGAAGTGGATGTTGAGATAAATCGCTGCTGATTTCACATCCCACTGACCTGCTCCTCTTCTTGCCTGCAGGCTCTGCAGACACCTTACTCAGAACATATTTCCCAGATGGAATGAGTGAATCCCTGATAGCGTACCTGCTGTACGGCGTGCTGAAAGCGTTGGAGTACCTGCACCGGATGGGCTACGTTCACCGGTCAGTGGAGGACACGAGATGTTAGAAGAAATGTCTGTATTACAGGGGGAAAATAGTGTATTTTTATGTATGTTGCAACACTATAACATGCATAATAACCTTGAGAAATGATCCAGCTGTCTGTCAGAATTGATTTTTTGAAAGGGTTCCCTTGACTTCTGACTTTAATATATCTTAATGGGTTCAATTCATGATATTTCAATGAAGTTTGGGACAGAAAATGCAGGTTTTCGCATGCATTATATGTGTAATTTCTGCAGATGCAAAGAAATATGTTATTTTAAAATTTCTGCATACTGGACTTAGAAGCTGAGACTCTTGTGGATTCAATGAGCCCAATGTCCTTCATGTGTTATGATGTTAGTGAGTGAATCTTGAGCTCAGTGTATAAAATGATCTGCTGTGACCTCTAGGATAATCACAGCCTCATGGAACTTTACAACCACAAAACTAGAGACCTGGAGCATTCAGAGGATGTATTGCACTTCTATGACACTAAAGTGAGCCTGGTACTAATACTGATAAAAAAATAAATGTGTCATGCTTTTCTGCTCCTTAAACCTTGTGCATTACTAAAATACCTCATTTTTAATTGTTCCACAGCCTAGATGATACCATTAATTAACAATAACATGGATTTTCATGCATTTTTATTTTTTGTGCAGCATCAAATTAAAAGAAAAACTCCCACTTGTTACCTTAAAGGACAAACATGTATTATTAAGTGTTTTAACCAACTACTGTCCTTAACTAAACTACCAAATATTCATTCATTTCCAGAATTTTAACCCTTTTTGTATTGCCACTGTTGTTTTTCTATTAGAAAGACAAAAACATTAATTATTTTCTGTAAACTAGAGACATTCAGAGGATGTGCAGCTTTCCTGGGTTTATTCACAATAAGAGGGTTTCTCAGTGGTTTCCAGAAAAAATGGATATTTCTGTGGTGTTCCTCAAGGTTTATGTTTCTAAATGTGATATTTTAGAGGGATTTTTTGTCAATTTTGATCAATTTTTGAGCCGTCTGAAATATAAAAACACAATCATTACATTGAATCAAAGCTTAATCATCATGTTCCCAGCTTTCAGATGATGTGTGGCGTCTAGTTTCATGTATGTAGCAACATGATAACATGCATAATATTCTTGAGAAATGACCGTCTGTGTGTCTCCTGTCAGCGGGGTGAAGGCCAGTCATATCCTGCTGTCGGAGGAGGGCCGTGTCTACCTCTCAGGGCTGCACAGTGTTTACAGTATGATGCGTGAGGGGAAGAGGATGCGGGTGGTGTTCGACATGCCCCACCACAGCCCCGCCCTGCTGCCCTGGCTCAGCCCCGAGCTCCTGCGACAGGTCGGGACTCCCAGATTAAATGATTCTAACAGCTGCAGTACTACAGCCTTTAGCTTTGTTCTAATGGATGCTGTCTCTGCTCTAGTAGGACCTGCACGGTTATGGAGTGAAGTCTGATATCTACAGTTTGGGTATTGTGGCCTGTGAGCTGGTCAGCGGCAGGGTGCCTTTCCAGGACATGGCCCCCACTCAGGTAACACCCAAACATCCATTTAAACACCTTAAAAAGGCCGTTTGTGACCTCTGGGATAATCACAGCCACATGAAGCTTTACAGCCACAAACTAGAGACCGAGAGCATTCAGAGGATGTGCAGCTTTCCTCGGTTTATTTACATTTATTTATTTAACTTTAACATATCGTAATGGGTTCAATTACTGATATTTCCATGACGTTTGGGGCAGAAAAATGCAGATTTTGCGTGCAGTATAAATGTTTCTGTTATTTCCGCCTGCTGTATATCATTAGCCTCATAGCATATTTGCCTAAGTCATATTTGAACGTTTTCGGAAAACAAGAAAAAACACAATTTTTAGTAAGCCCATTGGTATTTTTAATTGATGGTGTAACAGTAAGTTTGCATAAAAAATTAAACGCATTGATTTCATAACAGATAAAAGTCACTTAGGCAGAATATGCCCTGACTAAGGCAATTTTTCTCTTACATATAAATAATGTAGTTTGGTTTGTATGTAGCGGCAAAAATGCCTAAGTCAAAGAGATGACTAAGGCAGAAAGTGATTTTGGACTCTAACAAGTGTTCTGATAGGGAGAACATAGGCAATAAGGCAGAAAGATGCAGCAGTGGTAGGAGAGTAAAGTTAGGCAGATATCACAATTTGGCCAAAATATGACTTAGGCAATTATGCTATGAGGCTAACGATTTGTACATTTGTGCATCCTGGGGTCCCTAAACGGTCTGAGTTGCATAAATCGGGAGAGACACCAAGACTAAAATCTGTGCAGGAACTCTGGCTGCTTTTCTCTCTTTCATATGATCCTTAATGAAATATTTTTGCTTTTTTTGGATGTGACATGCCCACTTTATGCACTTTATCAGAAGCTGTTTGCTGCAGAACCGATGCAGTGTTTCTGCTGCAGTAAAACGTACCGTTTGTATGCACATTTAGCTTTAAAGTGCCGTTTGTGTTCAGATGCTGCTTCAGAAGCTGCGCGGCTCCCACTGCTGCCTGCTGGACGTGGCTCCGTTCCCGCTGGGCGAGCTGGGCGGCCTGAAGGTGTCCCGATCGGGCGTGGACTCGGGCATCGGGGAGAGCGTGGCCACCGGGAGCCTGACGCACAGCGCCACCGCCCCTCCTACAGACCGACCTCAGAGCCCCGCCCCCAAAAACCACTCGGCCACTCTGCACAACCTGGTCCAGCTGTGTCTGCAGCAGCAGCCTGAGCGCAGGTCGCTACCTTAAAGCACCAGGCTGCTTTATTCCACTAATAATCTGATATAAATGAATCATGAGTGTCTTGTTTCTGTCTTTCTCAGACCGTCAGCATCCACACTGTTGACCCACGCCTTCTTCAAACAGGTGGGTTATCAGTCGTGATGCCTCCTCCTCACACTGGAGCTCTGTTTTGATCTAAAATCATTTCTTTGTGAACTTCCACAAGGCTTTTTTATCCTCCTGGATAAAACCCTCATAGACCTGCCAGACAGCCTGTGATCTCAGCCCTCATTAATGTCTTTAAAAGGCTGCAGAGGGCTCAGTTTTAAAGCTAGTGAAGAAATCATATGAAACTAGACGACCTAAGACCTTTATCATGATATCTTGAGTCTGAGTAACTCTGCAAAGTTTGGCTTCATTCTGAATAAGGAAAAATTGACATGGACATTTTTTAAAGGGGTCCCTTGACTTTTTAACTTTAACATATCTTAATGGGTTCAATTCATGATATTTCCATGAAGTTTGGGGCAGAAAAATGCAGGTTTTTGCATGCAGTATACGTGTTATTTCTGCAGATGCAAAGAAATCTGTTATTATAAAATTTCTGCAAACTATGCATACTATACCATGTATATATATACACCACTGGTCAAAAGTTTTAGAACACACCAACTTTTCCAGAATTTAATTGAAAATGATGCAGTTTAATGTCTCAGTCTACTCTGAAATTAACGCACATTTGCAACATTTAAAATTCTTTATTGAGCATGATAGTGTTTTGAAAATAAAAAAAAGATTCAAAATCACATTTTATGTTGAACTAAAGGACTAAAAAAAGACACAAAATGACCAAAAAAGACACAAAATGACAAAAAAGACACCTAAAGACACAAAATGACAAAAAAAAATACACAAAAATACACAAAATGACTTACAAAGGCTTAGAAAATTACAAAGAATTAAAATAGCCCAAGACTCCATAGAGTTAAGTTGTTAACCCATTTCTTGTTCCCTGAAAAAGGCCTACTTGTATAATTCTGAAATGTAAATTATTTTTCAGTTTTGGTTAAGCTTACCTTTTTTTATTTACCTCTGGCAGTTCACCACTTACCTTTGTACCCTTTCAAGCTGTTCATTTGACTTGAACTGCTTGAATTTCAATAAAAAATGGAAAAATTGGGGTGTTCTAAAACTTTTGACCGGTAGTATATATATATATATACATACACACTTCTGAGTGGCGCCTAGTTTTCAGCTTTTATCTCCCCTTAAAGAGCCTCTGTTGCCCTTAAAAAGAGACAAACATGTCTCTCTAGAGGTTAATTAAGAGATGTGTTAAAATAAATGTAGTTGCATTGTTTTAACAGAGTTCTTCTTCTCCCTGACAGGTGAAGAGGCACACTCGAGACACCTTCCTCAGCCTCATGTACCCAGCAGTGCCCCTCACCAGCCCCGAGGACCCTCCGGTGTCCTGCCCCCCGGCCCCGTCCTGCCACGCCCCGACCTCGGCCTCCAGCGACTCCTTCGAGGCCGTGTGGGACTTCTCCTAACCCCGAATCCTCCTGAATCCTGACTAGCAAAGCCAAACACAAGACAATCAAAACAAAGCAATGAGGCCAAATCCTACTGTGCTTTTATTTTGTATTATTAACCCGACTCTCTGAGCCTTTTTTACGTAGTTTTCTAGTTTTTTTTACGTGTTTGTCTGATGCATATGTGGAGTTGGGTTGAGACTGTGAAAGATCAAAGACGCTGCTCTGATCCATGATAATAATAATAACACTATTAATAATAATGGACTGTAAAAGAGTCAAAACACTAATGAGATAATCACGTACTTCCTCTGAGATTAAGGAAAAAAATCCACTTTGAAATACTCTGTAAAACAACTTGGCTAAACAGTATTCTGCTTGTATGGTGCATTTTCATATTCTAATGGATAATGGCCATTTTTTACAAAATACAAGTAAATAGATAAAAAGTTAAATTCAAATAGGTACTTATAAAACCCCTAGAAGTGTAAGTGACTATGTGAAGGTAGTTTTTCCTTTTATGGTGTTATTAGGAATACTGAAGTACATAAAAAAGACATTTACAACACATGTGCATATATATTCATCTATATCAGAGGTTTTCAGACTTAAAACACAAACATTTTCTCTGATGTCCGTCACAAATTCACTTGAGACCGTCCTAGCTGCAGAACTTAATATAGAATATTTACAATATTCACAATTTTACCTTTTCGTCATTATAACAATAATCCAGTGATAGTCGTCTGTACAACCACTAATAAGGTGCAAACTTGAAGTGCTATTAGTGAATTCTACATACTTTTTATAGTGACAATTTGCACAAACAAGAAAAAATATAGGCTAGAAAATATAAAGCCTATTACTATAATAGCCTATTTCCTATTGACTCACATTCAGTTGATTCGGATCAGTTTGCAGCAAAAGTTGAAATAAAAAATGAGCTTGGACTGTGTTTAATTTGCAAAATGAGCCATAAATAAGTCAAACTAATCAAAATATATCTTGTTTATTTGATAAACTTGCACATTTTACTCCTTTATTGTCTTCAGGCCTTTCTGAGAACTCAATTTTTATTAGATTTTGTCTAAAAACTGACCAATGTAAATACATTTCTGCTGTATGTTTGAACATATATGCACATAGTGTTCACCATATGTACAGTCATTAAAAAACATCTTCTCACACTCGAAACAGTCACGGTCCAAACATTTGAATCTCTAGATCACAAGTTAATAATCTCATTATCACAATGTTCTTTCTCCGAGATATCAGGATCATTTTATCTCTAGAAATTAAACTGTTTGGACCGTGACTGTTCAGGGCTGTAAGGTGCAGATTTGGGATTATATCTCGTTCAGTAGATAAAAAGCTCTCCTGCTCTAATCTAACCGTCAGTGATTCACCAGATGAATATTTCTCCTGTGCTCTGTGACCACTTCTCAACCTTTGTTCTGATTTTCTCAACATGTTGATCTGTGTGTAACTGTGATTAAATGTACTGCGTGTGAGAACTGTGATCTACAGTACATATCAGACATGGTAGCTGTATGAGCCTTATATATATAAACTGTATACACATATTATAAATGATATATGAATATACAACATTTGATTTATAAACCTCCTCTCAGCTGTGACTGATTTCTTTATGGATGTGTTGTGTGAACAATTTGCTTATTATGATCAATTCAGAATGATTTTTAAGTATAATGCAAAACTTGAGAAGTTATAGAAGTTTTATAAAGTATGTGCCCTGTTTTTTTCTGAATCATCTCAGAATTTGTAGAAATATATTTATCAAAATTTATTTTATATTTTTTATTTTCTCCATATTAAGATATCTTTTAAAGAAATGTCTTATTTTTTTCTGTATTACCAAGATTATTATTATTATGAATGTCTGAAGTATATTTTTGTAATTGATGATATATAATTATCTCTATTTTTTCTGGTTTCATGGGGAAAAAAACTATGATCTACTATTTCTGAATTAATGAGATCATTATGTCTGACTTATTATTATACATTTTTTGGGGGGAATATGTATTTTTTAAGTTTTTTGAGTTTTTCTGGATTGACAAGATACTTATCGCAGAATATATATATATATATATATATATATATATATATATATATATATATATATAATTTTTAAAGGAATATATATGTATTTATTTTAACAAGATTATTTCTGAATTTTCATGGTTATAAAATTAGATAATCATGTCTGAATTATGAGAAAAATTATCAGGAAAACAATTGTGTTTTATTAATATATTTTATAAAAAGATTTATATTAAATAATATTATTATATTACTTTATTATTATTACTATTATTACTTTATTATTACTATATTACTTTAATATTTTTTTAATTATTATCTAAGTTTTCTGCATTAATGAGTATCTCATTAATGCAGGAAAACAGGCATATCTTACATAAAACTTTTCTTCCAATTCTGATAATGTAATTCTGTGATTAGATAATTTATTTAGTTCAGAAAAACAGGAAATAATTTATCTCCTCTGTAATTTTCTTCTCAGGTCCCAGATCTCCGATGGAACCTGGAGTTTTAAAGGACCTTTTTTTTTTGGCTTGACAAAGTTTTTCAGACAACATGTAAACAACTGCAGGTAAACAAACCAAATAGTTTAATTAATGCCTATAAATTATTCTTGCAGGCAAATTGTCAGCCACTATTTTCACCTGATGTTTGTTCTGACTTTGTTTTTCTTACATATTTAAATAATATTTCCCACCCACTCTTCCTTAAATAAATAAACAAAAAAACAGAAATCCTAATGTAATTTCCTGAGTTTCAAATCTGGATTTAAACCATGCTCAATTAGCATGAATATTTTAAACGGTCTCAACTGAATAATGAAAATAGGAATAAATATTGCAAATAGATTTAAAAATGCAGCGCTACTTTGCTCAGTTTCTGCTGCAGAGCAATGCAAATTTAATAAAGAGGAATTTAGTGACAGAGCATATCTGCAGTGGCTGTGAGTAAAACCAGTTTAAAAGCTTCTCCTCAGACATTTTAAAACCAAAATCACTGCTTGCAATAATTTTGTGGCAATGTTTTGCATCATTTTATTCCATTCTATAATACAATAAGAATATATATTGCAAATATATGCAAAACATAAAGGTGCAGTGCTACTTTTGTCAGTTTTATTCCAGATCTGCTGCAAATAAATGCACATTTTAGATGCAGTAATTGTTAATAATTTGTTTTATTTTTCTAATAGTGCAAATATGTACCTATTACATACTACAGTAGTATATATTCATAATAATACTACTTAACTACTATTTTTTTAATTTTAAATAACACATTTTATCACATAATAAATCTCCTTTACTGTAATTAATGAAGGTGTAGTTATCTGCTGCTCCACAAGGTGGCAGCACAATATCAACATCACCGAGCAACCACGTAGCTCCACATCGACAACGTAAAGTGGAGAAACTGTCGCAAACACACCGAGTGTTATGATAAATATTACAATTATTCAGCGATTACTTTTTTCACTCACAACCAGTTAGATATAGTATGAAGTAAACACGTTTACTGTATTGAAACGGCAGATTAATCCTGATTATTTTCTCTTGATTTCTAGTATTTTTGTTGCTGCAGTGTGCTATTACGTATATATCCGGTTTCCCTACCAAAATAAAAGTTGAACATTTCACATGGTTTATTGACACGCCAAAAAAACATTTGAAAAAAAAAAAGAAAGATATATTCTACTGGAAGCTTTATACAATAGCAATAATAATAACAATAATCTTGTCTTCTTATAGTTTTATTTATTTATTTAGGTACTGACATTTTTTCTATTTTAATCTTAGTAACCGAGACCTGGGAAACTATATTTCATTCTTCCATGTTGTGGTTTGGCTTGAATGACAATAAAACTGTCTGAGTCTGATATACAACTTTATAAACCATCATGAAACTTAAGACAAGCATTTTGTTAATTATTTTAAATCAATAACAATAATAGTGGCAAGAATGTAGCATATTGTTTTCCTGTATGCTATATAACATCTATCTATATTTTATTACTTATGCACAAATACACCACAGCAAATTCCTTATATAATTATATAAACCAGTGGTCATCTTTGCCGGTTTTTAATGTGCCCTTCTGATTAAACACAGGCTACCGGGCAATAAAAACAATTTGATTCTGATTCTCAAATTGAGCTAAATCTTGTGCGCTCTTATTTTGAAATAAGTGGGCTGGTAATTTGACCGGAAGTAGGTGTCTGTTGTTTCCGTCCGTTAACTTGACACATTTACAACTCCGGAGACGGCGTCAGCTGACAGTAGGTCTTTTCGCTGCACAGGTGAGTGGTCCTCAGTTTGTCGAAGGTTTTTCACACATTTTATGAAGTATTAATATTAACATTGCGCTTTAACTGTGAAATGAGCCGCCTGTCGCCCGGCTGGCTCGGCAGGACGAGGCGTTTCTGTCACATGAGGAGGAGGAGGAGGAGGAGAAAGGGAGGAGAAAAAAAAACAGAAATAGGCTTTTTTTGACAGCTAGCTCTTTAGCTATCTTGGTCAGGTAAGGTCGAGAGAAAGCGAGGAGAGGATATAGAGCTGTGGCAGGAAGAGCCTGGAGCCGCTCAAAGTGCACTCAAACGCTCCTGGAGGTGTTTTTTTGTTGTGACAAAACATCCGCCTCCGTGATAAGTAATTTTCTGTGTTGTTATCATTGATAGGAGAGGAGAGGAGCTGCAGGAGGAGGAATGGGGCCCAGCTGCAGGACTGCACAGCTTCTCCTCTGACATGGAATAATTATTGGAAAGTTTCTGCCACAACACGTCTACCACCCACTTACTTTTCTTTTCTAAAACACACCTTGGACAGTCACGATGTTGAGAGGTTTGACTGGAAGCATGAAGCAGCCAGAGAAGTGACCTCAGGGGGACACTAGAGCCTGGAGGGGCCACTCAGCTGGCACCATGGCTTCTAAAGAGAGACTGTACGAGGTCTGGATGCTCTACTGCACTAAGGTAAGCTGCATTCATCTGCACACACCCAGGGCCAGATTAACACTGTGCTGTACCCTGGGCAACAGTATTCAAGGGCCCCATCATCACGGCCCCAGAATCACCATAATCTGGCAAAATACAGAATAAATTACAGTAATATACAGTTAATATACTCAACACATCATTAACTAACTGTCACCAAGTGCATTTTCATGTACAGATGTGCAAACGCTCATAGAACTACAAATGCACCACAAGGCCACTCACTCAGATATGATGTTATGAAAACAAAACACATCAGCACCAATATAATCGAGCAAAACTGACCGACTACATAAATAATAATAATAATAATAACTTTTATTTGGGAGGTGCCTTTCTTGGCACTCAAAGATAGAAAAAGATTGGGAAGGAAGTGTCCTCAATTTTCACACAAAAAAAGTAAGCAACCACTTTCAAAGCATCCAATATTTATTTAACAACACCTATTCCCAGCAGCACAAATGTATTGAATTGGTAGAGCAACCACAGAGGAAGACAAGACACAAACAAAAAACTAGAATGTAGAATCAAGTAGCATTTTGGTCCTCTGCTCATTTTAAACAGAAATCACCCTGAAATTACCTCAAAATTCATTTTTGAGCAACGGCTCTGATGGACAGTTTAACATATAAGCGAGAGATAAGCAGATATTTTGCATGTGCCCACACTGCTATGGACCTTTTAGAGGACATGGGCCCCTGAGTACCCATATGGTTAATCCGGCCTTGCACACACCCACTGGGATGCTCTGTCTCCGGTGGAAATGTCATCAGTGAGGTAATGGACAGTGTGATGGCATTTCCTCCCTGGGAAAGAGGTTACTCTTTCTTGGTATTTATGTTTTTGAAGTCTAGTGTTTCTAGACTAGAGCATGGCAGAGTGATATTCAGGCCTGTCACAATAATGACTATATCAACTTATCGTTCGATGTATAAAAATGGATACGATAGTTTTTTTCTGGACTAAATATATTGAATTTCTGTGCTTTTTTGTGTTGTGTTTAAAGTAGGGCTGGGTGATATGGACCAAAGGTCATATACAATATATATTCCGATATTTTTATCGCAAAGTGAGAGCAAATGTTCAGTCAAAGCCAGATATGAAATGTCACAAGTAGTTTTATTGAAACCGTTAAAGTGAACATAAATGCTGTATAACAACAGGAGTACCTTTTTTCAAATCAAAGTACCTAAAAGTGCTCATTTAAATAAAATAAAAAATCTTAAATAAAAATATGAAATGGCTGTGACAGGTGGCAGGTATATGCTTATGAGATAAAACAGGCCAATCTTTTTCTTTTTTAAAGTAATACTGCAAATGTTTGTCAGGCAGTACAAGCAACCATTCCAGCTGTTTCTATGTTATTTTAATAATAAAATAATATTATACATAATGGTTATCTCATTGCAATGTTTTGTCAACAGAGCCTGAAAGTCTATTTTATTTGTTCTGGTTGTAGTTTATTTATTTGTTTTACTTATCTAGGATATTTTAATCTTTCTTTTCCACATTTCAATTCCAATGTTTAATTTTCTCGAGATTGAAAAATTCATTGCTGTGGAAAAGGTTGTACCTCTTATGCTCTAATATCGTTATAAAACTAAAACAACATGGATACAACGATACTATCGTTTCTCGTGATAATTTCTGGGAAAATATACACACTTTATACAATATACAACTTTTTAAAACTTTATCAACCAATTCTGTAAATGATAACGGAGAAAATAAAGAATAAATAGGGATAAAATAAACAGATAAATAAACATTATTACTGTTGCGTTTCAGTCAATTGCATGTAGAAAAAAAACAAAAAAAATTGCACCATTTCTAAATCATGCCATGCATTATTTTTTGCATTATATATTGTGTAAAACAGCACATATCAGGCAGCATATAATACTCTGATAATATCTGTCAGCTCATATATCAATAGTCAGTAAAAATCAGTGCTGCATTTAAAAAGCTTCCACTGTGACATTTTTAAACAAAAATCACTGATTGCACTTATTTTGTGGCAATGTTTTGCATCTTTTTTATTCCATTCATTACACTTTTTAGCATGGAAAAGCCTCTGAAACCGCATATAAAACATTATAGCACTCTAAAACGCTCCAGTTAAACTCGGGATAATGAAATTGCCTGCAGCTCCTGGAAGGATTTATTGGTTGGGGACACATTAGGCTTTTAGATGAATAATTAATTCGCAGAGAAACAATGCAACTTTAGTTTCTCCCAAAAACAAGAATGAACCTGTATGCAACACTGCAATAATGTTAATTCATGTTGCAGTGATCGGTGCATGCAGGATGCTGCTTTGTTTTCACGCTGCAGATGAATGAACGACACTCTAGTAGAGACAGCTCCCCTTGAGTCAGCTGCTGGCTAGATTTAATTCACTTGGCGATAAAGCACGCGCACGCCTTGGCGTCCAATCAAAACGGCCCGCCTGAGCCGCTTCTCACGTGAACCTGGCTGCAGCCACACACTTACTGCCCACTGTAATCCCTCTCACACACACTACACACCACCCTCTCTGGATATTTAGCTGTTTTTTATGCAAAATCTGGATATATCATGGAATAATCCTCACCCTGTGAAGTGGAGACACAAATAGAATATCTTAAAGCTGCTGGTGTGGGTGTTTTTGGGTCCATAACAGAAGCATTATGACCCATATAAGCAGGAAATCTTCACATTTGAGAGTCTGAAAACAGCATTTTCTACCGATTTTGCATGAAAAATAACGATTCATTGATTGCAGCCCCTTTCGTGTCTGCCAAACTGTGCAGGAAAAAAGCAGATTTTTACATGAAACTGCTTTATTCGGTGGTTTTACTGGTTTAAATCACTGAGGCTGTTTGTTTTGGAGATGAGAAGACCTCTGTGCATGATTCTGCTCCCAGTAAAAACCTCCTGAATGATGAACACTAAAGGAATCCTAACTGGTTCACGTTGTCCCTAAAAGTTTATGTTTTGTTTTGCTCGTCCAAAGCTAGTCAGTTGGATATAAGCAGGAAATCTTCATATTTGAGAGTCTGAAAATGTCTGAAAAAGTCTGAAAAAGCATTTTCTACTGATTTTGCATGAAAAATAACGATTCATTGATTGCGGCCCCTTTCATGTCTGCCAAACTGTGCAGGAAAAAAGCAGATTTTTACACAAGACTGCTTTATTCTGTGTTTTTACTGGTTTGTTTTGGAGATGAGGAGACCTTTGCAGATAATTAAAGTAAAAACCTCCTGAATGCAATAACCCCTTGACCCCCCTACACTTCAAAACATCATCAAACTCCATCCTTTGTAATTGATTTGTGCGGCACATAATGACATATTAAGCATTAAATCTAGGTTATATGATTCAGTTGGACTACTAGGAAGCTGTTTGTTCCCGTCACACTCACTTGTGGAAATGCCAGCAATTGCTGCAAGCGTACACACTGCATTTGTTCTAGCAGGAGTGTGTGTATTTGCATTGACTAAGCATTACACTGCAAGGAAAGGATGGTTTCATTCCAGCCTGGCTGCGAGCCACGGGGCCACGGGGCCAATATTTCTCTCTGTGAGAGGCAGAAGAGACGCTGAGGCATTTAAATATATATGTGTAGCGGCCTGACTCTCCCCCAGCAGCTGAAATGTCAGGTATGGCCGACGGGGAGTCTCTGCACTGTGTGTGTGTGTGTGTGTGTGTGTGTGTGTGTGTGTGTGTGTGTGTAAGGAGAACCTGCAGTCACGTGGCCTAAATCAGATGAGGAATGTTTGCAGGGTTAATTGTTTCACAGCCTCTTTAGTCTTTATCTCCCCAGTCATATGGCTCATGCATTAATGTGTTTAATGATTATTATTCAATGTTGGCATCGTCCGTGTTGAAGGCTAATTGAGTGTGCTTGAAAAAACACTATATGTTATTTACCGGGCTTAATTTTATTGAGTGTGCTTGAAAGAGCACACGATATACTATTCACCGGGCTTAATCCTAGATTTTTTTCTTCTGTTTCTTCCGTGGTTTTTTTGTCGACTACTCCTCCCTGAGTTTTGGTTGCACATACACTAAAAAGGCATCAAATAGACCGGTTCGGCCATGACAAGTGTGCTATGAGTTTTCTAAGGGTTTCGGCAAACGGTTTTCAAATTATTCGGCAAAAACACACCAAAAAATCCCCCAATGTTACCTTATGGAGAGGCTAGAGTGGATGACATCATCGCTAG
Organism: Centropristis striata; assembly: GCF_030273125.1. Lineage (NCBI taxonomy): Eukaryota > Metazoa > Chordata > Actinopteri > Perciformes > Serranidae > Centropristis > Centropristis striata. Next base: position 5,925,811 of record NC_081540.1, on the reverse strand, counting down.
AGTGGAGAGGGAGATCATTTAAAAAAAAAAAAAAATACATTTAGAAAAGTCTTCTCGCTCATATTGGTCTGCTAAATCTGTCAGCGTTATAGTTTGGGCGTAGGACGCACTGATGATCCACCAACACCACCCACAGCCTCATAGACCGCCATGTTAAAAAGGCGGGGGAAAAACAATTTCTTCTTTTTTCTTCACAAAACACATATGTAGACGTTCAGGAAGAACTCAGGATGCTCAAAGTGAAGTTGGTTCAATGATAATAGCTACGGTTTGGACAAAAATGCTTTCTGTTCGAGGAGAACTCTCACCTGTTTTTTGCTCTGTCAGTGGCTTCACAGGAGCAGTTGATTTCAATTGATTGCTCTGATCTGATTGGTGGACGCCACCTGGCCCTGGTTGCTTGGCTACCAAAGCAACTGATTAAATTTCAAATTGTGATCTAATAATGTATGGGTGAGAGTCACGGGCCGGAGTCAAGCACACTCAAAATTTCTTTAGAAATCTTCTAGTTAAACATGAAAGCAGAATAAAGTAGAAGCTATTTAAAGGTATATTATGTAACATTAAAACGACTCCACTTGTTGAGTTGTGTACTTACATTATCCCAAACGTTTCCCAACCCTGAATCCATAGTTTTAATCAGGCTGATGGTCCATTTAATTTGGTTGAATGCCAATAGCAGATGCTGTCATCAAATGTTTGAAAGCATATTTTTACAGCACACTTTTATGATCCTCGTTGATTTTAATCCTTAATTAATGTACTCATAAACTCTCATCTCTGTTTTCGTTTTGTGTATTTTGTATTTGTCTCAACTTGTTGTTATGTTAAACGACTATGAGTACCTTTTTTAAAAGCGCTATATAAATCAAATGTATTTTTATTATTATAATGATTTGGTTTAGCACATGTCTGAAATATTTAAAAATGTCCGTCCCAGTTTCTCAAGTTGGTCTGGTTGGTCTTCAAATGTTTTGTTTTGTTGGTGGAAAGATATTCAGTTTGATAAAAGCAGGAAATCTTCTCATCTGAGAGTCTGAAAACAGCATTTTCTACCGTTTTTGCACAAGAAACATTGATTATTGTTTCGTTTTTCTGTCGATCCAGTAATCAATATGTTGCTGCGCTCTTTTGTCTCTTTTTGGAGGAGAAACACTGATTTTTTTTTTCCACGTGAAACTGCTTTATTCAGTGGTTTTACTGGTTTGAATCACAGAGTCTAATTTGTTTTGGGAATTAAGAGACCTCTGTGCACGATTCAGCTCCTGGTAAAAACCTCCTGAATGATGAACACTAAAGGAATCCTAACTGGTTTACATTCAACGTCCAAGCTTATGTTTTGTTTTGTTAGTCCAAAGAGATTCAGTTTGATATAAGCAGGAAATCTTCATATTTGAGCATCTGAAATCAACATTTTCTACCCTTTTTGCATGAAAAATAACAATTCATTGGAGGAATAAAGCAGATTTTTACATGAAACTTTTTTTCCCGGTGGTTTTACTGTTTTAAATCACTGTGCCTGTTTGTTCTGGAGATAAGGAGACCTCTGCAGATAATTCAGCTCCCAGTAAAACCCTCCTGAATGCAACAACCCCCTAGACTTCACAACAAACTCCATCCCTTTAGTGTTTTGAGCTGCACAAAATCATATATTAACCATTAAAACTAGGTTATATATGATTAAATTGGACGACTAGGGAGCTGTTGGTAGTCCCTCGTGCCATCTGTCTGCTTAATGATTGACAAACCAGCAGAGACATCCCTGCTTTCTGTGTCAGAGGTTAAACACTTGCTCTGCTCTCTGAGGAGGAGTGTGTTGTTGACAGTAGAAGCTGGTAGCGTCCAGGCAGCCGAGGGTCACGTTAGCAGCAGAACCGGCTCGTCCTGCTCCCTCAGCTGCCTCCTCTTATCTCTGGGTGTTATTATTATTCACCTGATTGTCAAACCAGCTGCACCCAGTCAGTGCTGAGAGGAGCAGACAGGCTTCTTTTTATGTGACGTTGCAATAATATTTGAAACCAGCTGTTCATATATTGATCATGAGGTCAGAAATTGTTGGGTGAACAGCTGTGTGTCCATGCAACCCAATATGTTGTTTTTATTCTATTTTAATTACACTACCGGTCAAAAGTTTTAGAACACCCCAATTTTTCAATTTTTTACTGAAATTCAAGCAGTTCAAGTCAAATGAACAGCTTGAAAGGGTACAAAGGTAAGTGGTGAACTGCCAGAGGTAAATAAAAAAAGGTAAGCTTCACCAAAACTGAAAGATAATGTACATTTCAGAATTATACAAGTAGGCCTTTTTCAGGAAACAAGAAATAGGTTAACAACTTAACTCTATGGAGTCTTGGGCTATTTTGTCAATTTTTGAATTATTTTCATGTCTTTGTAAGTCATTTTGTGTCTTTTGGTGTCTTTTTTTGTCATTTTGTGTCTTTTTTTTGGTAATTTTGTGTCTTTTTTTAGTCTTTTAGTTCAACATAAAATGTGATTTTGAATCTTTTTTTTACTTTCAAAACACTATCATGCTCAATAAAAAATTTTAAATGTTGCAAATGTGCATTCATTTCAGAGTAGACTGAGACATTAAACTGCATCATTTTCAATTAAATTCTGGAAAAGTTGGTGTGTTCTAAAACTTTTGACCAGTAGTGTATTGCCCTCTCTCTATTCATAACCCCACATGCACGTATTCTAGTTTTCTGCTTGATCTTGCAGTGTATTTTTCAACCTGGATCTTGTGTTTTGTGTCAAAGTGACTAATGAGGACAACAGTTTTTGAAACTGGTCCAGTATTGAGTGAGAGCGCTGCAGCCAGCAGCACTGTAATATAATCCTCTGAGCCAATTCATCTGCATAGATATTTTATGATCAGTCAGAAAATCAGTTGATATTTTACACCTACTGCTGCTTTATTGAGTGCTTGTTTTTGCTGTTGTGCTGCCAGGTAAACACAATAACTCCAGCTAATAACATTACCTCCACTCTGTCTGCAGCCAGCCTCTCTCTGTGCTCTTGGAGCAGCGTTTTTCTGTCTGAAAAAGTGCTTTAGTGTAGGATTTCTTCTTCTCTCTGGGTTAGCAGTTTTAATCATGGTCAGAATAATGGCTGCAGAGCTGATGGCGCAGAGTACGGACCGCAGTGTTAGATCCATTTAACAACAAAAGCAATGCATAATATTTGTGCCACCCCTCTCGTGTTTCCACTGTTGTCATTCGCTAACAAGTCACGTCTCTCGTGAGATTTCTCCTCATGAGACTTCTCCATCTTTTGCACAGATCTGAGCCGGTCGGTGGCAAAAACAAGCACTTCAGTCGGTGCACAATGCCGCCTGCAGCGCTCTGTCTTAATACAATTTTCGAAAATTGTTGTCCTCATTTGTCACTAACGACACTTTCTGCAGTGTAGTGGACTCTTTCGGTCTCATCTGGTTTCTTCCACACTGAGCTTTTTCATCACTTTTGGGGACTATTTTCAAACTTTCCAAGCTTTCAAATGCATGCTCCAATGATTTAAGCTCTGTTTACATCAGGAACTTTAGTGAATAAATCTGCAGAAAAAGGTCATATTTGCATCAGTTGAGAAGCACAGCAAAAGTCCTGGATTTTTTATGGTCTAAAAAGTGCCAAGTAGGCATTTAAAAAGACTAATTCCACTTGCAAATTAGATCGGTACGTGCATATTATTATTTCATAACACACTGTGCAAAACTGTTGCACTCAGAAACAGCAGGGAGACCCCTGCAGGTTTTAACACACAAACACACACAGTAGGTGGCTATAAATAGCACAAGCAAATTTTTTTTAAACTAGAAGCAATCAGAGGGTTTATAACATATGAATTTTTTAACAGTCATAATGAGATTCTGCAGCAGTTGCTGGGGCTGCTGCTCCAGCTTGCTTCTCCGTGTTGCAGAGGGCTGAAAGGTCACAGACGACAGCTAAGAACATTACGTAACCAGCGATCCTCTTAGCTGCCTGTCATTGGTTGGTGCCAGTGTTGTCCCCAGAACCGCTGTTTGCCGCTGGTATACAGTGACAACAACACAACGCTGCAGTCACTTTTCTCTTTTCGAGCTTGTGAGGGAAAGTGGATGGTGCCAGTTCCTCTCTTAAAGCCTTTGTCTGCTGCAGAAAAGCCCTTTTTAATTCCCAAACCACAGGGAACATGCCTCAACAGCCAGGGGCATCATTTCACCCTCCAGTGGCTTTAAAGCTCAGTCCAGTATCTTAATTCTAGAGCAGAAATCCTCACTCCCTTTTAATTGTCCACAAATGACGGATTTCTGGTTGAAATTTCACAGAACCGTCATCCTGTCTTGCGTATGTCACCCCACCCCGCCCTGCCCTGCATGCTGAGTCTCTTTTTGACTGGAATCGGAGGAATTTGCATAAGCCTCTGCATTTATGGGAGTCGGAACAGTGAGAGGGGGAGAGAGTAATAAGGAGGGAAACGAACAGACGATGGAGAAGGAGAAAGTGCCGTGGTTTCACATATTTGCTCAAGTAGATTACTCAGGTCTTTTTCTCGGCTTTGCTGCTTGTTTGCTTGTTACTGCCTAATCTCTGTTGTCACACACACACATACACACATGCACACCATGCACACAAGCCCACACAGTCAGTCAGTCAGTCAGGCTTTGGTTTTCGTGCTGGTATGCAAAGTTTGTTCCCTCAGGCTAGCTTTCTTTCTTATTTCACCCTCTTGCTTCTCCGTTTCCTCTGTGCTATGAATATCTCTGGAATAACACTGATGTCACTGTATCAGACACACCTCATGTGGTTTGAAGCCCCTCCCACCAGACTCTTTAAATACACGCTGGGCGGTGACGTCATGATGTCGGGCTGTGATGCTGCAGAAGCACAGTGACCACAGCTTTCTTTTTAAACCTTTAAAAGGTTGTGGTTTCACTTCCACCAAACCAGGTCACTCACAGCCGAGCTGCCACCCGTCTATAGCGGGACGACCACGCCTGTCTGCAGGGGCGGAGCGCTCCCTTACTGAGACTGTGTCGCTGCACAACAGCAAACTGATGACATGAATCAATCAATCATGCAATCTAGTAAATGACAAACATGTCGAGAACATTTCCTGCAAGGCAGATATTAGAAAAGACAAGCATTGTCTACATCCTGTTCATAAAAATGTTGCAGATAACCTCTTTCTGTGAAGTACATATATGATGCATTTATTAAAGTTCCCCTCCAGACACATTATGTCAGTTTATCAGTAAGTATTTAAACTTCACATATGATTTTCTCTCAAGACAGAATGAGCTTGCAGACAAATTATGACAAAAAAAGACAAAAAATCACAACATTTCTGAGGTAGCTTGTAACTGCAAACTATGCACCGAATGCATGGTTAAAAACATGTATAGAAACCACAAAATATATTATCTTTAACATATGAAAGAGTCCCTTTTTGTTTAATTGAGATAGGGTAAAATGTGCAAAACAACACATACAGTCATGGAAAAAATTATTAGACCTGCCTTTTTGATTGATGATTTTGGTTATTATCAAGAAAACCATGGAAAATGTCTAGATAGCAGCTCTTAAATTAAACTCTTATCAGCTATTTTTGTTGTTTTCATTTTATTTGTCCAAACAAATGTACCTTTAGTTGTACCAGGCATTAAAATCAACAAGAAATTGAAGAAAACAAGGGTGGTCTAATCATTTTTCCATGACTGTAGATCAAATTGCAAATTACAGATAAATAAAAAACTCCTCCATGGCTGAAAAAGACAAACATAAAGCAATAATATCAGCTTTTTTCCACATTGTCTTAAAAGCTGACCCCTTATTATCAGTTTCTATGATGCATATGCTGGGAACATGTAAAGGATAAGATCTCCCCCAGCAGAGAGACAGATCTCCTGTTTCATTCCGTCAATGGGGATCTCCATTTGGAAAATGAAGTGCATTGATCCGTGTTGCTGGTGACTTTGTTGGCTTTACAGAGGTCAGCTTAAACAGATCATTAGGAATGTGATGTAGTCGCCTGGCAAAGGGCCGAGGCTAATATGATAATGGATACGCATGCATGGGAATTGTTTTCATACAAGGACACGGTGGCCGTTGTTGCGTCAGGATGCCTACTTGTCCGACTGGATGATGAGGGCCCTGGATAAACATGCAGAGCAGGGTGTGTCCCTGCCTGCCACAGTCCAAACCCTCAATGGGCATCTGTGCTCCCGCTGCTGCCTAAAAGAGGACATTCTTCTAGGCACAGACACACACTAAAAACACACACACACACAGTCATTCAGTCAATGCTCCTCGCAGGCTCACTTGAGAGTGAAGCTGCTGACATAAATCAGCATCTGATTTTCTGGCTGGACATAAAGACAATACAGTGTGGAGGCTCGAATAGAGGAGGTTTTCTCATGATAGTCAGCGATTCATGCCGTGTTCTCCCAGCTGAACATATTATTCACACGTGGCTGTTGCACACACACACACTCTCACAGCGGCCAGCATCACAGGATTGTTCTGATGACTTCATAGGAATCGCCGAGCGCTGGCTTCCTGCTTCATTCTGGCTGATTCCCACTCTGACACGCAGACAGAAGCAGTCAGCCTTTCAGCCCCTCTCTCTCTCTGCAGCCAGATGGCACAGCTATCCTGAGAAAACCTTGTTTTTACAGTTGTTGTCAAGCGCTAATTCTTCGCTATTATAGTAATCGCTTTAAAGGGAATGGTATAAATTGGTTTGGGAATTATCTGAGGCTGTGTTTACATGTGTGAGTCTTCAAAGTGGCATCATGGGACATTTTCAGTTGTGTGTTGTCTGCAGTATCCAGGTGCTTCAGTGCAGGAAAAGGAAGAAAATGTTAACAAAGTAAAGGCAGATAGAAAAGTATTTTATTGTGTTCCCATTCTCCGTCTGTTCCTTTGTCTCCCGAGGCAGTTACAGAGATTTATGTGCTGGTTATCTCTGCCTCAAGAAGTCAAATGCTTTTTAAGATGAGTGACAAATGTAGGACACAAACGTCAACGACTGACAGAGGATGAGTACAGGGAGGAGAAACATGAGGGGGCTTCAAAATCTGTGTAATCCTGAATGGCTTGAATGTCCAAAATAGTGTTTTCCTTCAAGCCAGTGACACAGAGGCCGATTTCAGTATTATTGACAAAAAAAATCAGATGTCTTAAAACATGTTAAGGCATTTTAGAGGCAAAGGCAATGATTTACAGTTAAAGCCGAGGGTTTAAGCTTTCAGATGGTCTTTATTTTCCCATTCTCGTTTCATTCTCGTCCTGATTTTGTCCCGTTTTCACCCCATTCCTGCCACATTCATTTCCAGTTTTCGTCCCATTCTCTTCCAGTTCTCATCCCATTCTCATTTCATTCTTGTATCATTCTCGTCCCATTCTCCCCCATTCTTTTCCAGTTTTCTTCCCATTGTCATTCTGTTCTAATCCTTTTCTTGTCCTGCTCTCACCTTATTCTTGTCCCATTCTTGTACCGTTTTCGTCCCATCTTTGCCCAGTTCTTGTCCCATTTTTGTCCCATTTTCTTCTCTTTCTTGCCTCGTTATGGTTCCATTTTCTTCCCATTCTTTTCCAGATTTCGTCACAGTTTTGTCCCGTTCGTGCACCATTCTTGCCCCACTCTTTTCTCTTCCCTTTCCTGCATCGTTATTGTCCCATTTTCGTCTTGTTCTTTTCTGTTCCCATCCCATTATCCTCCCATTCTGTATCTTCTTTCAGTTTGGCAAAATGTCTTTCCGTCCCATTCCTGCCAATTTCATTTCCAGTTTTCGTCCCATTTTTGGTCCCTTTCTTGCCCCATTCTCATCCGTTTTTTGTCCTGTTCTGTGCTATTCTCGTCCCATTCTTCTTCCGTTCATTACCTGTCATTGTCCCATTTTTGTCCCATTTTCAGTTAAAGCCAAGGGTTTAAGCTTTCAGGTGTTTTTTATTTCATATTTCTATGTGCTGAAAAGGCTGAGAAATTGGGTAATTCTTCTTTTTTATGATGATTAAAATAAAGAAACCTGGAGGAATTTAAGCGCAAAAGCATTTCTCTACAGTTAAAGCTAAGAGTTGAAGCTTGACATTGGTTGACAATCTGTGCAGTTTTTCTGGTTTTCAGAGGTTGTGTTTTTCTCTGAGAACTTAGGTCTTAATTGTTTAATAAATAGTCATATTATCTATTTGTAATGTTGGTAGGCTACATTAGACTTAGTCGGCTGTTTTATCTTCATTGTAAGGCTCAAAATAACGTTTTTACATTTTGTTTCCTCCTTTTTTTTTTGACCAACAATGGCTCTTTTGTTAGTAAAGGTTGATCTAAATGAGCGGCCTCCCAACCTGAGCTGGTTAAACTTCAATACCAAAAGCACAATACACTGCTGGGCGTTGTGTTAATCTGCCCCCGTCACCTCTTCAGCCCTCCTTGACCTAAATTGCTCACTCACCCCCTCCAGATGGCTCAAAGTCTCTATGACAGGACCTGCCGGGGGGAGCTGTGAGAACATGATTACTCCTGTACGATGAATTAATGATGCTTTCCAAACTGTACCGGTCTGTCCTGCAGCCTACAAGCATGTGGTGTATGTCCCAATAATTACAATATCCATTTACCAAGGTCAGCAGAAGTTAATTGAGGTCTTGTCCGTTTATCATAAGTTATCGTCCTTACATAAGAACTGGCACCAAAGTTTAAGCCAACATGAGTTTTCCTGGCCATTATAAAACTTGGGAACCGTAATCGATCTTGCCTCTAGTTTTGAGAAGTCAAGGTCAGACATTAAAACATAGCAAAAACCATTTAAACATAAAGCAGTTTTGTGTGTTAAATGCTTCCTTCCAGGGTTTGGTATTAGGGATTATTTACTGGCATGCCTCACAAGTGTTTGGCAGGAGGGGCTTGTTTTCTGTGTTAATTCTCAGTTGTTATTATAATAATGACGGTAATAAAAACTCACACTACACCATTTGTACTTTTATTGAGAAATATAAGAGCTAGATCTCCCAGTCGCAGTCAGTATCAGGTTATGAGCCATATTAGACTTTTTAAAGTCTAAAATGATCTCTATGATCCCAGCTTTTACTGTGTAAGAGATATCTCTGCTTTTGTTTATTTTATTACATTGTGTTTTTTATGTCCAGTCCAGAGGGCATCAGTCAAAATGTTGTGTTCTTTTGATAAAAGCTCTTTTCATAAATCCTGTTTTATTATGGTGCACTCAAGGGAATATCAATCAAACTGGTGTTGGTTTGTTTGTTTCTGTGCTGACGTGCCTCCACGTTCTCATCCCATTCCCAAGCAATTCTTTTCCAATTTAGGTCCCATTCTTGCCCAGTTCTAGTCCAACTTTCGTCCAATTCTTGCCCCATTCTTGCCCCATTCTATTGCTGTTTTCGTCCCATTCTCGTCCCATTTTCCTTCCATTCCCAACCAGTTCCTTTCCAATTTTCGTCCCATTCTTGCCCAGTTCTAGTCTAATTTTCGTCCCATTCTTTTCCAGATTTCGTCCCATTCTTGTCCCATTCTTGTCCCATTTTCGTCCCATTTTTGTCCCATTTTCGTCCCATTCTTGACCAATTCTTTTCCAATTTTTGTCCCATCATTGCCCAGTTCTAGTCCAATTTCTAGTCCCATTCTTGTCCCATTGTTGTCCCATTCTTTTCCTGTTTTCATCCCATTCTCGTCCCATTCTCATCCCATTTTCATCCCATTCTTGCCCAGTTATCGTCCCATTCTGATCCCAGTTCTAGTCCAACTTTCATCCCATTCTTCTCCAGATTTCGTCCCATTCTTGCCCAGTTATTGTTCTATTCTTGCCCAGTTCTAGTCCCATTTTTGGCCCATTCTTTTCCTGTTTTCATCCCATTCTGGTCCCATTGTTGTCTCATTTTTCATCCCTTTCTTGCCTCGTTATTGTCCCGTTTTTGTCCCTTTCTTTGCTGTTCTCATCCCATTATCCTCCCATTCTGTATCTTTCAATTTGGCAAATATGACCATTTGGAAACAAGGGTGAACTGATTAGATTTTGGTGGTCAAGGTCACCTTTTGGCCATAACTCAAGAATTCATAAACTATTTATGACCGAGTTTCACACAAAGGTCTAATCGGATAAAATGAGAAAGTTCTGACATTGTATATTCAGGCACACAAACATGAGGCGAACTGTAGTTAGAATGACTTTTATCTGCTTAGACAAATAAACTCCTCAGCTGTTGTGCAGTTTTACCAACTAGCCCCCTGTGTTGGTGTCCTGTGTTTGTTCCTGTGGGCTGAAGGGACTTTACACCAGGAACTGCACTGTGACCGAGGCCAGCCTTCCTCTGTGGCCACTGTTGCCATCCCGTCTTTCTCTGGGCACTGGTCCAGGAATTTAGGAAATGTCGATCAGCCGGCTGCTAGAAACGCCCCCTCAGAATGCAGCCAAGCCTGTTTTCCACTTGAACAGGTGCATGTTTCTTCTCCCACGCCCTGAAAAGATAAGAGCAGGACACACACCTGAGACATTCCTGCCATCATGTGTTGGACATCCTCAACATCATGCATCTTTGTCTGTTGCTCCACATGATCACACATGTTTTTTTTAAATCATTATTATACTGGCTGCTGGCAAAGTGAAAGTAAAAAGTTTTTAATTCCTTGCCGCAGTGAAAACATTGCCCTGAACATTTACAAAGGTCTTTAATTCCCAGTGTTGCTATCATTCTTCATTACAGAGAAACAAAAATGTTTGCAGCCTATTGTTGTCTACAGAGGACACACACACACACATGCACAAACACACAACAAATTAAATCAAATTGCAGACAGGAGCTGTCAGCTGCCAGACATTTCTCTATTTTAACCATGACAGCTTGTGTCAGCAGAGGCCACTAACTACATTGTCTCTCTCTCTCTCTCCTCCATCTTTTATTGTCCTTCTGTCTGTCTGTCTTTCTGTCTGTCTGTCTGTCTCTCAGAGGGATCCAGACTACTTGAAGTTATGGCTGGAGATTTTCATCGGCTCCTATGAGAGATGCCTGGATGTGGACTTTGAAAAACCACCTTCAAGGTAACGTCCACTGAAGGTTCAGTGGGATCACAGTTACAGTTTTTATTCTGCTGCCAGTTCAGCTTTGAGAGCCAACACTTTATTTTCTGCCCTGTTAAAAACATAGAAATGCACTAAAACCACCAAGCTGTGGCTTAGTAGCCTACATGTTCTGCTGATGTTATTGACTTTGTAAACCACACAAAACTGTGTTAGATTATTGCCTCATTTAAATGTAAACTACAGGAAGCAGAACCTTATCTACACTAAGACTACTGTTCTGTGTTTAATGCATTTGAATTATGCAAGATAGTCATTTTAAACAGCTTTAAAGTATTTAGAAACAGTCAAATACAACTCAGTAAAGAGCAAATCTGTCCTTTAAAGAACAAGATAGAGGAAAAGGAAAAAATAATTTGATAATAATTAGCTGATTATAGTGATTAATGTGACCTGCACAGCAAGATGTTTCCACTGTATGTTTTACGGTGCATATTTCTACATTAAATAATGACAGTAGAAACAATAAAAGTGTACACTGGTCACCATAAACCCCACTCTCTCATGCATTGCTCTCATACGGCAGTTCTAACTTCCTAAAAAGCCAGTTCCCTTTACAATACAGTAGCATAATTGTGTGTGAATGAGCGCGCGCATGTATGTGTAGTGTTTCATTAGATGATGCACAACAAATTCTGTTGTACAATTGGTGCAATGGCAATAAAGTCTTCTGATTCTGATCCCTTTCAGGCAATACTGTTAGCTCCAATATGCTCTGAATTCTCTGTACAGCCACTTCAACCTTAAATGTGACAGTTTTTAGGTGAATTATTAGAGTTAAGTGGAGTTAAAGAGATAGTTCAGATGTTTTGCAGGGAGATTGTATGAGGTACTAACCCCCTTAACAAAGGCCCAACCTAAAATGTTTTATGTGTACACTACATTAGCGATATGTCCAACAATTTTTGTTGCTATCCACAGTTTAGGCACTAGTTTATCTCAACCGTAGAACTTCCATCTGCATCTTAATCTCAGTTGTTTTGGTCTGAATCAAACAGAACCAGGTCCAGCTCTCTGGGTACCTCATAAAACCTCTCTGCAAATAAAAAAATCCAAACTGTCCCTTTAATGACTTGAGCCTTAGACCCTGGGTCCCCCACCTCACTTCTCACCTGCCAGCCCACCTTCTGTTTCTAATATATAACACCTATCCTAATTACACCGACCGCCCTGTTACATTTATAAATACACTCTCAGTTTTCAGCATGAGGTCATCTTGAGTGGGTTCAGAGTCTCTTCTTGTATGCGTCATCCTCAGCGTGACCGAATACCGTGCAGCTTTCCACAGCTCGGCCCAGAATAGCACAGACACACCAGATGCTGTTGTGCAGAGCGGTCACATTTGGTTGCAGGTGATGCTCCGGTTGGTGTGGACAAATGATGCAGGTTAATGTGAGACCCTCCACACTAAAAGCCTGTGTGCAGTGTTGTAGAGAAAGCATGCAGGAATAGCTGCAGCTTGTTGTTATGTCGGATCACGCAGGGCGGTGTGAACGGGTGGAGTGAGGTGGTTAAATCCTATTTCTTAAGCTTTTCATTACTCCTTCTCTCTCTGTCTGTCATCTCCTCCTCCTTCATTCTCTCCCGTCCTCTCCTGCTTTTTCTGACTCCTTTCATCCTCCTCCCTCTGCTGTCTCTTTTGTCTTTTGTCGCCTTTTTCGTCTTCTCTCCATTTCTTCTCCCTTCCTCTGCAGCTGCCACATCTGTCCTGCTTTCCCACCAACACTCATTGCTTGCACCCTCTCCCTTTGTCTGTCTCTCTGTCTGTCTGTCTGTCTGTCAGTCTCTCTCTCTCTCTCTGTCATATGAACATGCTCTCTCCTCTCCTTGTTTCCTCTCCTCTCCTCTCCTTGTTTCCTTCTTTGTATAAATTTAGTTTGTAGGATAAAAAACCTAACAGAATCCACGCCGGAGTCTCTTCTCTCCTCTCCTTGTTTCCTCTCCTGTCCTCTCCTTGTTTCCTCTCCTCTTGTCTCCTTGTTTCCTCTTCTCTCTTTTCCTTGTTTCCTCTCTTCTCCTTGTTTCCTCTCCTCGTTTTCTCTCCTCTCTTCACCTTGTTTTCTCTCCTCTCCTCTCCTTGTTTCCTTTCCTCTCATCTCCTTGTTTCCTCTCCTCTCTTCACCTTGTTTTCTCTCCTCTCCTCTCCTTGTTTCCTTTCCTCTCCTCTCCTCGTTTCCTCTCCTCTCCTCTCCTAGTTTTCTCTCCTCTACTCTCCTTGTTTCCTTTCCTCTCTTCACCTTGTTTCCTCTCCTCTCCTTTGTCTATTTTCGTCTTCTCTCCATTTTCTTCTCTCTCATCATCTCCTTCCTCTGCAGCTGCCACATCTGTCCAGCACTCATCTCTCTGCATGCATTCTCTCTCTCTCTTTCTCTCTCTCTCTCTCTCTCTGTCTCTGTCATATGAGCAGTGCAGCACACATGCTGTTTTCCAGGGAGTGAATGCTTGACTGCAGCAGACATGTGTGACTGAGTGGATGCAGAACACTCTGCCCTTGTGTTTCCTGCAGCCACACACTCACGATAAAACCTCTGAGATAAAAGGCAACATCTGAACATCTGCACTCCCCCAAATGTGACATTCCCCTCCAAAAGCCTGGTACATGCACGACATTTCCTCCTGCTTAACAGAGATTCATCCTGCTGTTTTTGTGTGTCTCCAGGCCAGAGGAGGTTCCTCCGGTGCTGACGCTCCTCCCAGACAACATCCTGCAGGTTTTGCGCCACCAGCTGCTGCAGTGCGTCCAGAAAGCCTCTGATGGCCTGGAGCCTGAGCAGCAGAACCTCGCTCTGCTGCTGCTCAAGTTCCTCATCATCGTGTGCAGGTCAGGGCAGCACATGCACAGAGAATAAGAGATTGTGACAAGCAACTGATCAGCTCATGTTCAACTTGTCCTGTCTGTGTTTGTGCACTGTTGTTTGTGATAGGAACCTGTCCAACGTGGAGGAGATTGGCACCTGCTCCTACATCAATCACATCATCACAATGACAACACTCTACATTCAGCAGGTCTCACTCTTCTCTTTGTCTTTATCTCTGCTTGGTAAAACACGGTTTTCAAGGAGATTATGTTTGCAAAAAGTGACATTTCCATATGCTTTGAACAAGGAATTTGAGAGGGGAAAAAGCTTATATATTTATGTATTTTGTGCAAGCATAAAAAGTACTTTATCTGCAGTAAAAAGAGTGTTTGTCTCTCACAAGTTGTGTCATTGTCTAACGCTCCACCTGCCTCGAGAAATTTGCAAAAACTCACGTGCATGCACGAGTGATTGAAGTAGAGATTCCAGGACTCATAGTTCACCGAAGACATTTACAATGACAGGCTCCTCTCTTCTCCTCGATTCCTCTCCTCTCTTCTTCTTGTGTCCTTTTTTTGGTCATTTTGTGTCTTTTTCTAGTTATTTTGCGTGTTTTTTTTGTCATTTTACGTCTTTTTTTGGTCATTTTGTGTCTTTTTTTTTTGTCATTTAATGTAGTTTTTTCAGTCATTTTACGTCTTTTTTAGTCATTGTACATCTTTTTTTGGTCTCCTCTCACCTTGTTTCCTCTCCTCTCCTCTTCTTGTTTCCTCTCCTCTCCTCTAATCTACACAGGTCTGACTCTTCCCTTTTTCTTTGTCTTTCCGTTCCTCTCTTCTCAGTAAAACACAGTTCCCAGGAGATTATGTTTCCAAAAAGTGACATTTCCATGTGGTTCCAACAAGGAATTTAAGAGGGAAAAAATAAGCCCTTAAAGGTCTTTGAAGTGGACATAAATAGCTTATATATTTATATTTTTGTGCAAGCATAAAAAGAACTTTATCTGCAGTAAAAAGATTTGCATTTCACTGTGTGTCCCTCGAGAGTTGTGTCATTGTCCAACTTGCAACCTGCTTCCAGAAACTGCAAAAACTCACGTGCATGCACGAGTGATTCTAGGACTCATAGCTCACCGAAGACATTTACAATGACGAGCTTGTTAATGATCCACGGGACGTCCATATGGCTCGATGAAGAGCCTGCAGCAAATCAATAAAAGTTCAGACCAAGACAGGTTCTCATAATAGAAACTCTCAGAGCTTTAACAGTAATTAACCTTGATGCAGCACTTGAATTTTAGGGAGTTGGGGCTGGAAAGTCCTTGAAAAGTCTTTGAATTTGATGTTTGAGAATGTGTGGTACCCTGTTTTCAAATGAGGTATAACATATTAGTTGAATGGTTCACTTTAGATAATTACCTGTGTCATATGTTTGTCCTCTCTTCTCCTCGTTTCCTCTTGTTTCCTCTCCTCTCCTTGTTTCCTTTCCTCTCCTCACCTCTCCTTGTTTCCTCTCCTCTCCTTGTTTCCTTTCCTCTCCTCACCTCTCCTTGTTTCCTCTCCTCTCTTTGTTTCCTCTCCTCTCTTCACCTTGTTTCCTCTCCTCTCCTCTCCTTGTTTCCTCTCCTTGTTTCCTTTCCTCTCCTTGTTTCCTCTTGTCTCCTCTCTTCTCCTCTCCTCTCCTTGTTTCCTCTCCTCTCTTCACCTCATTTCCTCTCCTCTGCTCTCCTTGTTTCCTCTCCTTGTTTCCTTTCCTCTCTTTGTTTCCTCTCCTGTCCTTGTTTCCTCTCCTCTCTTCTCCTTGTTTCCTCTCTTCTCTTCTCCTTGTTTCCTCTCTTCTCCTCTCCTTGTTTCCTCTCCTCTCCTCTCTTCTCCTCTCCTTGTTTCCTCTCCTCTCCTTGTTTCCTGTCCTCTCCTTGTTTCCTCTCCTCTCCTGCATGGTTTACTTAAAGAAGTTTAAATAATTACCTGTGTCATTTATTTGATTGATTTTATAAAAACAGCCTAAATGAGACACATAATATCAGATGTGTGTGTGTGTGTGTGTGTGTGTGTGTGTGTGTGTGTGTGTGTGTTTCAGCTGAAGAGTAAGACCAAAGAGAAGGAGATGGCCGACCAGAGCCAGGCCGAGGAGTTTGTCCGTCACGCGCTTGCTTTCTGTGAGAGCCTCTACGACCCGTACCGCAACTGGAGGCATCGAACCTGCGGGTAAAGACTAAAGCCAAAACAATCACCAGCAGCAGAAATGTTCTCGTTTCATACTCGTCTTACCTGAACTGTGTGTGTTTCTGTCCTCAGGGAGCAGCTGGGAACGGTAGAGAGGAGCAGACAGAAGTACAAAGCCGCTCCGCTCACTGTCGAGTTTGTTCCTTTCTTTTACCGTAAGAATCTTGTTTTTTTGTTCTAGAGTCCCAATAACTTCCCACGCAGAACACCGGAGTCGTGTCTCTCCTCTCTTCTCCTTGTTTTCCTCTCCTCTCTTCTCTTCTCCTCGACTCGCCTTATCTCCATTCCTTTTTTCCTTTCCTCTCCGTGTTTTTCTCTCCTCTCTTCTCCTTGTTTCCTTTCCTTTCTTCTCCTTGTTTCCTCTCCTCTCTTCTCCTTGTTTTTCTACTCCTCTCCTTGTTTCCTCTCCTCTCTCTACCTTGTTTCCTCTCCTCTCTTCTCCTTGTTTCCTCTCCTCTCCTTGTGTCCTTTTCTCTTGTCTCTTTGTTTCCTCTCTTCTCCTTGTTTCCTCTCCTCTCTTCACCTTGTTTCTTCTCCTCTCTTCACCTTATTTGCTCTCCTCTTGTCTCCTTGTTTCCTCTCCTCTCCTCTCCTCTCCTCTCCTCTCCTCTCCTCTCCTCTCCTCTCCTCTGGTTGAATCCTGTCTTTGTGTCTTGTCTGCTCTGAGATGAGCCGATAGTGAATCTTTTCTGTCGAGCCACTTGAGCTATGTCCAACGGCCATTTTGAACAAAACCTCCCTTCTGTCCTGTGTCTGCTGTGGCTGCTGTGGTTTGGCACCAGAGATAACACCCTGGGCCCGACCTGACAGACCGAGTGTGTGTGTGTGTGTGCAAAGAACAAGTTTGTGGGAATGCTATCTGCAGAAATACAAAGAGTGTTTTTTCATCTATGAAGCTCATTCAGACTGATTATCTGCTGATAGAAGAAAGTATTTTTTTATTAATTTGAAGTGTTTTTTTGTTCATTTTAAGTCTTTTTCTAGTAATTTCACATCTTTTCTAGTAATTTTACATCTTTTTCTAGTAATTTTACGTTGTTTTTTGGTAATTTTACGTTTTTTTTTTTGGGTCATTTTACGTCTTTTTTTTTCCTATGTCAAGTCTGTTAGTCCCATCCGAATTCCTAGATAGATAGATAGATAGATAGATAGATAGATAGATAGATAGATAGATAGATCGATTTTCCGTAATTTTACGTCTTTATTTTAGCCATTGTAAGTCTTTTTTAGTGCTTTTGTTTCTTTTTCTAGTCATTAAACATATATTTTTTTGTCATTTTATGTCTTTTTTTTTTGGTCATTTTAAGTATTTTTTTTCTCCTGTGTCAGTCTGTTAGTCCCATCCGAATTCCTAGACAGACAGACAGACAGACAGACAGACAGACAGACAGACAGCTCATTCTGACTGATTATCTGCTGATAAAAGAATGTTGTAGCGTGATCGAGAGAAAGAAAACAGACGTCCCGGAGCCGAGATGTCACTTTTTGTCTCCCAACTCGGACGTGTTGACAGATGAGTTAATGGATGACCGGGACCACCACGACCCAGAGGTCACTGGCAGTGTGTGTGTGCTAACTGAGGCCTTATCTTATCTGGTTTGCAGATTTTATTTAGCTTTCATTCCTGAGTGTTACAACGAGTCAGAGAAGATAAAGGTGTGTCAGTGTGTGCATTCATCGGTGTTTTGTTTGTAGACAAAAATACAGGAACTTGGACCGTTTGCTCGGAGCGTTAGTTTCGTTTTGTGGTTGTGTCTTATTTGCATAGCAGACAAAACGCCTGCAGATCAAACTAATGGACTCTGTGTGTGGTATGTGTGTGTGTGTGTGTGTGTGTGTGTGTGTGTGTGTGTGTGTGTCAGAGTGCTTCCAGGAGAGCGAGCACCTAAAGGAGAGTCTGAAATGCTGCTTGCTGCACCTGTTTGGAGCCATAGTAGCAGGTGATCAGGTGAGTCTCTGGAGGCCTTTTGGGACCGTTAAACATGTGCAAATAAGGCAAAAACAAACAATGCTCAAAGCACCTGAAGACGGTGAATTGCACATTTAAATGTAATTTGCACACATTTAGATGAGGTAATATGCAAACATTTGGTGCAAAATCAGCCCCTTTCTATGCAAATGAGCCTCGCTGCAAAAAAGTCCAATTCTCAAACACCAGCACACAGTTAGAGTGAAATTATTATTATTAGTTTATTATTATCCAGTAATTTTAAGTCTTTTTGTTCATTTTACGTATTTTTCTGGTCATGTTACGTCTTTTTTGTTCATATTAAGTATTTTTTTTCTCCTGTGTCAAAGTCTGTTAGTCCCATCCGAATTCCTAGATAGATATATATATAGATAGATAGATAGACTTGTCTTGACTGTCATTTTATGTCTTTTTCTAGTCATTTTATGTCTTTTTC
This sequence comes from Centropristis striata, assembly GCF_030273125.1. Classification (NCBI taxonomy): domain Eukaryota; kingdom Metazoa; phylum Chordata; class Actinopteri; order Perciformes; family Serranidae; genus Centropristis; species Centropristis striata. Next base: position 5,907,312 of record NC_081540.1, on the reverse strand, counting down.
TAGTCATTTTATGTCTTTTTTTGTTAATTTAATGTTTTTTTTAGACATTTTACGTCTTTTTTGGTCATTTTATGTCTTTTTTTTTTCTTTTTTACGTCCTTTTTTGTTCATTTTACATATTTTTTAGTAATTGTATGTCTTTTTTAAGTCATTTTATGTCATTTTGTTCATTTTAAGTCCTTTTTTGGTCATTTTACATCTTTTTCTAGTAATTTTATGTCTTATTTTAGTAATTTTATGTCTTATTTTAGTAATTTTGTAATTTTGTTCATTTTAAGTCCTCCTTTGGTTGTTTTACGTCTTGTTTTGGTCATTTTAAGTCTTTTTCTAGTCATTTCACGTTTCTTTTTGGTCATTTTAAGTGTGTCAAAGTGTGTTAGTCCCATCCGAATTTATAGATTGATAGACTGATTGATTGATTGATTGATTTCTCTCTCTCTTTCTCTCTCTCTTTCTGGCAGCGTAACGCTCTGTTGGCCATCTCTCCAGCCACCATGGAGGTGCTGATGCGGGTGCTGGCTGACTGCTCCATGGGGAGCTGCTCCTCAGACGAGGGCGAGGACTGGGACAGCGAGGCTCCGGACCGGAAGGCTCTGCTGACGCTGGGCTGCCTGCGGGAGGTGGTGCAGCGGCTCCTGGCCTCCAGCTCCGACCAGCGGCAGGTGGAAATCGCCTCAGTGCTGGAAAACTACTTCAAGCTGCTCAACTCGGACCCTGCTGCCGTCGTTGCTTCCCAACAACAACAACAACAACAACAACAACAGCAACAACAACAGCAGCAGCAGCAGCAAGCGAAGGGCCGAGTGGCGACGCTGGGGCGACACTGGGAGAGCCGCTTTGTGGCGCTGCAAGTAAACATGCTAGGTAGGGTCGAAATATGTTATTTATAGTTATTTTTATCTTCTTCTTCTTTCAGGATTGTGGAAAGAAAACATCCAAAACAAACATTTCAGAGTATATTTTACTACATTTGATCCATTTGTGCCTGTAGATTTCTCCCTTTACATTTTATATATTTTTGTTCCTTTGAATTACATTCAATATTTTGTCTCAAAATTAGTTTTTTCTCTCATAAATCTCAATTTCAGCTCCACTTACAGACACCAAACTGACCAGTTTTACTCCTGCCTAGATTCAGTCATTCATACCTGGATTTATACAACATTTTGTTCATAAAAACATAATTTCATTTATGGATTTTGACAGTATTTTGAATCTAATCTATCAACAAATTAAAATAAAAAGTTTATGTCCTTTTTGCGTCCTGGAAATATATGCAAATGATTGCATATTTAATATTAAATATGTTAATATTTTATATTTATATTAAGTGAATATCTCATTTGCATGATGAAAATTGATTTTTAATGGCTTTTTACTATATTTTCTGAATTTATGAAATAATAAATAAAAATATCCCATTTTCCTTCTGTAAAAAACTTTGAATCCAACATATCATCAAAATAAGATGATAACTCTGAAATTTGCTCTGTGAAGATTTATGTCCTGCAAATTAGTGCATATTTAATAAGTTCACATCTAATTTGCATATCTAAACATAACATCTCAAAAAACTTGTGATGCAAAAAAAAAATGTCTTAATGTCAATAACAAACTGGGGAAGTCTCATGTTCATATCTATAAGTTAAACAAAATCACCTGCACGTAAATCATATTTGCACACAGGAAAGTGAAGCTGAAGTGACTTGTCTCACCTTGTTTTCTTTCCGTCTCCGTCTCTCAGACACTATCAGGGACATGTTCCTGTGTTCAGACAGGCCAGTTCTACAAGCCATCTTCCTCAACAGTAACTGTTTTGAGCATCTGACGCGACTGCTGCAGAACAGCAAGGTAACATACAGGCCTTTCTATCTAAATATAACCTGAACACACAGCTCTGTTATTCCTGTGAGTGGCTGATCTGTTTCTGCCTCAGAACTGGGTCAAATTGAACATTATTTCTTCATTATTAGTTGCACTTAATCATATCTTAAGTTGTATCTGATGCTAAACGACCCTCAGGCTGTTTGAAGTTGTAATCTTGTATCAGTATGACATGTTTGCCCCACTGCAGTCTTTATTTATGTTAAGGTTTAGTGAACTTTTAAGATATTATTCATTCTGAAATATCTTAATTCACTTGATACAAAGACTTACCAGTGTAATACTGCATAACTCTGCAGCTGGCTGCTTGTTTGCAGTTTTAATGAAATTAAAATTAAATTAGTTACAGATCATCATCAAAGAGATCTCTGCAGGCTGCAGAAGTTCTTCAGAATAAACACGATATGTGAGTCTGCTTAAAAGAGCACACTATACACGATATACTTTTTGGAGTTTTGGTCGCACAGACACTAAAAAGGTATCACATCCACCGGCTCGGCCATGACAAGTGTGCTATGACTTTTCAAAGGTTTTTGGCAAGCGGTTTTCAAATTATTCAAAATTTCCTTTGAACACAAAAGAAGACTTAAAATTACTAAAAAAGACGTAAAATGAAAAAAAAAAAGACGTAAAATGACAAAAAAGGAGACTTACAATGAATAAAAAAAGATGTAAAATTATTAAAAGAAGATGTAAAATGATTAAAAGAAGATGTAGAATTACCAAAAAAAGACTTACAATGACTAAAAAAAGATTTAAAATGACCAAAAAAGATTTAGAATGACCCAAAAAAGACTTAAAATGACTAAAAAAGATGCTAAATGACCAAAAAAGACATAAAATGACCATAACAGACTTAATATCAACAAAAAAAGACTTAAAATGACAAAAAAAAGACGTAAGATGACTATAAAAAGACTTAAAGTAACTAAAGAATGACGTAAAATGACTAGAAAAACACTTAAAATGACCAAAAAAGACTGAGAATGACCAAAAAAGTCTTACAATGACTTAAAAAAAGATGTAAAATGACTAGAGAAAGATTTTAAATGACTCAAAAAAGAGTTAAAATGAACAAAAAAGACTTATAATGACTTAAAATGACAAAAAAGACGTAAAATGACAAGAAAATGAGTTAACATTAACCAAAAAAAAAAGACTTAAAATTACTAAAAAAAAAGATGTAAAATGAACTCTGATTTAAAGGAAAATCTTAATTTAAGGTTATTTTTATGAGTTTCTAAACTAATTAATCAGAGTTATGCCCCTTCAGGCGTCTTTTGAATATGACTCTTGGTATTTAACATGTCATTTGGTGATTTTATTGACCTGGTCATGTTGAGAACTTTACGTTTCAGCGTGAGAAAAAGCATTTTGCCACCTTGCATGTTTATCTCCCCACAGCCAGGCTGGATCACCACCACGCCTCCACACAGTGACCCCGCCCCTCCCGGGTCACGGCTTTTAACCTCCCACTCTCCACTGACAACATCTCCCCTCACACCATCCTCTGACTCTCCCTTCTCTCCATTTTTATCTCTTTTCTCTTATCGACCTTCCCCACTGGCTGTGTTGACACGTTGCCTGTTGTGTGTGTCAGCTGGTTAATGCTAGGTGCACGGCGGCAGACAAGGACCAGAAAGATATAACCAACAACAGGTTACTGACAGGAGAGAGGGACACTCAGGTACCGCCGAGAAAAGCCCCACCCCCCCCTCCACCCCCACCACCATCACCACCATCACCATCATCCACCTGCTGCCACGCCCCTCACAGAGCCACGGGCCGCTCCACAGCAAGACCCCCGCTTCATTATCTGTAATTGGATCTTGGCTGAATTAACAAAAACTCCCAGTCGGTCAGGCTGCTGGCAGGCAACGCACCGCACATCATTTATTCAACAGAGAACAGATGTTGATGGGTTTCACATTAATATTGGATTTTGCTGTCGTAAAAAAAGCTTGTTTTTTTCAGTGGCTTAGCAAAGATTTTAGTTTCATGATATACTAACACACAGTGGATGTGTTATAATGGTCTGCATGTTCCCAGTATGCAGGAAGATAGATTTTCATTTTACGTCTTATTTGGTCATTTTAAGTATTTTTCTAGTCATTTTACGTCTTCTTTTAAAAGTAATTTTAAGTCTTTTTTTAGTCATTTCACATCCTTCTTTGTTCATTTTACTTATTTTTTTAGTCATTTTACGTCCTTTTTAGTAAATTTAAATCTTTTTAAGTCATTTTACGTCTTTTTTTTGGGTCATTTAAAAATTTTTTTTCTCGTGTGTCAAAGTCTTTTAGTTCCATCCAAATTCATAGAGAGATGGATAGTATTTCTTTGTCATTTTACAGGTTTTTTTGTTCATTTCACGTCTTTTTTTTTGTTATTTTCTGTCTTTTTTTAGTAATCTGACATCTTTTTTAGTCATTTTACGTATTTTTTTGTTCATTTTACGTCGTATTTAGTCATTGTAGATCTTTTTTTTGAAACAAATAAGAAGTGCAAGATGTCGGCTTGTTCGGGATGCAAGAATGCAGAGATCTGTAGCAGACAAACTGCACAAAAAGTAACGCTCCTTTGATTGGTTAAACTTTCACCGAATCATCTCGTGCACAGAAAGGTCACTTGTTCCCCTCAGAAGTATCCCAGCTTTCATTCTGCTCTTTGTGCTTCCCACAGAGCCACCTTTTATCAGGTATAATTCCTCCATTGATCTGGATAATGTGAATCCAGGTGGACAAACAAGCATAAAGAGACACAGACAGTAAAGTGTCTTTGTTGCTCCTGCAGCTGTAACCTGATACTGCAGCTGCTCGTCCGGTTTCAAACTTTGGTTGACAAGTAGAACTGTAGTTTAGTGGGTCAAAGCAGCTTTATAGCTCTTACAGGCAAATAATGTATGCAGGGCTTTACTCAAGACGTGAAAAACATCACGACATAGGGCAGGAAAATATTTTCCAATTGATACAAAATCAAAAGAGGGAGAATAACACACATTTGAGGGAGAGGGCTTGCATGTTTGCTGTGTTCCAGCAGACCCTCAACAAGCAAACCTTCTTAAAAAATACCTAGTGAAAAGTAATGTTTTAATGGTTGAAGTAATTAGCTAAAAAATATTGGATAAATTGTTGAAATAGTTAGCTTAAAGTAATTGATAAAAAGTTGAAATAGTAAGTGTAAAAATAATTGAAAAAATTGTTAGTATTCATAGGAAATATTTTAAACTAAAAATAATGGAAACATTGTATTAAAGGCAGCTGTAAACTGGTGAAATCGTGGAGTAACATTCGAAATTGTTTGCTAAAAATAATGGATAAATTGTTAAAATTCTAAGCTTAAAATAATAGATAAATAGTTGATATTGTCAGTAAGAAATCACTTAGTAAAAGGCAGCTGTAAACCGGAGAGTCTTCAACTGTGATTTAAAACAAAGAAAGAGTTTCAGCAGAGATTTAAGTAAAAAAACAAACATCAACACTGATATTAGAAGCCAGAATCTCCCCTCTGACGTCTTGCTGTGGAGCGACTCTCTGCCTCTTTCAAAGCTGTCATCTCATTTATTTGATCACCACCTTTTGGTTTCCTCCCCTCCCCGTTGTCCTGGTTTTCTGCGGTATACTTTGGGGGTTTCCGCTGGAATGCTGTCCCGTTGGCCTGGTGTGTGTTCTCACAGAGTCCAGTGGTTTGAGGTGATCTGGACTCTTTGATTTTTTAACGCCACAGTCCCTCTCCAGCTGGTCCCAGACTCTCCGGAGCAGAGGACGGAGCTGGACGGAGACACGTTTATTTCATTGTGTTTTATGGGTTGCATGCTGTCTGTGTGAGGAAAAAGAATGAGACTGTGTGTGGAGGTGGGTGTTTTTAATTTTCCTTTTTGAATAAGAGCTTCCTGCTTCAGTTGATTTGTTTTTTTTAACCTGGAGCAGAAAGACAACACTGCATTATAACATCTGCAGTCCAGGCTCTGCTGCAGGGACAAACAGGGTGCTAACATCATCAATAATTGAATCAAACTCATCAACTTAAAGTCTCCCTTTTATTCCTCCAAGTGTGATGCATGTGCATTCAACACGTTGATTATTTCAAACCGTATAAATGATTGTGGCTTTAAATCGTGTTGCATGCTCGTCACCTTGTGAAACAAAGTGCTTTGTGGAATAAGAGGAGATTTGATTTTGATCCAATCATCTGAAACGGCTGAAAGCTTCCAGTGATTGGCGACTCACCGCTCCGATTTCTCTGCAGGTGTTTCAAGGGCGACTCGACTCCCTCGCCGTAGCAACCATCAAAGCCCTGACGACAGTGATGCACAAATCACCAGCTGCAAAGGTAACAGCAGCACAAATACATGCATCAAATATCATGCAACTCAAAACAAGCTGCTCATTCCAGCGTCATTATGAAGCTTTTCAGGTAGAGAAAATTATTGTGCAAAAGTAGTTTGAATCTCTCAAAATATGAGTAAGTTAGTAAAGAAAACTGACCTTCTCCTCCTGAGACAGCCGTCGTTAAAGTTGTAGATTAAAGATACAAATTATGTGTCAATTAAAAAGAATATAAAGTCAGCTATTGCAGTTATATTAGAGTGCAGCTAAAATTGATGGATTAAAGACGAAAATTGCTAAAAAAAATAATAATTTTGTAACACCTACATCACGACAAAGGGCAGGAAAATATCTTCCAATTGATACAAAATCAAAAGAGGGGGAATAATAAGACAAAATAAACACACATTTGAAGGAGAGGGCTTGCATGTTTGCTTGGTTCCAGCAGACCCTCAACAAGCAAACCTTCTTAAAAAATAACTATCGAAAAGGAATGTTTTAATGGTTGAAGTAATTGACAAAAAAAATTGGATAAATTGTTAAAATAGCTAGCTTAAAGTAATTGATAAATAGCTGAAATAGTAAGTGAAAAAATAATGGGAAAATTGTTATTATTTGCAGCCGAAAATAATTTTAAAAAATGTTAAAATTCTTAGCTAAAAAGAATGGAAGAATAATGTAATGGTTGAAATTGTTCACTAGAAATAATGGAAAACTTGTAATTGAATTTGTTCGCTAAAAGAAACTGATAGATGGTTGAAACTTTCTTCTTCTCTCCAAGTCAAAATATTCGACGATTCCTGACCAAACCAACATGAAAACTGAGAATTTTATTGTATGAAAAGATTTTACTATATGGTGTCATACATATGAGTTAATCTGGCATGACTGAGTGAAGTCATTGTCTTTGCTCACATGTTGTTATTTATTGTCCCTGTAGGAGGTTTTCAAGGAGAGGATCGGTTATAATCACCTGTATGAAGTTCTCACCTCGCTGGGCCAGCCGTCCCGACACCTCCTCAAAGAGCTGATGAACATGGTGAGAACATGGTTCTAGTCCAGCAACCTGAGGCTCCAGAGACACATGAGGCTCTCAGACAGTGGCTCCCTGTTGCTTTGACAAAAAAAAAAAAAAGATATGGAATTTGTCTTAAATTTAATCCACATGGTTGTAGTGATTCTTACATTCTCCAATTGTAAAAATATTTACCTTATAGACAGGAAAAAATATATTTTTAGTCGACTTAAATGTGCATCATAGCTCTAAATTTTTGCCCAAAATAGCTACAACAGAAAAGACAGATTTGTTTACATTAACTGCCAGTGCTTCATGATGAGTGATTTGCTTGATTTTCAACGAGAAATTAGCAAAATACTTTCATCATAAGGCTCAAAGATGCGGCTCCAGAGGGATTTTTCTTTCTGTTTTTGGCCAAAAATGTCTCTTTTTATGGAAAAGTTTGCCGACCCCTGCTCTAGTGTGTCTGTTTGTGTCTGTGTCATTCCCTTTATTGTTATTATTATTATTTATTATTATTACCTTTCTTACTGTGTGTGTTTGTGTGTCCAGGCGGTGGAGGGCGAGCACTCGTCCGTGGGGCTCCTGGGCATCAGTAACGTGGAGCCCCTGCTGCTGCTGGTCCAGTGGCTCCCGGAGCTGGACTCGTCGGAGCAGCAGCTCTTCACGGCCGACTGGCTCCGCCGCCTCAGCTGCCTGAACCGGCAGACCCGCGCCACCTGCGTCAACGCCGCCATGGTGATGCGAGCGCTGGCCGGGCTGGAGCGCCACCAGCGGCTGCACCGAGCCTGCGCCGAGAGCCTGCTGGGGCTGGTGGGCTCGTTGGGGTCCCAGTCTCTGAGCGCCAGGGAACTCCTGGGGCTCCTGCGGCTCCTGAGGCCTCCAGAGTCCACGCAGGCTCACCCCTACGTGGGTCCGGCCCTGAAGGCGCTGCTGGCCATGGTGAGGAAGCAGGGCCTGGAGAGCGCCATGCAGTACTTCGACCTGTCGCCCAGCATGGCGGGCATCGTGGTTCCCACGGTGCAGCGCTGGCCCGGCTCCGCCTTCAGCTTCTTCGCCTGGTTGTCTCTGGACCAGGACCAGCTGGGTCCTCTGAGCAAGGACAAGAGGAAGCAGCTCTACAGGTGAGACAGAAAAAGTCCTGAGCACAGAGAACGAGCTTCTATTTTTATCCCATAACATCCAAAACAAACATTTGGCTGTATATCCCTTCAAATTTTATGCACACTCGTACTGCTTAGTGCATAAAACACGCTCTTTAAATGCAAGCTATAAAAAATATTATACATTATTATATTCTACTTTTATTGTACTGATCTGTTCCCCTACATCTGATCTAATATGAATATTTAAACCCTTTAAATGCCAGGTTTGAGTCATTTTTATAGACCTGGCTTTTTTTCTGTTATGAGTTTGTCATGTCTAATCTTTGATGTGATTCAAGATGACCCACTATTGTTTGTCCTCAGTGTATTTTAGAGCAAATAAAAATACACAATCTTGCCAAAATGCATGACAAATGCATGAACACAGCCAAAATTATTAACAGATGAAGAATGAAAAGCGTGTAAAATGCTCTCAACCTGCCCTGAGGGATATTGGACTATATTTTATAGATTTGTAAAACTACTACTACTACTAAAAACTACTCTAAACAACTCTAACTCTAAACATAACATTTCAGAAAACCTGTAATGCAAAAAAAAAAGTTGTCTTAATGTAAATAACAAACTGAGGAAGTTTCCTGGTGATCCATGCTCCTATATTTTATCCTGTGCAGCTTTTTCACCCCTGGAGGGACGGGCTTCGAGGCCTTCATCAGCTCAGCCGGCGTGCTGGTGGTCGCTGTTTGCACCAAGAAGGAATACGTCACGGTCATGCTGCCCGACTACTGCTTCTGTGACTCTCTCTGGGTGAGTCCGCTTTAATGACATCAGCGGGAAGTGCCATTAAATATGGAATTAAAAAATCCACTTTTCAAGCACTTCAGCCCTGAATTCGAGTGATTTTGACGCCCCTCACCTTCTTAAAGTAATGGAAAACTTATTGTTATTGATAAATAGTTGAAATAGTTAGCTAAAAATAATGGGAAAATTGTAAATATTTTAAACTAAAAATAATGGAAAAAATATGTAAATATTTTAAACTAAAAATAATGGATAATAATGGTTTGCTGAAAGAAAATGATAAATACAATTTAAAAAAAAATCCACTTTTCAAGCACTTCAGCCCTGAATTTGAGTGATTTTGACGCCCCTCAGCTTCTAAAAGTTATGGAAAATGTATTAAAAGAGTTGGCTTAAAGTTATTGATAAATAGTTTAAATAGTTAGCTAAAAATAATGGAAAAATTGTAAATATTTTAAACTCAAAATAATGGATAATAATGGTTTGCTGAACGAAAATGATAAATTAAATAAAAAAATCCACTTTTCAAGCACTTCAGCCCTGAATTTCAGTGATTTTGACGCCTTCTGTTGGCTAAAAATTCAGAATATCTTGAAGTCTGGCCACATAGATGGCCCCCTATATTTAAAAGATTACACCTTTTTAAACCAAATGTCTTGCAGGCTGATTAAAGAGAGCAACTCTGAGGATTAAAGGGGCTAAATTCTGTCTGAATGTGTGTTTACAGCACAGCATCGGTGTGGTGCACGTACCAGGGAAGAGGCCGTTCGGACAGAGTCTGGTCTACATTTATGTGGACGGGCAGCAGAAACTGTCCGCCCCGCTCAAGTACCCCACCATGACCGAGGTGAGCCTGGACTCTATAGTCTCTCTGTAGCTGTGATGAATGTATCTGTTTATAAGGAGAGGATAGAGGTGTAATCTCTGCTCCTCCTACAGCCGTTCATCTCCTGCTGCATCGGCTCAGCAGGACACCGGACCACCACGCCCCCGCCCTCCCAGATCCCAGACCCCCCCTTCTCCTCCGCCACCACGCCGACCACGCGCTCCTCGCTGGGCGCCATCCTGTCGCCGCAGACCTGGGGGGGCCTGCTGGGGGGGAAGCCTGAGTCTGTGACTAAGCTGATCTCTGCAGGGACCCAGGACAGCGAGTGGGGAAGTCCTACCTCTCTGCAGGGCCAGCTGGGATGCGTCATGGTCTTCCATGAACCCCTGCAGCCAAACCACATTAAAGCCATCTGCAGTGTTGGTAAGCCGAGGAAGAGGTTCAGAAATGAAAGAAAAAGCAGTGGGAGGAAGTAGGGAACAATACTGTCAGTTAGAGAAGTGAAGCAATGAATGAAAATGAGACGAGTAATAAAGATTAATCATTAACAGCCTCATGTGCAGGTGGTGTCACATTTTGCACTGACAAATACTTTTGTTTTCATGCAGTTCTTCCTCTATAACTTGTGCATTTTTTGGATTATCAAAATTATTTTAATAACTTTTAATCATGGGGTTCAACACTTTCTTTCTGCAAAGTTTCATGCAGATCAGACTGAGGAAAAAGTAAATACGTGCAACTGAGAGGGCATTTGGCGTCAAATTTGGTACAAATTCTTGCGTTGCATTGGGCGAGGAGGAGTTTGAAAAATTAGTTCGTAACTCGTAGTTGATCAAAATTGATAAATATGCAGAACACATTTTTTTGGATTATAACAATTCTTTGAACAACTTTTTGTCTTGGCGTTCTGCAGATTCTGTGTGTAAACTTTTGTGCAGATCGGACACTGATCTTTGAAGGAGTTGGAAAAAGTAGATTTAGTATTTTTCGCATTTTGCAAAAAACAAATTGATTATAGCGCCACCTGCTGAGGGAGATTTGTAAGTTTTATTGCATGCCGTGTGTGCAGCAGCCTGTACCTGCCTGAAATCTGAATCTAATCGATGAAAATAAAAGTCTACTAATATTTTCTGTCTCTTCTTCTCCGCAGGTCCAAACTGCATCTCTCCGTTCAAAGCCCAGGAATCTGAACTTGGCGACTTTTCAACCAAACTGCTGCTACATTACTCACCCAAGGTGGTTTGACCGCTGTGGAGTCATTGCTTCTTAAATTTTTAAAATACACCACAAACAGTCACATCCGCCCATTTAGGACAGTGACACAATGGTTTCTCTGTAGGAATGTCAAAATTAGTTTTTTTGGTTTTAGTTTTGGACTAATTTGAGCGGAAAAAGTCCTCAAACCTTTACCATTCATGCTGTATGCATTAAAGCAGACAACATTTTAAATTTCAAAAGAGAAAAAAAATGACCTTTGTGAGGATGATTCTACCAAGTTAAGTCATATATTTGTGTTATTTCTGGTCCTTTTGTCCACAGGCGTGCAGGAACCCGATCTGTTTAGATCTGTCCCCAAACATGCTGCACGGACGCCTGACTGGGAACAAAGTGGTCAACTGGGACATAAAGGTGGGAGGAACATGCATGTCACTGTCCTGTGCTCAGAGGAGGATTACAGCTGGAATTACACTGATTTATATGATATTTAACCCTCTAAAAACCTCAACATTCACTCAAACAACCTCCCAAACCTGAAAAAGTGCACAGAATGTTTCCTGAATAATGTATTTCTCAGCTTCTGCAGCAGATAGAGACATGGAATGAAAAATATTAAAGCTTTAACTCTTGGCTTTAACTGAAGAGAATTGCCTTTGCTCTAAAATCATTAAGACTTTTTTAATCTATAAACATCGTAAAAAATATGAGGAATTATCACATTTCTCAGCCTGTGCAGCAGATAGAAATATGAAATAAAAACTGTCTGAAAGCTTAAACTCTTGGCTTTAACTGTAAATTTTTGCCTTTGCACAAAGATGCATTAACACTTTTAAAACATCAACAAAAAAACTTTATTTTCTGCTAATTCTTGCATGTAGAAGTGTGGATTTTTTTTGTTTTGTTTGTTCCCATTTGCCTTTGTTGAGATCCTGCAAAACATGCAGAAGTTGCATCCGATATTAAAGGTATATATACACTACTGGTCAAAAGTTTTAGAACACACCAACTTTTCCAGAATTTAATTGAAAATGATGCAGTTTAATGTCTCAGTGTACTCTGAAATTAATGCACATTTGAAACATTTAAAATTCTTTATTGAGCATGATAGTGTTTTGAAAGTAAAAAAAAGATTCAAAATCACATTTTATGTTGGACTAAAGGACTAAAAAAAGACACAAAATGACAAAAAAAAGACACAAAATGACTAAAAAAAGACACAAAATGACTTACAAAGACATGAAAAGAGTTCAAAAATGGACAAAATAGCCCAAGACTCCATAGAGTTAAGTTGTTAACCCATTTCTTGTTCCCTGAAAAAAGGCCTACTTGCATAATTCTGAAATGTACATTATCTTTCAGTTTTGGTTAAGCTTACCTTTTTTTATTTACCTCTGGCAGTTCACCACTTACCTTTGTACCCTTTCAAGCTGTTCATTTGACTTGAACTGCTTGAATTACAATAAAAAACTGGAAAAATTGGGGTGTTCTAAAACTTTTGACCAGTAGTGTACATGCAAACGTTGCATGATTTAATATGTGTTGCTGTTGCAGGATATGATCAACTGTGTGGGTGGCCTGCTGGTGCTCGTCCCCGTGCTGGAGCAGTTGTCCCTGATCACTCCCGACCAGCAGGCCAGTGATCCTGCAGCCGGATCAGACTTCATCACGCCTGATGTGACGACGCCGGCGGAGGGAGACTGGGTCATCCTGCCGTCCAACAGAGCCTCAGGTCTGCTCCGACACACACTGTCTGACTGTTTTTATCTCCTCATTTCTCTGCACACATTCGTAAACAAATGTTTTTTTGTTGCAGAGGCACGCCTGGAGAAGAATCTGGTGGCCACTTTCCTGTTGGTGCTGAAACATTTCCTGCAGAGACATCCAATCAACCAGGAGAATCTGCTGCACTCACACGGGGTCGCCACACTGGGAGCTCTGCTGCAGAAGGTAAACTAACAAATCAACACATTTATGCACAAAAAAATCCTTAATTTGGTGCATGTTATTATCATGCTTTCATCACTTTCCTCTGCAAAAAATAGATCAGAGGAGAACAGTTTTGAAGCTACAAAATGTGACTTTTCAATTTATACTTGAGGATACAACAGATAGTTTATACAGAAACATAAATCCCACGCCTCGCTGCCATGTGTGACCTTAAAACAAAGCAACAGTTCCCTCAGTGATTATACTAATCCTGCATGAGCCACGCTAATTAATTTCAGCTCAGCTTCTCATTTTTTGGGTTATAAAGTTTCGCCCTCGCTCAGATTATTATGTTTCCAAGAAGGGAAGTTTAAAAAGGCATTTTCTGGTCTTTTTCTACCAAATGAGTGCATTTAATTTAGTTTTTCTTGCTGTTAAAACTGGATTAGTTTGACTGTGAGAGAAGAAATTAAGAATCTCTGCTGGCTGCGTTTATTTTAGCTTTTATTCATTTTTTATTTGTTTGTCTTTGACTTTTCTGTCCGTTCCCCTTGATGCTCGTCCTGTTTAACCCTTTGCACTAAACTATCTTTAAAGCTCGTCATCACCAGGGATATTTTCTGCTTTTTAATTTCAAAAACCTTAATGTTTATTCTAAGTTTACAGTGATAAGTTGCATAAACATTTTGCAGAAATTCTGCAGGTATGAAGAATATGATATATGAATGTGAATTCATTTATTTGGTAGGGTGTCATTTTTTAATTTTAATTTTTTTCAACATTTGGGTCCTATAAACTATAAAATGTCTATAATCTGACACACTAATATTTTTTTCTAAATATTTGACTCTGCACAAATGACATGCATGATGATCAAAGTTGTTATTATACAGAAAATAATGTATTAAAATAGTTACTTTATATGAATATGATATATAATATAATATAATAGTATTATATATGAATATAATATAACATACATGAATATCATTTTAAATGAATTAAAATAATGATAATAATAATAAAAAAATATTATTGTTAATAAAAATACAGCATAAAAAGCTGCATTCATAAAATTATTATGGTATTTTTTTTTTAAAACATTTTTGTCCCCTAAAGACAAAATGCAAACAGCCTGCATTTTGGCTTTTTTTTAATTTATTTTTTTATTCTTATTATAGATTTTTTCTCCTATAATAAACTGTGCAGCTAACATATACATATTTTATTTAAATGTGACACAAATAACATGCATTAAAATGATTGTTGTTGCAAATTACTGTGGGGAAAAAACTCCCCCGAGCATTTATTATACAGAACATAGTTCAAAAAAAGTCTCAGCTGGTTTATTGTAGCTTCTATTAAACTTTTATTGTAATGAATTCACCTCAAATAGCTTTTGTCCCTTGATGCTCATTCTATTCTCCAACGTTTCTCTTCTATCTTTTGTCCGCTGCATGCACCTCAGTATTTATTTTTTTATATATCAGGGAAATACCTTCTGAATCAGCATTTACTGCCTGAGAGAATAAAAGACTCCACAGAGACCCGGATAAAAAAGAACAAGTCTTAGATGTGGTCACAGAGACCACACCCTGTAAAAGTAAAAATAAACCACTAATGTGTATCTCCTCATTCCATCATGTTCATAATCTGGTTTGGTGAGGCGGGGTGTGGATGTCAGGCAAAGCTTTGGACTTGTTCTCTAACAGATCTTATCATTGAGTAATTATTTTGAGTGTGTTCCAGTTAACTAGAGACTCTACAGGTGATTTATATATACATACTATATATATATATATACTTGTATATATCACCATGAAGCTTCCCCAGTTTAATGTTTACATTAAAGCAAGATTTATTTTAATTACAAGTTTTGTGTTATGTTTACACCCAAATATTTGTTTTGGATGTTTTCTTCCACTTTTCTGAAAGAAGCCATGTCGTCAAAACCTCAAAATTGATCCGTGCATGAAAAAAAAAATTTTGCCTGTAGAGTCTCACCTTAAAGTACAATCTTTAAAGTTGTGTTTGTGTGTGTAGCTGCCTGCAGGTCACGTGGACGTCAGCGTGCTGGTCGCTGTGCAGCTGCTGATCGAGCAGGTGACGTACGAGAAGAACCAGGCTCTGCTGCAGCAGCTCCACACACATCTGCTGTTCAACTTCAACATCTGGAACAAAGGAGACTTCCCTCTGCGGATAGGTGAGATCTCTCACCATAGATGTGATGTTTTCTGTGTGTCCCCAGTTCTAATTTGTGCTCTTTTCTTTCTCTTTTCCTCCTGATGAAGGTCACATCCAGTACATGTCCACTGTCATCAAAGACAACAGGAAGCAGTTCAGGAAAAAATATGGGGTTCAGTTCCTTTTGGACACCGTACGCCTTTATTACGGGTAAGATTCATTCAGACCAAAGCTTAAACTGTCCGATACGTTTGAGGCGAATGCACCAAATGAATATGCTAATGTTTGCATTTAAATATGTGCAACTATAACCGGAGTTAGAGGTGCAGATCATCCTTTGCAGGAGCTTTAAGAAGTTTGTTTTTGCCGTATTTGCACGTTAAGCGGCTGCAAAAGCTGCACAATCCTTCTGTGAATTCACCCCTCAGTCTCATTTTTGCATTACAAGTTTTCTGACATGTTATGTTTCGATATGCGACTGAGGCGTGAACTCATTAAAATGCACTAATTTGCATATATTTCAGCAATAAATCTGAACATTGAATTCTGTGCTGCAGGAGGAGCAGCAACAAAGAGAGCGAGCTGAGCGAGGACGACATCCGGACCATCCGGGCGTCTCTCTGCGGCCTCATCAAGTATTACATCAGTAAGGGCATGTCTCAGGAGGAGATGCACAGCATTCTGGGATACATCGCTGCAATAGGAGACGAGGAGCAGGTGAGGGGGGGCGGGGTTAACACCGAAACATGTTAAGGGCTTGTGCATCACCAGGGACATAAATTAAACATTATCCTCATTGTTTTTATGACTTTTTTTTTTTAGCATTTTGGCTGTGAAACCTTTTTATTTTAAAAGTTCAACCTTTTGCCCCTATAATAAACTCTATTATGTCTATAATAAACTTACAAATGTATTTTTTAAATCTTGCTGTGCACAAATGACAGGCATGAATATTAATGTGTTTTTGTTTCATCACAACAATGGCTTTAAAAACAATTTAAAGTGTTAAAATTCAGGATTAAAACAATCAAATTTTTTCCCCTTAAGGAATGAAACTAACTGACTGAAATTAAACTTGTTTTGTTAGAGGTTTAAAAATAAATCCCGCAGGTAGAAAGGTGTGATTATCATATGCATGATAATAAATCATCCATTTTCTACGCCTGTATTTCCTGTTGGACCTAATTAAACAGCAGCCTCGTTAGACTGGAGGAGAATAAATCGTATCAAGGGATTACAACATCCACCATGAACAAAAGGTTAATTCTTTCTCCTCCAGTCAGCAGAATGAGAAGAAGGCCAACATGTAGAGAAATCCAGAGTAGGTCGAGTTATTATCGGTGTGTGTTCGACCCACATATAGTGAAACTGTTTCTGAGCCACGGGAGGATTTTGTTGTAAATTGGACAACCTTTCACTGCAGGATTCTCTGTTTCCCTGTGGGACTCGCTGCAGCTTCTCTCTGCATTACTGTTGAATATTTACATCATCTATCAGCAGCTGCAGCCTGAAACAAACCGTCTCTTCATTGACTTATCAGCAAATTTGTGAATCTATTTCCTCCTCTTGTCACACCTCCTCCTTCAGTCTGTCACTCTACCTATCCTCTTACACTGCAGCGCTAAATATGGAGGCTTACATCACCCTTTATGAACATATGGTCGATATAATAATGGCATGATCCTCCGTCACTGCTGCATTCATCAAGCCAGACTCAATCATACACTTACTACCAATAAATAATGTTAAAACTATGAAAAAATGAATTTATTAAAGCTAAATCTTTAGTTAAACATTACACACATCATGCAATACGAGCACTTAGATTTAAAGGGAACATTTAATGCTCCTGTTCAGGTTTATACTTGTATTTTACAAATATCATGCATAAAAATCAATGTTGTTGCAAATTAGATATCAGACTGTGAAAAAAATTCCCCATAGCATTAAGGATACTGGAAATAGTTACAAAAGAAGGGTGGGGTTTTTTGTTATTTATTTATTATCATTTCTTTTTTATTTATTATTATTTACTATTTTTTTATTTTTTATTTTACATAAATAGATGCAAATAAAAAATCCCACCCTTCTTTTGTAACTATTTTCAGTATACTAAATGCTATTCTACTTTTATAATTACATTTTTATTTATTATTAGTTAATTTTTATTTAAAATGTATTAATTTAGTTTAATATAATTTTTTTATATATTTGTTTTATTTTACAAGTTCAACCTTTGACCCCTATAATAAACTCCATCATGTTTTTATTTTTTTCTTGTATTTTAGGTTTCTAGTAGATGATGTTTGCATGCTTTATGTAGCATATATGATCACAAGGGGACCTTAAATATTAGATCCAGTATTTCTTAAGTATTTTAAACTTGCCAAATTTGGTTAAAGATGCAACTCTGTGCTTGTTGATGCATGATCAGCTGTTTGACTGTGCATTAGTGCAATGATTTCTTTCTCAAAACTAAGAAGAAATCTGTATGTGAAAGCAGCTAAATCTGATTGTGTGTGTGTGTGTGTTGCAGCTGTGTGGCCTGCTGGAGTTGTTGATCAGCCTCCTCCAGACCAGCCCGGCCCGGGACCAGCTCTTCCTGCTGCTCTTTGAGCCCGGAGCGGCCGACTCCTGCTACGCTCTGCTGCTCAACAACAAGCACTCGGACCGGCTCAGGGAGCTCGTCTTCAAGGTGAGAGGCACCCGGCTGCACCCAGATCAGAGATTTCACACATTCTTACTGGAAATGACTCCTGCAGCATCATAACCGTCTATTATCCTGCAGCTGTTTGAGCGGATGCTGCGCTGCGACCGCGTCTACGAGAAGAACAAGCAGCGTCTGCGGCTGAGGGAGGCGGGATACTCCGGCCTGTCGCTGCTCTTCTCAGAGCTCCACATCACCCCGACTCTGATCCGCTGCCTCCTCAACCAGGTCCTCCACACAGGTCAGCTCCCATTCATCCTTTTATTAATGCGTCTTTTACACAGTTTGGCTTTTCTGTGCAGCTAGTGTCACTTTAACCTTATGAGATTAATAGTATTATTATTTATTAAAAAAAAAAATATATATATTATTTTAATAATTATTTTTATTGTTATTATTATATACATATAGTGTTAATATTAATAATTATGAAAATATTGTTATTGTTTTTATTAACAATACAAAATAATATTATATCTAAAAATGTATTAATGTTATTATTAATATTATTGTTAATATAATAATAATATTAATAATATATATTTTTAATTTTATTGTTGTTATTATATATATTATTATTATTATTATATATATTATAATAATAATTATTATTATTATTATAATAATAATAATAATAATAATAAAAATAATATATCTAAAATGTATTACTATTATTATTATTATTATTATTATTATTATTATTATTAATTATAATAAAAATTATTATATATATATTTTTAAATATACTATTATTTTTATTGTTGTTATTATAATATATATAAATATCATGTGTTCCACATGTTTGTGTTTTTTATTGTATACTTATTAGACGTTTTTTATTATTATTTAAGGTTGTTAACAGTAAGAAGAGATTTAGAATAATTACTGTACTTTCTGCAGAAGTCAATATTATAAACCGCTACAAAAATGTTAAATGATGTGTGTGTGTGTGTGTGTGTGTGTCTCCAGATCACGTGGTGAACTACAAGGACCTGATGTCTCTGGTGCAGCTCACTCACCGAGCCGGACCCAGCGTACGGCTCCTCGTCTGCAAGAGGGTGAGGAAACTCATGCACTGAAACCTGCAGACATGCACGCTATTAATTATAAATATTTAATAACAGCAGACACAGGAAACGGCCTGAGGGTTCCAGCGATTGATTTGTTTGTTTCTGCGTTACTTTAATAACCTTTCTTCAGTTTTAAGGGCTTCAGTGAGACCAATTTGGTCTCAAATATCCCAGAACAGCCTCACATGAAAATGACAAACGATGTAAAAGCGTTTCTAGTTGACAGACTCTCTACTGATTGTTTTTACTTAAATAATATCCATAATAAATCTGAATAGTGCAAATAACAGATCATGAAAGGAAAAAAAAAGCTTCTAGAACACATTTTCTTTTATTTTGCTTCGTGGTTTAGTTTGAAATGTTCAATTTGAGCTCAGTGAGACACTTTAAACACCTTTTTAAATATATAATTGTGTTTTTAGTGAGAGCAGTTCAATCAAAATAAAGTCCTCCACACAGGCCAGCTCTCATTCATGACACAGTTTGGATTTTCTGTGTTTTCCAGTGTTCCCTAAACCTTATTTCATGCAAATAATAAAAAACAGATGATGGGATTTGGAAGATTTTCGTCGGTGTGTATCTTGCTGCAGAAGCTGCTTCAGTTGCATGTATTCAGCCTTGTTTTTATTAAATTATTGGTATTATTTTAATCACACCAGTTCATTTTCTGCAGCTCAATAAGACCAGCTCCTCTAGGTGTCGTTCCCTGAACTGATCGAATTAGAAACAGGGAATGTTAGTCCCTGAAGTAGACGTTTCATTGACCGTTGCTGCATAAAATGAGCTGCTGTGACAAGCATTTCTCTACACTGTATTCTTGTTTAAAAATCATTCACTCAATATGAAAGTTATGGAGAGTGATAAAAAGGTGACTCTATGGCGTTAAAGGCAACGCAATGAAAAATTTGGGTGCACCTTAATTTTGTGCTGGTGCACCTAAAAAATAAAGAAAAGTTAGGCGCACCAGTGCAACCAGTGCAAAAAAGGTGTGTCTAAAAACAAATAAAAACACTTAATTTTGAGGGAAATTATCTTGCTGCATGGACAGATAATTTCACTTGATTGATTTTTTAGGAGAAAGAAAAATCAAGCAGCTTCTTTCTTTTCTCTCTTTTGTGACTGCTTATTTCCTTTATTAATAAATAACAGATTGTACATTTCTAATTTTTAAATTAACTTGAGTTGTAACAGGGTAGGCGTAATAAGCTATGCTTCAGCCTTTTCGATCCAGATGTCTATTATCAATTTTCTTTCTCTGTTTACTTATTGTTTACTTCTGTTTTAATGACCTGTATTGACCGAAATAAACGGATACGAACGAATCTAGAAATAAGCATGTTGAACACTTTAAATAAGAATTAACTCTTAAAACAACATAAATTATCTAACACTTCTAAATCCAAGTTGTTGTTTTTCTATCTTGGTAAGAACCAAATAATTTGCAGTGTGCAACCAATGCAAAAAGTGAATCTGGAGCCCTGGTTTTGATACCAATATCAGGATGTAAACCTAAAATAACCACCTAAAAAGAGTCTTTTCCTCTCTGTGTGCAGGTGTACCAGCTGCTGCAGTCCCAGCAGGACGCTGCGCTCCAGATCTCCAGGCAGCAGTGTTGGCAGGACACTCTGATGCGTCTCTATCTCCGGGGTGAAGGCTCGCTGCCTCTCCGTGGCGCCGACACCATCAGCGCCTGCAGCCTGGACCTGAGCCGACCCGGCGCCAGCACCAACCGGCTGGAGCTGCCGCTGGACCGGAGGACGCGGGCCGGCAGCACGGGACGCCTGGACCGCCTGGAGGACGACCGGCTCAGCATCGGGGACACTCGCTCCGTGGACAGCCTGGAGAACGGGGACGTCATCTCGCTGCTGGACACGCCGTCGTCCTCCGCCTCCACCGAGCCGCAGCTGCACCCCAAGCCCTGGGTGGTGGGGAAGTCCGGGGGGCTGACCCTGGATCTGTCCCACCTGCAGGCCTACGAGGGCGGGGAGAGCGGCAGCCAGACGCCGGGCAGCATGCCCAGCACGCCGTCCCCCCTGGAGAGCTCCAAGCCCTTCCCAGGGAGCAGCGGGGACCGGGACGCCACGTCCTCCCTCAACGAGGACAGCTTCCTCTTCAGTGACAACATCTCACTGGGAGAGTCCTTCAACAACGCCGAGGTGACACGCTCGAGATGGTTGACAACATTATTGTTTTTGTTTTTGTTCTTAATCGTTTGGCACAAATTTTGGCAAGGATGTATTTGTTTGTTTTTTGTTTTTTTCCCAAATTTTGGAAGTTCTTCTGCATCTCCTGCAGTAACCAAAATACAGAAAAGAAAAAACAGTCCCTTACTGAAACTAATTAGAAATAAAAATCAGTGTTGTTCATATTAAGTAACACATTCCACACTGTTGTTTATTTTATATTATTATTAAAATATTAAATATTATCAAAATCATTTTTTTATTTAAAATATATTATTATTGTAATTGTTATTATTATTATTATTATTATTATTATTATTATTAATAATAATAATAATAATAATAATAGTAATAATACAAATAATAGATCTAAAAATCTAAAAAAAAATGTATTACTAAAAATAATGGTATATCTAAAAATGTAGTATTAATATAATAATAATAAAAATAATAGTATTGCTAAAATGTATTTTTATTATTATTGTTATTTTTGAATAATAACACATTTTTATATGTACTATTATTTTTATTGTTGTTATTATAAAAGGGCAGAAACCAACTACTTATTAGTCTTTTTGTTATGATTTAAGGTTATTGATAGTAAGAATATTACAGAATATCACCAAACTTATGCTTTTAACAGGTGATTTATTTATTTAACTTCCTCCTCATGAGTTTGCTCTGCATGAAAAACAACTGAACGTCTTATAAAATCCCCTAGAAACAAGAAGGCAACATTAGAAACCGTGGCGTCTTTATTTCATACGATGGTCTGTACTCTGAGGTTGCTTTAATGCTGCTACCCAGCAGGAGCTGCTTGGTGAAATGCCGCTGCAGCTTCAGGGAGACTTTCATCCACTGAGATGTTTCTGTGTGTCACTGGAGGGCGGAGGAGTCAGAGAGACGACCTGTCTCCTCCCACAGCGGGAGGCTGTCAGTTACAGGAGGAAATGTGTCAGTGTTCTGGTTCCGGAATGTGACAAAGTGTTTGATCTGCCCGGAGGAATAAATGTAGCCAATATACATATAGAGACAGAGCAGGTTAACACCTTCTTATTAATGTTTCTTCTCTGCTGCTCTTATCCACCGGAGGGATCAGTGACACTTCATTTAATCAGATATATGGGTCACTGACAAATAAGGGTTGGCAAGATGTCAAATGGTGTAACCACAAAAAAATTATAAATATTAAGCTTTTCCCCCTACATGTTAAAGTGGACTTATACATATGATTACTTCATTTTAAAAAACATTTTTCTGAGTATTTCTACATTTACACATTTCGTCAATATTGAGCAGAACATCTTCTTAAAACAACCTTTTTTTTCTAAAGTTTTGACAAATTATGTAAAGTTTGTTATATACCATAATGTTGCAATGTAAACGTGGATTGTATTTTTTTTCTCATTGTAGTTCACTTTTGTTTTCCTGTAAATAGATATACAGGTGCATCTCAATAAATTAGAATATCATATTAAAGTTTATTTATGTCAGTAATTCAATTCAAAAAGTGGAAATAACACATTTTATAGATCCCTTACACACAGAATGAAACATTGCATGTCTTAATTTATTCTAATTATAATGATTATGGCTTACATTTAATGAAGACCTAAAATTAAGTGTCTCGAAAAAAATGTTAATATTACAAGAACAATTTTAAAAAGTATGTTTTAATATGGAAATGTTGGCCTCTGAAAGGTACGTCCATCTATTTGCACTCAATACTTGGTTGGGGCTATTTGACTTAAACTACTGGAAATGCACTTTTCTATGATATTCTAATGTATTGAGATGAACCTGTAGATATCAGATTTTTATGAGAAAAAAAAATACTTGTTACACCAACTGACAAAGGATTAGATCAGGTCATTGACCCATATTCTCGTGGTAACTTTCTCTCTCTTTGTGCTGCGTGTGGCCCAGCGGGCGGAGGAGGAGCTGTGCAGCATGCTGCTGGAGATCGTGCTGTGTGTGATGTGGCGAGGAGTCGAAGGTTCTGATGACTCGGCGTGGCTGGAGCGCGGCCAGGTCTTCTCCGCTCTCACCAAACTGGCAACCGCCAACGAGCTGCTGCTTCCTGTCGACCAAATCAAACTCAGGTCAGTCCTGGACAGACGTGTTCAATACTTTATTCTTTTTTTAGAGTAGAAGTTTTATTTTGTCTACGTAGGTCTGTGGCATATGGTTGCAATTAACATTCAATTATTAGTAATTATTAGTTAGTAGTTTTCCCAATAACGGTGTACAGTATATCCTCACAAAATCATTTATCTCCTTAAAATCCATATATTCCCTTTTTTTCTCATAAATAAGCTTCTTTTTTTTTATTATTAAAAAAAAGATTAAAAATAAGTGTGAGAGTGGGAAAAAAATAAATTAAAATAATGAAATTAAAATACAAAAATAGATCATTGAATAAAATAAAAGGTGGGGATGCCACAGACAATAATAATAATAATAATAATAATAATAATACTGTTTATTAAGTATAAAAACACAGTGAGAAAAATAATTTAAAACATTAAAATAGTAAAGTAGAAATACAAAATAAATAATTGAATTAAAGAAAAGCTACTGCTAATAATAGCAATAATAGTACTTACAATTATAATAATGAAGTTATTTTAGTTAGAAAAAAATTATGGGAAAAAATTAAATTAATAAAAATGAGGAAATAAATCATTCTAAATCCAATGCTACTACTTATAACAATAATTATTTAATAATAAATGAACTTAATTATTATTATTATTATTATTTTATTATTATTATTAAGTAGAGAAAGGGAGTCTGGGAATAAGATAATAAAATAAAAAATACTTATACTACTAAAAAGAGAGTCAGAAAAATGAATAAAATAATTTAGATTTAAATTTGAACTTTTGCCTGGGTTATTTAATTTTTTTATTTATTTAATAATTCTAGTTTCTGACCTCTCTCTCTGTGTCCCTACAGTCTGATGGAGCGTATGCTGGAGTGGGCGGTGAGCGATAACCGCGAGGCGTCGGCCGCCACGCTGCCGCAGCACACGGAGAACGCGGTGCGGCTGCTCCACATGGTGCAGGACTTCCTGCAGGCGGAGGGGCTGGTCAACCCGGCGCTGTGGACGGAGAAGGTGCTGGAGGAGACGGTGACGCTGATGGACAGCCTCATGGTCTGGTACTCGTCCGGCTCCCAGTGGTTCCAGCTCTCCCAGGTGGGACTGAGGCTGCTGCTGGGCTTCATGGCTCAGGAGGACCCAGAGGTGAGACACTCATTCATCACCCAGACTCTCATCTGTCCCACCAGACTCTAACGTCACATTTCAAGCTACTGAAAGTATTTTTACACCATTCATAATATAAAGTTATTTTGCGTTGTATTACTGTGTCTGTCAGTCTAAACCCCAACCCACCTCTGTCCTCCTCCGAGACATGTGTGCTTTCACACATTTACACACTGATATAACTGAATATACTGAGCTGCCCTCCCCACGTCTTCACTTCAAACTATTCCAGCATGAGATAGATACAGGGTTCATACGGATGCTTGAAATCCTTGAAAATGCTTACATTTTAATGTTGTTTTTTTAAGGTTTGAAAAGTGCTTGGATTTTGGATAAAGTGCTTGAAAATGCTTAAAAATTCTTACTGTATTTCTTGTGCAATCTGAATGTAGATAATAATAATAATAATAATAATAATAATACATTCAATTTATATAGCGCTTTTAAAGGTACTCAAAGTCGCTTAACATGACAGGAAATTAGACACACACAAACACAAAATACAGAAGAAAACAACTAAACAGAAATGAGAGATTATGAGTTCAGGTATTGTAAGCTATTTTGAAAAGGTGGGTTTTGAGTTGGTTTTTGAAGGTGTGGAGGGAGTCGGAATTGCGGATTTGAGTAGGGAGGGAGTTCCAGAGGGTTGGGGCAGCAGTGGAGAAGGCTCTGTCACCAATGGTGCGGTGCTTGGTCCTGGTGATGAATCACATGTTCAATGAAAGAAATACTAAATTGAATATTGAGATTCAGACAGTAGCATAGAAAAAAGGAGATTCTATATCACGGTATCATCCGACTGTGAAAGTCCACCAGATTGATGCATTTTACCTATAAATGCACAAAAGCTTTCAGTCGTTTTGTTTTTGCACAATGCATGCAGAATAACAGATGCCCTCTGTCCCAGGTCTGCGCCATGGCGACCGCCAAGCTGAACGGCATCCTGCAGACGAAGGAGGTGTCGAGCCAGGACGAGGCGTGCTACCTGCTGGGGAAGGTGGAGGGCATCCTGCGGCGCTCCATCCAGGAGCAGACGGAG
Source organism: Centropristis striata (assembly GCF_030273125.1). Classification (NCBI taxonomy): domain Eukaryota; kingdom Metazoa; phylum Chordata; class Actinopteri; order Perciformes; family Serranidae; genus Centropristis; species Centropristis striata. Next base: position 5,881,757 of record NC_081540.1, on the reverse strand, counting down.
GAGACCTACTCCTTCCTGGTCCCTCTGCTGCGGACGCTGCTCTCCAAGGTGCACCGCCTCCTCTACATGGAGCTGCACCTCCCCCAGCTCCCCGACACCAACGGCAGCCCGTCCTTCTTCGAGGACTTCCAGCTGTACTGCAACTCACCCGAGTGGCGCGTCTACCTCGACAAATATGTACGACATCTACTTGTTTTTAGACTTTTTCTAAATGCAAATTAATTGGGAAACTTACTGGAAATGTTTGTTTTGTCTTCAGATTATTCCGTACATGAAGCAGTATGAGATCGAAACGTTCAGCCAGGGCCATGAGACCATGGCTCTGTACTGGAAGGAGTGCTACGAGGCCTTCATGGTCAGCCTGCACAAGAGAGAGCGGGAGAGAGGCGAGAGCAAGATCCGCTTCCAGGTGAGTCCCATCAATCATACATAGAGCTTTTTATAGTCTACATAATAATGTTTTAATAATGGATTAGTCTGTCTAATCTTAGTAAAATTGCCCTTTGGATTAATTCAAATACAATTGGCACATCTTGAAATAACTCATAATAATAAAATGTGGTCTGAACTTAAATGTACCACCTCCATTCTAGACTATGTAAAAGAACATCCACTTCAATTCTATACAGTCATGGAAAAAAATATTAGACCACCCTTGATTTCTTGTTCATTTTTAATGCCTTTGGTTTTCTTGATAATAACCAAAATCATTATCAAGAAAACCATGTTAAATGTCTAGATATCAGCTCTTAAATTAAATTCTTCATCAGCTATTTTTGTTGTCATCATTATATTTGTCCAAACAAATGTACCTTTAGTTGTACCAGACATTAAAATGAACAAGAAATTGAAGAAAACAAGGGTGGTCTAATAATTTTTTCCACATCTTTTCTATAGTTTCTTTACTGTCTCTGTTCCTCTTGGCTAAAGTTTGTCTCCCTCTCCACTCTCCCTCCAGGAGCAGTTTGTGGAGCCGTTCTCGCGGCGAGGCCGTCAGGAGAACCTGCGCTACAACAGCATGCTGAAGCAGCAGCACAGCCAGAACAGCGCCACCCTCAGGCAGTGGAAGGCAGCACGCCGCGGCCTCGTGTGTGAGAGAGGACCCTGGGCAGACAGGTGCTGACAACAGTTTTATACCCACTTTATACTTTATACTGCAGAATAAATCCGATCAACATCTCAATGTGGGCTAGACCTGCATTTTAACTTAGCATGCAGGACCTTTGAGGCTTTTTCTGCAGAATATTCTGGATTGTATTTGTCTTTCTTGACAGATTGTTGCAGTAATAATAAACATACATTTGCATAAAGCAAGCATACAGTCATGGAGAGAATTGTTAGACCACCCTTGTTTTCTCCTTGCTCTCTTGTTCATTTAATGCCTGGTACAACTAAAGGTACATTTGTTTGGACAAATATAAAGATAACAACAAAAATAGCTGATAAGAGTTTAATTTAAGAGCTGATATCTAGACATGTTCCATGGTTTTCTTGAAAATTATTTTGGTTATGATCAAGAAAACCATGAAAAATGTCTAGATATCAGCTCTTAAATTAAACTCTTATCACCTATTTTTGTTGTTATCATTATGTTTGTCCAAACAAATGTAACAGCATTAAAATGAACAAGATATTGAAGAAAACAAGGGTGGTCTAATATTTTTTTCCATGACTGTAGATGTCAAAAACTTGAAAATTTTCCCTTTAAGGTACATTTAAACAGATAAAAATGTGTGATTTATATGTGATTATTCCCTAGTATCAATACAAAGTGATGTTTCTGTCTCTAACAGGCAGCAGGATGAGATGCACTGGAGGGTTTCCAGCGCTGAGAACTTTTCCCGCATGAGGCTGAAGCTCGTCCGTAACTACAACTTTGACGCTCACCGAGAGGCCAGCGCTCTGAGAGACAACCTGGGTGAGACAGCAGCACCTCTCTGTCCTGTCTTTAAGATGATTAGCTGCATTTTCTGTTCCTTTCTGCAGCAGTAGACGTGTTCAGTGAAGTCTGTGATGACGGGGGATGAGTGTGTTTACAGTATGTCGTCCAGCTTTCCCCTGATAACCAGATTAAAAATCTTGAAAATCCTCTTAAAGCTGAATTCATGTCCGACCCTTATATCTCCTGTAGGAGCTTGGTTTCTCCTTATTAAGTCGTGTGTAAGGAGCATGTTGCACAGTCAGTCAGTTCTCTTTAAGCTTCAAGATCAGAGGAACTCCTGGAGGAGTTTCTTTAAATTTGGCATAAACATCCATTTGGACTCATGAAAGGATTACGTTTTGGTGGTGAAAAGTCAAAGTCACTGTGAACATCACTCACAAAGCACTTTTGAGGCCATAAGTCAGGAATTCAGGGCTAATTATGGAGGGAAAAATCCACACAAATGTCACTTTTCCACATACGGTCCTGGAAAAAAATATTAGAGCATTTTTTTCTTCACTTTCTTGTTCATTTTTATGCCTGTACTAAAGGCACATTTGTTTGGAGAAATATAATGATAACAACAAAAATAGCTCATAAGAGTTTCATTTAAAAGACGTAAAATGACCAAAAAAGACATAAAGTGACCCTTAAAAAGACACAAATTGACCAAAAAAAGACACAAATGACCAAAACAGGTGTAAAATGACCAATAAAAAGACACAAAATGATCAAAAAAAGACGTATCATGACCAAAATAGACACAAACTTACCAAAAATGAACAAAAATAGCTGATAAGAGTTTAATGTAAGCGCTGATACTTGATATGTAGAGATTTTCTTTTTACTTTTAGTTTATTTTTAATTTTTTTTTACTCTAACTCTGTTTTTAAATTGAGTTGTTTTATTACTATTTTAAAGTTTTATTGTTTTTAGTATTATTTTATTGTTTTTATTTATTACTATATTTGTGTATGATTTTATTGTATTTTAATAATTATACAGCACATTAATGTGCTGTATAAGTAAACTTTGACTTGACTGAAATAAAATAGTAATAAAAAAAACTCAATTTAAAAACAGAGTAAAAAGTAAAGAGAAAATGTCTAGATATCAGCACTTAAATTAAACTCTTATCAGCTATTTTTGTTGTTAATATTAGATTTGTCCAAACAAATGAACCTTTAGTTGTATGTCCTGCTCTGCCGTGTTGTATTAACAGCTGCAGCTGCATCCTCTCTGTGTTTAATCCTCTCTCGTCTCTTTTGCTTCTTGCAGGCGTCCATCAGCAGCGAGTCCACCCCGAGTCTCTGCTGCTGGAAGCTGTGAAGCAGGTCAAAGTCAGCGACCTGGAGGACGACATCCTGGAGCTGCCGGAGGACGACCCGGCTGCTGCCAACAACCAGTCAGTCAACAAACAATCACACAAAACAATAATTATATGCGCTAAACCCTCAGGGCCAGTTCAAGTTTCATGCACACTTGTGCTGCATAGCGCTCTTTAAAAGCAAGAAAAAAAGTGTGTAAAATGAGCTCAACCTGCCCTGAGGGTTAATAGATACTAAGACTAAACTTTTCTTTGTCCTTGCAGAGTTGAAGCGGAGGAGGCGGGCCAGAAGGAGAAGCTGGTGCTGTGGGAGGACTGTGAGCTGGTGACGGTGGTGGACGTGGTGCCCGGCCGGCTGGAGCTCACCACCCAACACATCTACTTCTACGACAGCAGCCAGGAGAAAGAGGAAGGTGAGGAGACGTATTTCCATCAAGGAATCTCTGAAGATTTGCAGGAGAAAAGCTTGATGGAAACAACAAAATATGTATCAGTTTTTACAAAAATTTGTAGACAAACTCTAACACAATATTCTTTCAAAATAGTGGAAAGAAAACATCCAAAACAAACAATTCTGTGTATATTTGTGTACATATACTTATACATATACGTTTGTATATTGTGTATATATTTTATACTATAAATTGACCAAAAGTTTGTTAGCAATCTCCCATTCTCCTGCAAAATATTATGAGTTTTGCAATATTTTGTCCATTTCCATTAAGAATGTATAAAAACCTTTTAAAGGCTGTTTCCTCAAAATTAGTTTTTTCTCATAAATCTCAACTTCAGCTTCACTTACAGACAACAAACTGACCAGTTTTATTCTAGACTAGATTCAATCATTCAAACCCTGATTTATACAACATTTTGTTCATAAAAACGATTATTATACTATTATATTATATTATTATTATACCTGATTATTTTTATGGCTTTTGCCAGGATTTTGAATCTAATATATCAACAACATAAAATAGTTACTTTGAATTTTGCTTTTTGCAATGTTCAGATTTATGTCCTGCAAATTACTGCATATTTAATGAGTTCACACCTAATTTGGATATCTAAACATAAAATTTCAGAAAACTTGCAATGCAAAAAAATCTTGTCTTAATGTAAATAACAAACTAGGAAAGTTTCATATTGATATCTATAAGTTAAAAATATTTCCCTATTGACCTGTACATGCACTAACCTTTACCTGTTTCCTGAAGGAGTCGGCCATGACTTTAAGTGGCCGCTGTCTCAGATCCGAGAGGTTCACCTGCGGCGCTACAACCTGCGGCGCTCGGCTCTGGAGATCTTCCTCATCGACCAGACAAACTACTTCCTCAACTTCAAGAAGGAGGTGATGAGTCTGAAATGACTCCAGAAGATTGTTTGATGCCTTTTTGTTCAGTTTATAACAGGTGTTCTCACTAACAGGTGAGGAACAAGGTGTACAGCCGCATGCTGCTGCTGCGTTCTCTCAGCCTTTACGGGACTCGATCACCGCAGGAGCTGCTCAAAGCCTCCGGACTCACACAGGTCAGGAAACGATCAGAACTTTTGATACTTTAAGTGCATTTTGATGCTTTTGTACTTCGGTAAGTTTTGCATGCACGTTTGGAGGACTGGACTCTGCCAGTGATCATATTTATTTATACTAATAATAATGCATTTTATTTATGGGAGCCTTTCACGTCACTCAAAGTAACCTTACAGGTGCATCTCAATAAATTAGAATATCCTAGAAAAGTTTATTTATGTCAGTAATTCAATTCAAAAAGTGGAAATAACACATTATATAGATCCATTACACACAGAATGAAACATTTCATGTCTTAATTTATTTAATTTCTTCTAATTATGATGATTATGGCTTACATTCAATGAAGACCTAAAATTCAGTGTCTCAAAAAATTGTAATATTACAAAAGACGTTTAAAAGATGTTTAATATGAAAATGTTGGCCTCTGAAAAGTTTGTCCATCTTATGACTTTTTATCTCATAATTTTGACTTTTTTATGTCATTATTTCGACTTTAATCTCATAATTATGACTTTTATCTCAAAATTTGAATATCACAAAAGACCAATTTCAAAAAGTATCTTTAATATGGAAATGTTGTCCTCTGAAAAGTATGTCCATCTATATGACTATACTTGATTTGAGCTGTTTGACTTGAACTACTGGAAACTGACTTTTAAATCATATTCTAATGTATTGAGATGCACCTGTACAGACAAAAACAGCATGTAAAAAGACAATAAACTACATAAAATGAACAAACAGCAGTATAGAGAACGGTGTAGTCAGAAAATTATATAAAAACTGACCATTTATTGGCCTTTTCTGATTCCCTCTAGTCGCTCTTGTTTACTTTTTCCTTTCCTGAATGAATATATGTAAAAATTATCTCCCATCCTGCAGGAATCAAACAGGAATCCTCTGACCCCCAGGCTTTATATTAGCTGCTCTACATGCTAGAAAACTTTTAACTTGCTAGTTTCCCCACTGCATGCAGCTGGAGCCCTTATAACTGTTTTGTGTCGCTGAGGATTTGATTCTGCTTTTCCACAGAAATGGGTGAACCGGGAGATCTCCAACTTCGACTACTTGATGCAGCTCAACACGATCGCAGGCAGAACGTACAACAACCTGGCTCAGTATCCAGTGGTACGCTCCTCCCTGAACACATATCACTGTGGTGGGGGTGTATATTTGAGCTAACGTGTTAATGTGTGTGTGTGATCCCAGTTCCCCTGGATCCTGGCTGACTACACCTCCGAGGAGCTGGACCTGTCTGATCCTCGGGTGTTCAGGGACCTGTCCAAGCCAGTGGCAGTTCTTAACGAACGAAACGCCAAAGCTGTCAGAGAGAAGTACGTTTCATCCCTCCAGACTCATAATCATGCATTTAAATGAGCTATTTCTGCACTATCAGGCTTTGAATTACATGAATTATGTATCACTGGAAGGCTGAGACTCTTGTGGATTCAGTGAGCCCAGTTTTATTCATGTGGGATGATCAGGGTTCGTACGGTTGAAATCCTTGAAAATGCTTGAATTTAAATATTGTATTTTCAAGGTTTAAAAAGTGCTTGGATTTTGGATAAAGTGCTTGTAAATGGTTGAAATTCTTACTGTATTTCTCTTGCAATCTGACTATATCCATCTATAGACTATAGATAATCACATGTTCGATGTAAAAAATAATGAGTAGCCTATCTGAAATGAAGACCGTTCCTCCTAAAAGTGTAACACCATCACTGTTGGTATGGTTACGTTAAATCTCCCCCTTTTAGTATGTAAGTACTCATCTAAAACATGCAATTTACAACAGGTGTAAGATACTGGAAAAGCTTGAAAATTGACCTTGAAAGTCATGCAAAAGTCATGCAAAAATGCTTGAATTTGACCACTTCTAAAGTGTACGAACCCTGGATGATGTAAGTCCCTGTAGTAGCCAGTTCTTGAGCTGCTGTGACCTCTAGGATAATCACAGCCTCATGAAACTTTACAACAAACTAGAGACCGAGAGCATTCAGAGGATGTGCTGCACTTCTATGTGGCATTTATTGCTGACCTGCTATCTCCCCCTAAAAATCCACTACCCACAACCCCAAATTCTCACTAAAATGGGGATGAATAATAATAGTTTTTTTCTGACTCTGGCTCAATTTCAACCTTCAGGTATGAGAGTTTCGAGGATCCGACGGGCACCATCGACCGGTTCCACTACGGCACCCACTACTCCAACGCTGCTGGAGTGATGCACTACCTGATCCGGGTGGAGCCCTTCACCTCGCTGCACATCCAGCTGCAGAGTGGACGGTAAGGACACCAGTTTTAGCATGTTGGCTGCTGTTTCTGCTGTATTAGAGATGCTAAACAATCACCTGCTGCCTCAGGTTTGACTGTGCCGACCGCCAGTTCCACTCCATCCCCGCCACCTGGCAGACGCTCATGGACAACCCCAACGACGTCAAGGAGCTCATCCCCGAGTTCTTCTACTTCCCAGAGTTCCTAGAGAACCAAAACAGTGAGTATTGAAAACTCTTTTCAAATGCTACTAATTAGAGACTAATTAGATACTAAATTCAACCCGTTTTCCCCCTTGACCATTACTCTGCATTAGGCCTGTCACAATAATTACAATATCGACTTATTGTTTCATATATGAAAAAGGACAGGATGTTTTTTTTCTGAACGCAATATTTTGACTTTTTGTGCTTTTTTGTGTTTAAAGTAATGTTGCAAATGTTTGACAAGCAGCACAAATTGCCGAAAAAAACCCTACATTTCCTAAGCAGCCATTCCAGCTGTTTATATGTTATTTTAATAATAATATAATATAATAAATAAGGTTTATCTCAGTGCATTTTGAGATACATCTTTGTTAACATCTTATTTGTTTTGGTTGTACTTTATTTATTTGTGTTTTTTTTTATCTAGGGCATTTCAACATTTCTTTTCCACATTTTAATTCCAATGTTAAATATTCCTGAGATTTAAAAATTAACTGCTGTGGAAAAGGATGTAGCAATTATGCTCTAATATCATTATAAAACTAAAACAACATCGATACAACAATACTATCATTTATTCTGATAGATTCTGAGAAAATATATCGTCCTAAAAATGTGTTATCGTGCCTACATAGTTTGCATGCTCATATTATTCCTCAGTGTCTTGTCTATTCTCTGATCCCTTTCTTCTTTTGCCTTTTTACTCCCTGCCTCCCTCTTTTTGTCCCCTTGTCCTTTTGTTCAGGTTTCGATCTGGGTCGCCTGCAGATCTCTAAGGAACGAGTAAATGACGTTATTCTGCCCAAATGGGCCAAGTCCCCCGAGGATTTCATCTACAAACACCGCAAAGCCCTGGTGGGTTTATTCTGCTGCTGTTGTATGACTTTACTCCCTCATGATCACATCTAACAGCTTAAAAAAACATCAGAATAAAGGAGATTTAAAGCCCTGTCATGCAGTCTGTGTGCTCCGTCCTGCTCCTGACCCCAGTGTGTGTGTTCCTGTGTGTTTGTGTGTTTTCTGACAGGAGTCGGAGAACGTATCGGCTCACCTGCACGAGTGGATCGACCTGATCTTTGGTTACAAGCAGCGAGGTCCTGCAGCCGTGGAGGCCCTCAACGTCTTCTACTACTGCACATATGAGGGTAAAACAACATTAACTGTATTTTAATAACAGCAAATAAAACTCAGCATTTACTCAGATGTTAGAGTTAATGCTTCAAAAATTTAGACATGATATTAACTATAATAATACTTTTCCTTTGTGTTTTGTTTGGTTTGGTGCTGCAGGGGCGGTGGACCTGGACGCTATCACTGATGAGAAGGAGCGAAAGGCTGTGGAAGGCATGATCAGCAACTTTGGACAGACGCCGTGCCAGTTACTGAAGGTGCAGACATGAATCTTACTCACTGCATCACGACTTTAGCTAATGAAGTTCTCTGTCTGTGTTGATTTAACCCATTTAGGCCTAAAACGCCTTGAAAAAATGCCTGGAAAACCTCTGGGCGATTTTAAAATAAGCCCCTAAAACCTGAAGTTTTTCTAGAAATTCAACAGAAGTGTCAACGCTTCCTACTAAATAATAGATTTTCAGCCTCTGTAGCAGATAGAAATGAAATTCAAAAAGTATTTGAGAGCTTATAGCTGTTATATCTGAGCTCCCTCCGCTATAGTCGTCTTCCACCATGATTTCAGTTCTGAAAAAGTCCCATGATGCATTGCGACACTCCCACATGTATTCTGATGCATTTCATTGGCCAAGAGACCGAAAATAGGTGGAAAAAACTACAAATTCTACAAAACAACGTATCTGCTTTCCCAGCTTTAATGGTAGAATAACACAACAGCGGCCCCTGGTTTTAATGGTAGAAATGCGATAATGCTTTCCCGCTTAAATGGGTTAAAGCTTACTTTTGTGTGTGTGTGTGTGTGTGTGTGTGTGTGTGTGTGTAGGAGCCGCATCCGGTGCGTCTGTCCCAGGAGGAGGTGGAGAAGAGGAAGGCTCAGCTGGACTCGTGTCCTCTCAACATGTTCGAACACCTCAGCGACCTCAAGTCCTTCTTTGTCGAGGTTTGAGCACAAACACAACATAGATTTGAAGCTTTTTTCTGATGATATCCTACTCTAATAACTTGGTTTCTGTCCTCTGCCGTGCTGCAGGGCATCAGTGACCGGGTGCCGATGGTGAAGGCCGTGGTGCCAAAGAATCAGTCCCATTCCTTCATCACCCAGGGGAGCCCTGACACCATGGTGAGCCTGCTGCTAATACCAATAATCAATATAAAAAATAGCCGTTCCTTGCTTTTTCTGCTCCTAAAACCCTCATGCATTACTACCACAAACCTCATTTTAATTGTTTTGCAGCCTGAATGATGCCATTGATTAACAACAACATGCATTTTTATTTTTTGTGCAGCATCAAATTTAAAGAAAAACTCTGATTTGTTACCTTAAAGGACAATAATATATTATAAGTGTATAAGTGTATTATAAGTGTTTTAACCAACTATGGTCCTGAACTAAACTACCAAATATTCATTCATTTTTAGAATTTTAACCCTTTTTGTAATGCCAGTGTTGTTTTTCTATGAGAAAGACAAAAAAAAAAAAATTTTCTCTATACATGTTACATCTTTTTTAGTTATTTTACGTCTTTTTTAGTCATTGTAGGTCTTTTTTTTGGTACTTAAAAAGATATAGAAGGTACGTAGTGTAGCTATGTATGTCATACTCTTTATATGGCTACATTCTGTCATGTTTTATCTGGTTTTAAAGCACTAATGGAGTGGCAAAAATCCCAGCAGAAGAGAGGAAAATAGCATGCATTAAAACATGAAATATGACTCAATCTGGTGGAAAATTGTTAAAATACATGTCAATTTTGAAGCCTGAAATAAGAGGTGGTATTGCATCAAAAATGTGACTTCAGTATGTTATGATAGGAACATTTTCTGTCTGTATTTGGCTACACGGTTTATTATAGACTTTTTTTTATAGGAGCTGAGGATTAATGTCGCATTAATGCAGACAAAATGATCAAAACATTTTCAGAAACTTTCCTGGTGAGGCAGAATGGTTAAAGTGTAACAGAAGTAATGATAGATGATAGATGGTGACGTCTTCATGGTGTTTCCAGGTGACGGTGAGTCAGAACTGCCTGGTTGGGACCCACGGGTGGCTGCCTTACAACAAGAACATCTCCAACTACTTCACCTTCATCAAGGACCCCACAGTGTCCAACGCCAAGTAAGGACACACACACACACACACACACACATACACACACATATTTACTTACAGTAACTTCTTTTACCACCTTAATAATCGTGTGTTTCCACCCAGAACGCATCGTTTCCTCTCCGGGCCCTTCGCCCCCGGGGTGGAGGTCACCGCCGGCCTCTTTGTGGTCTCACACGACGGGAAGCTGCTCTTCAGCGGCGGTCACTGGGACAACAGCCTCCGGGTGACCTCGCTGGTGAAGGGCAAGACGGTGGGACAGCACATCAGACACATGGGTAAACACACACACACACACACACACACACACACACACCTCAGTGAAGAGACTTGTGCAATGAAATGATCGCACAGGAACTTTATGTAGGTATCCACTTAAATAATTGGATGGATGGATGGATGGATGGATGGATGGATGGATGGATGGATAGATAGATAGAGTTGGTCATTTTATGTCTTTTGAGGGTAATTTTATTTTTTTTGGCATTTTATGTCTTTTTTGGGTCATTTTACGGGGGTTTTTTGGTCATTTTTACACCTTTTTAAAAATAATTTTATGTATTTTTTTGGTCATTTTAGTTTTTTTTTCTCTCATGTGTCAAAGTCTGTTAGTCCCATCCGAATTCATAGATAGATAGATAGTATAATAGTATAAATGTGCAAAATTAGAGAATGCAAGAGACAATAAAGCCTTTCATCACAGCCTCAGAGGTGAAGAAGCAGCCATCTGCACTGATTAAATACATAGTTTCAGTAAAGTTTAATGTATTTGTGTATTTCCAGTAATAAACACTGGTTTCGTCCACATTTCCTCCAGACATCGTGACCTGCCTGTCCACAGACCACTGCGGCATCCACCTGATCTCCGGCTCCAGAGACACAACCTGCATGGTGTGGCAGGTTCAGCAGCAGGTTAGCACAGACAGCACTTCTCACTTCTACACCACGACAAATATTCATCTGCAAGAAGAGGAATAAAGCACAAAAAAACACCAGGATTTGATTGAGACATTCTCTCCTCTTCTCTCTGCTGAGATTGTTTGCTTGACTGTTTAACTGTTGTGTCAGCTACACAGTCACAAAAGTTGCTTCATTATAAGGCTCAAAGCTGCAGCTGCAGATGGATTTTCCCTGACAATAGTGGTTCTTTTAATAGAGGAGTTTGGATGTTCTGCTTTCTCTTCTCTCTTTCTATCAGAGCACCTTTTCTCTCGTCTCTCTGTGTTAACTGTGACTCTGTCCTGCAGGGTGGAGCTCCTGTGGGTCTCTGTCCCAAACCAGTCCAGGTGTTGTACGGACACACGGACGAGGTGGTCAGCGTCAGCATCAGCACAGAGCTGGACATGGCGGTGTCTGGATCACGGGTAACAAACACACCAGATTCATCTATTCTATCATCTCAGATCAGATTTGTAAGGTGGTGAATGTTTGCTGTTCTGTGACTTTTATTGCTTTTAATTGAAGCTCAAAACGATACAAAAAAGAATTGGAGTTTGTACGATTTTGCCTGAAAATTAAATTAATGTTCTACCAACTTTTACAGCCAACTGAAATGTTTAATTAAATGTTTGACAAAAAATTTGCAGGCTGAATCTCTAAGCTGATAAATAAGTTATTTATTTAAAGTTGTTTGAAACAAGATTTCCCAACAGAAAAAGTAAGAACATATGTGCAGAGGGAAATCTGTTATAACTTAATAATCATCAAGAAAATACAGTCATGGAAAAAATTATTAGACCATTGTTTTCTTCATTTTTCATTTTAATGTCTGGTACAACTATCTGTTTGGACAAATATAATGATAACAACAAAAATAGCTAATAAGAGTTTCATTTAAGAGCTGATATCTAGACATTTAACATGGTTTTCTTCATAATAACAAAAATCATTATCAACATTGTCATATTCCATGACTGTATTTTTGATCATTTTTACATCTATTTTTGGTCATTTTTACATCTATTTTTGCTCATTTTGTGTCTTTTTTGGTCATTTTTACATCTACAGTCATTGAAACATTCCTGATAATAACCAAAATCATTATCAAGAAAACCATGAAAAATGTCTAGATATCAGCTCTTAAATTAAACTCTTATCAGCTATTTTTGTTGTTATCATTATATTTGTCCAAACAAATGTACTTTTAGTTGTACCAGGCATTAAAATGAACAAGAAATTGAAGAAAACAAGGGTGGTCTAATCATTTCTTCCATGTCTGTACAGTGTGTGTGTTATTTAACGTGTTCTTCTCTCTTCAGGACGGGACGGTGATCATCCACACGGTGCGGCGGGGTCAGTACATGCGCTGCTTGCGGCCGCCGTGTGACAGCTCGCTGCCGCTCTCCATCCTCCACCTGGCCGTGTCCTGGGAGGGTCACCTGCTGGTCCACACCTGCATCGAGGGCAAAGCCACGCTCAAGGTACAGCCACTGCTCTCACACACACACACACACACACACACACACATAGAGGAATCTGGAAACACTTTTGGGACAAATGTAAAGAAGGCTTCAGCTGAATAATGTGTGTATTTTCTTCTCTCAGGATAAAAACGCCCTCCACCTTTACTCCGTCAACGGGAAGCACCTCTGCAGCGAGCCTCTGAAGGAGCAGGTGACTGATATGTGTGTTTCAGGAGAGTATGTGGTCATCGGCAGCGAGCAGGGATACCTGTCCATCAGAGACCTCTACAGGTAAACTCACACACCTCTGACAAGTTATTATCCTGCAGCTGTCTGTGTGCATGTGGACATTATACCACTTTCACTTTTAAAAGTTTTATCTCTGGTCAGGGCTTCTGTCTTTGTCGAGCCAGCTAATGCAAAGAAACCCTGAAAAGAATAAGAGAATAATCAAAAATGCATGCATTAACTAACAATTGTTTCTGGAAATACTCTATGCATCCTGTGATTATGTACAGTCCCAAGAAATAGTATGTGAACCTTTAAAACTCACCTAGTTTTCTGCAATAATGTATCATAAAATGTGATCTGATCTGTGGTTAATGTGCTTAACCTAATATTGCACAAACAAGTATAATATTTCATGTCTTTATTGAATACATCCATGAAAAATTGACATCAAAACTCACATTTTATGACAAATTTCTGCAGAAAACCAGGTGATTTCAAAGGGTTCACATACTTTTCTTGCTTGCTTCTTGTATATAATGTGGTTTATATTATTGTTCACTTGTCCGGGGCTGCAGATGAGAGTTAGTTTTGAACTTTATGTTTATTATGCATGCATAGAAAGATGTGTTTGTGTTTCCTGTGCAGTTTGTCTCTTCTGTCTTTGTTGAGCCAGCTAATGCAAAGAAACCCTGAAAAGAATAAGAGAAGAATCAAAATGCATGCATTAACTAACAATTGTTTCTGCAAATACTCGATATGCATCCTGTGATTATTTACAGTCCCAAAAAATAGTATGTGAACCTATAAAAAATCACCTAGTTCTCTGCAATAATTTATAATAAAATGTGATCTGATTTGCATCTTAGTCCCAAGTTTAGATAAACACAATGTGCTTAATCTGATATTGCACAAACAAGTATAATATTTCAAGTCTTTATTGAACACATTCATGAAACATTCACATCAAAAGTCACATTTAATGACAAATTTCTGGTGATTTCAAAGGGTTCACATACTTTTCTTGCTTGCTTCTTGTATATAATGTGGTTTATATTATTGTTCACCTGTTTGACTTTTTATCTCAAAATTGACTTTTTTTCTCATAATTCAACTTTTTTATCTCATAATTATCCCTTTTTTCCCTCATAATTTCAACTTTTATCTCAACTTTTGTATCTCAAAATTAAGACTTTTTTACGTCACTATATCAACTTTTTTATCTTAAAATTATGATCTTTTATCTTATCATTTTGACTTAAATCTCATAATTATGACTTTTATCTCAAAGTTTTAATATTACGAAAGGCCAATTTTAAAAATTATGTTTAATGTTGTTAATGTTGTCCTCTGAAAAGGATGTCCATCTTATAATGACCTTTTATCTCATAATATTGACTTTTTATCTTATAATTTCAACTTCTTATCTTAAAATTTCAACTTTTTTATCTCAAAATTATGACCCTTTATCTCATTTTTTGGAATATGGAAATGTTGTCCTCTGAAAAGTCTGTCCATCTATATGACTCAATACTTGGTTGGAGGTATTTGACTTGAACTACTGGAAATGGACTTTTCCATCATATTCTAATGTATTGAGATGCTCCTGTATATAATGTATGTGTGGTTTCTATGTGTGGGGCTGCAGATGCAGATAAATAAAGGTATTTGTGTGTTTCCGTGCAGTCTGTCTCTGAGCTCGGAGCCCATGGCCATGAGGGTGCCGGTGCGCTGCGTCTCGGTCACCAAGGAGCAGAGCCACGTGCTGGTGGGCCTGGAGGACGGCAAGCTGATCATCGTGGGCGTGGGCAAGCCGGCGGAGGTAAAGAACTCGCTGAGGAACTACATCGCTCAGAGCCTGGAGGGATCGCCGCTCATGGCCTCCCCTCTGCTGGCGCCGCTCCGAGCTCGCTCGCCAACACGCCTGCTGCACCAGCGAGACCAGCTGGTGTTCAGCCCCTCCTCCAGCTCTCATAAACCCCAGCGCCTCTAGTCCCCCATAGCTCCCCCCATAGCTGTACATCTCACACACACACACACACACACACACAGATATCACCTGTGTTGCAAAGACCTTTGACCCCTCCGTCACCTCTCCGTCTCAGGGATTCACAGTCCCTCACACATTCCTTCAGCGCTCCGCTGAGCACACACAGTAGCCACTAGAACCACAACTGTGACATTAAAAACAAGTTTTTGTGCTTACCTCATCCTCTTATCAAAACTATTTGGCATCTGTGCAATATTTTACCCTGATTTGGCCACTGGGATAAGCTCCTCCCTCTGCTGTTATAACCTGAAGTGTCATTACGTTAACGTGTTTGCGTGTTCTCTATAACAAATATGCTGTGAAACAAGACTAATTAACGCTTCTGCAGACTCAAGCCATATTAATAGAGTAGCTACGATGCAAACTAATAACCTTGCACCACTTCTATTGTTCTGATAGTGTAAATATAGAGTAGATGGCAGCCTGTCAATCATCCTGCTTCTCATCTTTTCTCACCCAAGTGAATCAAGCTTTGATTTTAAGCGTCAATCAAGCTCCAATGAACTAATCAATCACTCATGAATCATATCCCTCCTCCTCTTTTTTTATTTCTCCCTCGTTTCCTTTGACTTTTTTCTTTCCCCTCCACTCTCCTCTCCTCTCCCCCCCTCCTCTCCTCCATCCCACCTCCTCCTCCTCTTCCTCCACTCTTCTCAGATGCGTTCGGGGCAGATCACGCGGAAGCTGTGGGGCTCCAGCAAGAGACTGACCCAGATCTCCTCGGGGGAGACGGTCTACAACACCCAGCACGACCACAACAACTGACCCTCCCAGTCCCCCGAGTCCCCGAGTCCCCGAGTCCTCCGTCCTCCACCCCCCCTCCACGCACACCCACCCACATTCCTGTCACCCTGCCGCCCCACAGACTGGATGTAAACATGCATCTCCACTTCTTCCACTGTACAAAAATGAAGCCAAAATATCTTCCATCTTTAAGATTCTGCACAGTAGATATCAATCTTTCATTAGAAATGACTGATGCGTGCTATTTTTTTTAATTTAGAGGAGAAAAAATTCACATATTACCGATATGGTGGCCAGTAAAGTGAATTTTTCTAGCTGTAATAAAAATAAACCTTGCAGATTTTGCACCAATAGCATTACGCAAAAGATACTCAGACTGCTGCTTCTAATAAAAAATAACTTTATTATGGAATATTTAACATTTTTATACATGCAATAAATTGCATTGTCAACCATTTTTAGAAGAGTCAGTTAATATCAAAATAATATGAAATAAATAGCTAAATAAAGACCATTACTGTATGTTCTGCATCAATCAATTGCTGATAAATTAAATAAATAAAAATGCATTTTAAAAAATGCTAAATAAACATCAGTACAGTATGTTCAGTTTCTGTCAATTGTTGAGCATTTAAATAAAGAGTAAATACATTTTAAAAAGAGCAAAGTAAAACGTTTTTGTTCAGTGTCAGTCAATTGCTGACAATTTTACAAAAAAAAATTAAAATAATAGCTAAATAAACATCAGCACATTTCTTTCAGTATCGGTCAATTTCTGACCATTTAAATAAATAAAAATACATTTTAAAAAATTGCTAAATAAACATCAGTACAGTAAGTTCAGTATCAGTCTCTCACAATTTAAAAAAAAAAGCTAAATAAACATTATGACAGTATGGTCAGTATTGGTCAGTTTCTGAACATTTAAATCAAGAATAAATAAAAATAAAACAAATAATTGCCAGCATTTCTATTCCCCTCCAGGTATTGTTTTGGCATTATATTTTTTGCAAAAAAAAAATTAGATGTTTGACATTATATGCACCTGTTATCGATATGTCTTTGATTGGCCAGTATCAGTCAGTAGTATCACTTGACCTTTACTTTTTATATCTAATGACATAAATGAACAGACCTCAGTGGGATCAGAAGGAGTGTTTATATTGCAGCTGGCCACCAGGGGGCGCTCCAGATGTTTTGGCTTCACTTTTAGGGAGCTTTTCTTTACACACAGTCTGTGGTTCACCTCTATATTTGTCAACCTGTCAGTCCTGCAGCATCTTTTCACAGTTTCATGATGTTTTTGATCACAAAGTCACGAGGCATTTCCATGTGTCTGCTATGTTTTTTCTGTGTGTGTGTGTGTGTGTGTGTGTTTCTGCTCTGGACTGACCAAGGCGCTGGCGCTGTGGTTCAGATCCAGAAGCCTCAGCACCTCCTCCTCCTCTCCAAACACCTGGGCTCTTAATCCTGCAGCTCCACGGTCCGCCTCCTGCTCCTCAGCTCTCTACTCTCCTGTGTGTGTGTCCACGTGTTCGCTCTGTCAGAATATAGTTTCAAGTGGCCTTCTCGTCCCTCCTTTAGTTTGCCTTCGGTGCAGACAGGCCGGCCTGTGCTCTGTAGGCCTGAAACTTCTCATGGTTGCCTCAAAAGCTGCCACACAGCAGCCTTATGCAGTAAGACGGCTCCATCTCTCACAAGACCAAACTCTCTGCCTTTCCTATGCGTTTTTATACATATATATATATATATAAATACGTGTGTGTGTGATTTTTATTTGTTTATGCATGCAAGTTCAGTTGGTATGCATGGCATTTTTTAGTCCATTTTGAGATTTTTTTGCAGGTTTTTGCAGAATTGTTTTGTTCTAGAAACATCCGTAGCATCTGTCTTTCATTGATAAAAATATCCTCACTAAAGGCGAAACACTACATTCTTCACACTTCATCGAATGTTTTTAAGTTACTTGAATCCATGTTTATTTATACGTAGCAGTCACACATATTTTAAACTGTTCTGACTGTTCAGACGCCTGCAAGAGAAGGAGAGAGAAGAAATCTTTAAAGGGCTTTACGAGATGTCAGTGTTAACAGCAATACAGCTCCTTCGTCCGGTGGCTGTCGGCGCTTTTCTTCCTCGTTTTTCTGTCTCGTCTCTTTATCTCCAGTCTTCCTGTAGCTCACCTGAAACATTCATCATTATCTCTACATCTCATTCTCCTTCCTGCTCATTGTGAAGTGACTGATTTGACGAGTTTTTCTTCTTTTTTTACGAGGTTTGCATGCCTCGTTTCGGTTGCTTGGAGGACGTGTGTGTGTGTGTGTGTCTTTATAATATCAGAATCACAAGAAGCCGCAGTATGAAGCTCCTGTGGGTGTGTGATTTATATTTTTGCACCATACCTGTGTGTGTGTGAGTGTGTGAGGACATGCAGATGATGCATGTTTATTTTTTTACATCGGTTCGGCATTAGATGCAGTCTAGCGGTTCTCTTTTCTTTGATTTTTTTGTAATTAGTTTTTATTTAAATGTCACAGCAAGACGGTGTGCAAAGACCAATCTGTGTCCTTCTTTATGAGATTTTTCTGTGAAAGGTGCATAAAAGGTGTTTTTCTTCATCCATGTCATTCAGACAAGAGACCACTGTTTGAGTTGTTCCACGACTGCAACAAACGGAGTGCCTTTATCCCGGCTTAACGTCCCCGACTTTACCGTAAAAATCAGAAACGACAGCAGCATTCCAGATGTTAAACCTCCACAGTTTTCAAACGGGAACCAAGAATAAATATCTAGGACTTCAAAAAGCAAAATCAAAAAGTACTATTTTGTGTCTTAGCAGCATTCTCTGTGACTGTCACCAAATGGATGTGTGTATATCTGTGATTATTTATGAATACAGTATATATAATGTACAGCATGATTTTTATTTCAGCGTATTTGAAATGTACTTTTTGCACTTTCCAGGTACTAAATTGTAACAAATTGTTTTAACTTGGCTCCCTAATCTGTATAAACTGCTTTGTATACACAAGTGGAAAATGATCATTAAAGTCTTGTCTAAATTTAAATGGAAATGTTTTAATGTGTGTGTGCACAGAAATAAAACAGGAAGTGTAACATGCCAGGATTTATTCATCAAACATCTGTGAGATTGTTTTTGATTGAGATTTTCACGCAGGAACAGATCTGGAAGCCGTCCAGTGATTGTGTGTTTGTGGTTTTCATGCAGTGATCCTGTATGAGCAGATGGAGGCTCGCTGCAGCTCACAGTCGGCCGCCGTCCACCAGCTCTCGTCTGCAGGAAGGGTAGGGACAGATTACTACACAGCACCAGGATAGCTTGTAAATATAACGAGAGAGAACAGCTGACATGTCAGCAGTAGAGTGATAATAACATGTGCACCAACTCCATGTGAAAAAAGTCTTGATGTCAAGAAAAAAGTTGAAATGTTGAGAAAAAGTCCAGAAAAAAGTTGAAATGTTGAGAAGAAGTCAAGGAAAAAGTTGAAATGTTGCCAAAAAAAGCAATAGAGTGATAATAACATCCAAAACACACACAAGATTCACTCTCAAAAGATGAATTGTTAAGAAAAAAGTTGTAATGTTGAGAAAAAAGTTGAGACAAATTGAAATCTTCAGAAAAAAGTGTAAATGTTGAGGGAAAAAGTAAAAAAAAGTTGCAATGTTGACCAAAAAAAGCAGTAGAGTGATAATAACATCCAATACATACAGGGTTCACTCTCAAAAGATGAATTGTTAAGAAAAAGTTGAAATGTTGAGGGAAAGTTGAGAAAAAGTCAAGAAAAAAAATTGCGTTGTTGAGAAAAAAGTCAAAATGTTGAGATAAAGTCAAGAATTTCTCTACACTCTAAACTGTCAAAATGATTGTCTCAGCGAAACAAAATGTTTATTAGAGATTTACGACTAAACATTTAGATTTTCAGATGATGTGACACATCCTGTCACAGCCTCATGAAACTTTACAACCATAAACTAGAGACGTAGAGCATTCAGAGGATGGATTTATCTTCCCCAGGTTTATGATAACTAGGGAAGGTTCTCAGCAGTTTCCAGAACAAAAGGAATCACCATCCAACCGCCAATTCTTCAAAAGTAAAGAAATTTGCACAAAATCACAGAATAAAATATTCAATGGTTTTTCTTAAGGTTTCTGTGTCTTAAAGTGGTATTTTGTAGCGATTTCTGACCCTTTAATTGGTGGTAAATGGTTAAATTCTGTAGGAAATCTGTGTTCCAAACGATTTTAATCCATAAATAGCAAAAGCAGTAGTCCTCTTTACAGCTGTTTTGGATCTTTTTGCAGATGTTTTGTGCCTCTGTATTTTTGTCTGTGTCTCTTTGTAGTTATTTAGTGTCTTTAAGGTCATCTTGAGTCTCTTTCTAGGCCTGTGCTCAACAATCAGCTCCTGATTATTAACTGTATTTATCTCAAATGTGTAATCCACCTGAAGGGAAAGAACAATCAGGAAAGGTGTGGAAGCAGATAGCCGGGCCACAGGGCAAAGATTCTTTCATATCAGTTAATATTTGATCTTCTAAAAGTTTCCGTGATGTAGCCAGACAATTAGCTGAACTTTAACCCTTTAATTGATAGTGCAGGTGGAGGTGTGTGTGTTCTTACCGATCTTAAACATCTCCAGACAGGCGGGTTTATCAGTCTGGATGTTGGGGTGACCCGGCATCCAGTCGCTGTAGCTCCACTCTGCCCCGTCCACCCAGGACGCCTGCTGGTTCTATAAAGGGCCAACACAAACAGAAAATTAAAAGTATGCACACATATAAGCTTGATTAAAGCACTATTTTCAAAACCAACAGTTAAAATATAATTTATAGTGGTGGAGGAGGTCAGTTCACATATTTTGTTACATTTCAGATCTGTGCTTAAATGATTTTTGGGGGGATTTTACTCTTTTTTTAAACAATATTTATTACAATTTTAAGTTTTTTTTATCAGAATATAATACATCAAGATGCTAATTCCCCTTCAAACAGTTACACATTCACACAGACAAATAAAAATAAATAAATAATGACAATAAGATAGTTAAAATAATAATAATAATATATATAATAAAAGACTATTGACTAAATAAATATAAATATTCATAAAATAAAACCGTAAATAAGTAGAATAGAAAAGTAACATATAATAACAAACATCAAAATAAGAGAAAATAAAATAGATACAATTATTAACTGAAGTAATTAATCAAATAAATAAATAAACAAAATAAATAGGTAAATAAGTAAAATATTGAAGTAAAATAAACATCAAAATAATGAAGTACAATAAGATAAAATAAAATAAAATAAATAATGACTAAAAGGATAAAATAATAATATAAACTGTAACTATTATATTATTATGCTATATATATATATATATATATATATAAACTAAAAAAATAAAGTAAATAAGAGAAAATAAAGCAAAATAAATAATAACAATAACAATAATGATAAAAAAATAATATTAACTTTAATTACCTATATTAAAATAAAATTATAAATTAATCGAAGTAAGTGATTATTTAAATGAATAGAATATTGAAGTAAAATAAACATCAAAATAATCAAATAAAACAAAATAAATTAAATAGATTTCATGGTTTCCCTATAACTTTTCCTCAATATTTTATATTATATAGACTCTCATTAAGCACTTTTAATCTTGTTTTATTTGAATGTTTTTGAGCTTTTAGACACTTTTTAGTTACCCAGTCTTCCCTTCATGTAGTTTTCAGTTCCTGGCCTTGTTTAGGGACAGCTCAGAAACAGATAAATAAAAGGTTAAAGGTCAATGTTGTGAGAATAACACTATCTGTCCTGTTGATAACGTATCTGATGACTTTCTCCTTGGCCTCCATTCAGAGCCACAGAACACGACGTCACAGTGAGTTGAAGTGATTGAAGTGTTGGTTTGATCTGATCAGCCGGGTTCATATTCAAATATCAGCTTATCTGTTCATGGTTGTAGGGAGTCTCTTTGTCTGACTTCACAGCTGCTTAGTGTCTCTTTGCAGATGTTTTTTTATCTCTTAGTTGTAAATATGTGTCTATTTGAGGTTATTCTGTGTCTTTGTAGTTTTTTTTGTCTCTTTGTAGTCATTTTGCACCTTTTTTATTGTTGTTTGCAGTCTCTTTGTATCTTTCCACAGCTGATATAAATCTCTTTGCAGATGTTTTGTCTTTTAGTTGTAAATATATATATTTATTTGAGGTTATTTTGTGTCTTGTGGCTGTTTTGTGTCTCTTTGTAGTCCTGTTGTGTCTCATTTTAGTTGTTTTGTGTCTCTTTGTAGTCCTGTTGTGTCTCATTTTAGTTGTTTTGTGTGTCTGTAGTCATTTTGTGTCTATTTGTCGTCGTCTTGCCCTTTTTTTATAGTTGTTGTGAGCCTCTTTGAAGTCTCTTTCTCTTGCCACAGCTATTTTAAATCTCTGCAGATGTTTTGTGTCTCTTAGTTGTTTTGTCAATTACAGAAAGTCCTACATTGTCTACAACAGAGTTGGCAGCTAGAGAGAGATTTTATTTGAGATAGATTTCCACACCATTGTTCTTGAGGAACTTGCCTTGACCGTGGCTCCCAGCCATGTCAGCACAGGGTTGTTCTCACCACCTTTGGTTACCAGGGCGACCAGGCGGGAATGCAGGTCGCGGTCAGTCACAGATGCAAGCTCAGCATTCAGGGCGCGAGATCTGCAGGAGATCTGGAGAAAAAAGACGACAAAAGAGATTTAATTTATAGAACAACAAAAAAAAAAAGATTTTAGAGATACCGTCAAGCCCCGTAGTGTCTCACCTGTGCGTCTTCAAAGGCCATTGGGGTGGGGTTGAACTCATAGCAGTTTCCGTTAATGACCTCCCCCTTACACGCCACGGTCTTAGTCTGGAGCCCAGAGGAGCTGGAGCGTTCAGTTCCCTGTCTGAAACCCTTTGGGATAGACATGAAGGGTTCTGTTCCCTGTCTAAAGCCGTCCGGAAGGGACCTAACAGGCTCAGTTCCCTGTTTGAAACCATCTCTGATAGAAATCATGGGTTCGGTTCCCTGTCTGAAACCATCTGCAATCGGCATGAAGGGTTCGGTTCCCTGTCTAAAACCATCTGGGATAGTAATCATGGGTTGGGTTCCCTGCCTGAAACCATCAGGGATAGTAATCATGGGTTCGGTTCCCTGTCTAAAGCCGTCTGGGAGGGACTTGGAAGGCTCAGTTCCCTGTTTGAAACCATCTCTGATAGCAATCATGGGTTCGGTTCCCTGTCTGAAACCATCGGGGATAGACATGAAGGGTTCAATT
The DNA here is from genome assembly GCF_030273125.1 of Centropristis striata. Lineage (NCBI taxonomy): Eukaryota > Metazoa > Chordata > Actinopteri > Perciformes > Serranidae > Centropristis > Centropristis striata. The sequence goes on along the minus strand of NC_081540.1, from coordinate 5,858,516 downwards.
CCCTGACTGAAACCATCTCGGGTAGAAGTCATGTGTTTGATTTCCTGCCTGAAACCCTCTCTGATAGAATTCATGGGTTTGGTTCCCTGCCTGAAACCGTCTGGGATAGAATTCACGGGTTCGGTTCCCTGTCTGAAACCATCTCTGATAGAAATCATGGGTTCGGTTCCCTGCCTGAAACCATCTGGGAGTGACCCAGAAGGCTGCGTTCCCTGTCTGAAACCAACTGGGATAGACATTATAGGTTCTGTTCCCTGCCTGAAACCATCTGGGATAGTAATCATAGGTTCTGTTCCCTGTCTGAAACCATCTGGGATAGTAATCATAGGTTCTGTTCCCTGTCTGAAACCATCTCGGATTGCAATCATGGGTTCAGTTCCCTGCCTGAAACCATCTGGGAGACGAGGAGAAGCCGGTAGCTCCACCCGGACCCAACCACCGCCATTTCTCCGGGCTGGAACATCAACAGGGACTGGAACACAGAAGACCTTTAGATTATTCAGGTTTCTTTAAGGCGAAGTCTAAGAATGCTACGTTCGTTGGCAATCAATTACCATCTTATTTTAGCATGTAAACAATTCTTAATTAGTACTTAAACTACCGCCAAGGTTGATGGGAATGTTATAAGTTCTGCAGGTGTTTGGTCTTAAACCAAAGTATTGGACAAATTGAAAGTTTTATACATCTCTTCTGCATCTCGGTCATATTTTGTGGGTAGAAGCTGAAATAAATTATGATTAAACTTCCATAATTTGTGACTCACCCTCATCTGTCAGCAAGTGTCTTCTCTTCATCTCTCCAAATCCATTTCCAAGAGAAGAACGGATGGAAACTAGAAGAGGAAATGTACAATGAAAAACCCCAAAACTGGTTTTAGTGGTTAATTCCTGATTCCTGTTGCTTATTTATATACTAACCCACTCTGCTGTCGATCTCCCTGATGCGTCCCTGCATCACGCCGGTGTCCAGGACTCTCCTGGAGGGCTCGGTGCCTTGTTGGAAGCCATCGGGGATCTGGTAGGTCGACGGTATCTCCTGCACTCTTTTTGCAATTGGAACAGCTTGGAGGCCTGTGAAGGGTGATGTTTATTTTACAGTTTTTGGAAGGTTTAGAGAAGTTGTTTTTTTTTTGCAGTAACTGGGTGAAACCAATAAACTATTAATAATAATCCTGGCTGATTGATCATAAACTCTTTCCAGTTGATAACTGATTGGACTTTTACATCAGTTATTAACTAATGTACCAGAACAATATCTATGCTTGTCCTTAACAGTGTAATAAATCATTCATGGTCAAAGTCTAGTTTCTGCACAGGCCAGTTGCTCCGATTACAGTTAACAGGTTTAGTACCAAGGACACAAACCACAAAGCCAAAATTTACTATAACATGGAAATAATCAAATTATTGTCATTTACATTAAGAATGTATAAAAACCTTTAAAGGCCGTTTTCTCAAAATGAGTTTTTTCTTATAAATCCCAACTTCAGCTCCATTTTCAGACACCAAACTGATCAGTTTTATTCCTCACTATATTCAATCATTCATACCCTAATTTATACATTTGTTCCTAAAAACATGATTTTTTTTTCAGGCTTTTGACAGTATTTTCTGATTTATGAAATTATAAAAGGAGATTTCCTTCGGTGAAAACTTTGAATCTACTATTTCAAAAAAATAAATACATCTAAATCAACAAAATAAAATTGAAAACTTTGAAATTTGCTTTGTCCATTGTTCAGATTTATGCCCTGGAAATATTTGCAAATTTAATGAGTTCACACCTTATTTGTACATGTAAACATAAAATTTCAGAAAACCCTTAATGCAAAAAAAATATTGGGAAGCTAGGGAAGTTTCTTGGTGATATCTATAAGTTAAAAAATGTTTTAGCAATATATTTTATGATAAAACAAACGCATCATCTGCAAATTAAAGCATGCAAAACTTAATACATCCAGGATTTTACCTGACAGAGTCAGGAACAGCAGCACGAACTTGAACATCCTGTAAAAAAAAGAGAATAAAATGAAAAACTTATATTCTTTCTGCAGCCCTGAGACAGTTTGTGTGTTTCCTACCTGAGGCAGCAGTGACGAACACCTGGAAACAAAAGACTCGGCATTAATATAGCTCATCCTGGGTCATAAACCTGCTCAGAACACTTTAAATGAGATTATTGATTAATCTTAATAGCTGGCACCTGATGCACTTTGCACTGAGGTTGTGTGGATAAACAGCACATCCTACTCTACTGTACGCATCCTGTTTTCCAGGTTATGTAAATAAGTTGTAGGTGAATGGCACTGGGTTTAATCCAGGGGAGCTCAATCAATATTTGTGAACGTGGACAGAGAGGAGGAAACTCAGGGCCCCTGGTTCTCATTTTTCAAAATAAAATCTGGAATTCCTATGCACCCTGTCCAGAAACATATCAACAAGTCTAAAAATAACAATAGATTCTTAATGATATTATTGTTGAATTATACTTTATCTCTGGCTCCACCTGCTATATATACAGCCCCACACAGACAACATACTGTACATACATTTAGCTGAAAGATTTAGATACTTTCAGCTCGAGATTTAACATAAAAAAACTTGATTCATTTAGAATTATAATACATTTAATAAACACATAAGTTTAAATTTGCCCTACATTTACAGCAATAAAATGCTGCATCAATAATAATAATGCAGCTAGTTAAACCATATACTAAGATTTAATTTTGATACTTTAAGTTGTTTTGGGTTTTTTAAATTTTATGTCGATTATCATCATGACTATGACCAATAATTTACATAAATATAAACAATACAATGTCAATAAAAAAATATTTAAAAAAATAAAACTTCTGCTAAGGGGTATGTTTTCAATATTTAAATACATTTAAAATCAGAATCTCTAAATATTTTAAAGGAGGGCAATCAATTTATGGATATAACATTATTAATTATTAATAATAATTATTAATTAAGTTAATTATATATAGTTCAATTGTGAGATTGGGACTATTCAAGATAAGTTAAATGTCATTTTTCTCCTCATTTTGATGCTGAAAGTGAAGAATCTGAATACTTCTTCCTGCACTGGGTATCATTGTGATATCATGATGTACATTTATAAAGTTTATAATTAATACCTGTAATTGTAGAATAAGTGAGTAACTGAGTTACTTTCTACCCCTGGGAGTGGCCAGATAGAGATTTTCTAGTTGTGAAAGCTAGAATGACGTCATAATGCTTCAAACAAGGTGTGCCTTGTTTTTCAACATACATAAAGTTTAAGGTCACCTGTGGCATTCAATTTATTTTTCCTTCAATCCCTTTGCGCGGAGTTAAAGAGCACAGAGGTGCACTTTCATAATGCTGTGACCTTTATTAAGCAACACTTGTTTGAGTGTCTCGATTTTAATGCTCGGACACACAGTAGGTGGGGTGTTGGATGTCCCCACCCCGTAAACTGCTCTTAACCCCGCTCTGCCGGCGGGCGTGGTGACCAAAAACGAGCCCACCCACACACCGATTGGTCAAGTTAAAGCGGCTTCAAGCTAGCGTACACGAAACGGGAAGAGCGTCCGTTTAGCCTTCAAAATAAAACAAACTCAAAAAATACTTGCATGAAAACTTGTGTGCCCCGAACAACAGAAAGTGGATACTTACTCGTTGACTTTCTCTTATAAAGCAAGTGATTATTTTTTAACATTTCATCACACTGTTAAAATAATCATCTAAGTCATTTGTTTGTCAAAATTGTGTTTTTTTGCCTAAATCATCGGCCACCTATGGTAAAATCACCTACATCCTCAGTTGATCAGATCATGTGATTTTACCCCTTTAAGATCAAAATGCTACTTGATCTAGATTCTTGATTACTGTTTGTGTCTAGTCTTCCTCTGTGATGGCTCTATCAATTCAATTTCATTGCATTTGTGCTGCTGGGAATAGGTGTTGTAAAATAAATATTAGATGCTTTGAAAGTGGTTGCTTACTTATTTTTTTGTTATTATTATTATTATTATTATTCATAATGTAGTGGGTCAATTTTTCCAGATTATACAGACGCTGATGTGTTTTGTTTTCATAACATCATATGTTGGTTGCTAAAGCTTTTATTTTGAAAGCCATAACAGGAAGTAGTTGTATTTAACCTCCTCTGATTTGTTTTTTCTTGCTCAGGAAACACTTCAGGGTCTCCACGTTTTTTTGTCGTCTCACTACATAAACTTTGACAAGTGGTTGCAGCCAAAAGCAGCTAACTAGTTTGTGTTTTCTCTTTGTTTTTGGGACCTCGGACTGAAAGCGTTTAGCCTCGTTTTACGCAATGAAGGTGACAGTGACAGAGTGACTTCTCGGAGCTAAAACTAGCCAGCTCGGCTATCAGCGGCAGCGGATAAAGTCCAAGAGGTTTCTGGGGGTTTCGGAGGCGAAGAGCTCGACTCCAGTGGACTGTGTGTGTCGGAGAGTTTCCCAGCTGCTTTTTTAAACTTCACTTGAAATGTCTCTAGTGGCGGCAGCGTTGAGAAGACTGGCCCATGTCCGGTTAGGGGAGTTATCCCGGAGGACGCTGCGTCCGGCTACGAGGAGCTTCACCTCCGGCACACAGCCGCTCAGGTAGGCGCCTCTACTGTCTTTATTATTATACTATTATTATTATTATTATTACTGCTCAGATACAGTTTAAACTCATTGCTCCGTGGCTGTTATCTCTGCCTTGTTTGCTAAGATGAGCACACTCCAAACTCCATTCAGAAAACACAGAGTTTCTGTGTGACCTTTCATATCAGCTGCACACCTGGCAGCTAATCAGGTGAAACATGTGGGCACACATCTTTCTGCTGGTCTGGGGTCAGTCAGTGCAACAAGTTTCCCCCCTGAATGAACCCTCTGGGCTCCAGGAAAGCGCCGCAGCGTGACCTCTTCGTGACGCCATGACGTAAAAAAGATGGAGCTGCTGTCAGCTTTTCTCTAAAGTTTTGGCTTTTCCACAAGTTTAGTTTACAACTCTTTTTCAGCAATGGTTAAAATCCCCACGACCAGGTGTAACATGATTTTACTTTTTTTGCAGATTTTGCAGTGTGCGTTTCAACATTTTTATGCAATCTTTTGTGTTTACTATTTTTTTTGTGTGATTTTGGGCTATTTGTTGTAGGGTTTTTTTTGTGTGTTTTTATCTGGGTTTTTTTGTAATTTTTTTGTGGTTTTTATGTGTGTGTTTTTACGTTTGTATTTTTTTGGGGTGTTTCCTGTGTGTGTTTTTTATGTGTGTTTTTTGTATGTTTTTTATTTGATTTTGTAATTCTTTTTTGTGTTTTTTTTTTTTTCTTGTGTGTTTCAAAATGTTGATCCAGTAAGTCAAAATGATAAAATAATAATCAGGTGAGGTTGTGCTGAAAAAGATGATACCAGCATGGCATGGTGATCATTATTTAAGTTGCATATACAGGCAGAATGAAAAAGAGTCAAAAACCAACAAAATTGCCCCAAACTCTAAAGGGTTAAGCAACAAAGCAATTATACTGAAAGAACCGGCATGCACAAAGCAAATTAAACAGCAGTTTGACTCATTTAAACGTCAAATGTATTGTGTGGTAGTATGAGACATATTTCTTCTCTAGTGGTTGGGCTTGGCGTTGCCTACTCACTTGTCTCTAACATGCGTTGCATCATTAAATTGCCACATTTGTGAATGAAGTTTTGAGTGAAATGTTTTTCCAGGATGAAGTATCTGATCCCTCTGAATGCTTTTAAATCCACATTGAAAAAGCAAGAGGTTGACTCAGGACTCCCTTGACAAGATTTTTAATCTCTCAGACCTTTCTTGGTTAAATAAAGGTTTAATAATAAGAAACCACTACGTAAGAAATTAAACATGTCTAATACTACCACACATCTGAGGTTTGAATGAGTCAAACTGCTGCTTTATTTGGCTTGTCCATGCCGGTTCTTCCAGTATAATTACTTGGTTGCTTAACATGCGTTGAGTCATTAAATTGCAACATTTGTGAATGAAGTTTGGCGTGAAAAGTTGAACACTGCATTGCAATGTTTAGTTAACAGAGCCTGAAAATCAATTTTATTTGTTTTGGTTGTAGTTTATTTATTTAAGTTTTATTTATCTAGGATATTTTAATATTTCTTTTCTACATTTTAATTCCAATGTTTAATATTCTCCAGATTTAAAGCTGCATTACTGTGGAAAAGCATGTACTTATTATGCTCTAATATCGTTATGAAACAAATAATAATAATAATAATACAAAAATACTATTGGATAGTTTCTGGGAAAATATATCGTCCTAAAACGTGTTATCCTGACAGGCCTCATTGAGGTTTAAATGAATCAAACAGCTGCTTTATTTGGCTTGTGCATGCCTGTTCTTCCAGTGTGATTGCTTTGTTGCTTAACATGCCGTGAATCATTAAATTGCGACATTTGTGAATGGAGTTTGGAGTGAATTGTTTTTCCAGGCTAAAGTATCTAAAATCAAATTAACCCTCAGGGCCGGTTCAAATTTTAGGCACACTTGTACTTCTTGGCGCATAAAATGTGCTCCTAAAAAGCAAGCTATAAAAAATATTACACATTATTATATTCTACTTTCATTGTACCAATTTTTTCACTGACATCTCACCTAATAATTGACATCAAACACCAATTGATTTTTGAATATTTTAACCCTTTTTATGCCAGGTTTGTTTCATGATGCCTCCATTTTTATAGACCTGGCTCTCTAGATGGCTGCATATTTGATGTGATTCTAGATTAATTAAATCACGTTGTTTTTTTTAACAAGAGTGAGATCAAAAACAGCATTTTGAATGTGTTTCAATGGCTCAACCTGAAGAGTAACTATTGTTTGTCCTCAGTGTATTTTAGCCTTTCTGCAGGACCTGAGCTTGAAATTACAAGAGCAAATAAAAATACACAATCTGGCCAAAATTCATGCCAAATGCATGAACACAGCCAAAACTATTAACACATGAAGAATGAAATGTGTGTAAAATGTGGTCAACCTGCCCTGAGGGTTGAAAAAAACAGTAAAACAAGGTAAAACATTTCAGAGTGTCTGTTATCTACTGAGATATTGGTTGATTTAACCTTGATTGAGGCTGAGGATGAAGTGGTTCAGCTTTTATATTCAGGTACAAGGTTTCTCACCAAGGTTCTGATGTTCAGGGCCAAACAAACAGCTGACGTCCCAGTGAGCTCATTCATCTGTGTTCACATACCCGCCGGGGTAATAAAGTTCAGTGGAGGCATTCACCACGTCCCAGCATGTTTTTGTCTTAAAGGGTCACCTAGTGCAGCCCTGTGGTCCCTGACATGCAGTTTAAAGCCGATTAAACAGGGTTTCCCATGTCAATGAGTTTAATATTCATGGACTTGCATATTTCAGACAATCTCATATAAGAGTGTGGAGGAGTTTTATAAGTGGGGTAACTCCATGTTTTTGTAAAGGAATGGGATTTATGAATCATTATTATGGGACGGTTGTGTTCAACTTAGAGCTGCAACAATTATTCCATTAATCCATTAGTAAATTTAAAAAAGTCCTTCAAAGAATGTGCAGGTTCAAGTCCCACCTGAAAGCCTTTTTTTTTCAGAATATTTTGCCAGTTTGTCTGAGAAACACAAACCAATTACATTTATTGCTTTGAATCACTGAAAGTAAAATTTAAAGTTAAAATTTGGAAAAGATCAGGTCGAATCAACTTTTTTGATAATGGAATAATTGGTTTGAGCAGTTTTTTTTTAAAGACAATAAGTCCAAATTCTCTGATTTCGGCTTATTCAATGTGAATATTTCTGGTTTCTTTGTTCCTTTTTATGACAATAAACTGAATATCTCTTTGGTTTGTGGACAAAACAAGAGATTTGAGGACGTCATCTTGTGGTTTGGGAAACACTGATTGATATTTTTCAACATTTTATTGACCAACTAAATGATTAATTGTTTAAATAATCGACAGATTAATCGATAGTGAAAAGAATCGTTCCAATGTGTTGTGAGTTCATCAGGTGCTTAAAAAAAGAAGTTCTGTTCCGTCTTTCTGCCTCATTGCAACTTTCTTGGATCATTATCATATAAATGATTTCTGTCACATCACATTCTTTGTGAGGACACCCTGTGTGGCAAAAGTTGGCACCTTAAGTTAAATCTGATTTACTCTGCATATTTATTGGCTTTTTATCATATTTTTTATAATCATTTGAGAACTGATTAAACTCTAAATGAGTTAGAGGAATCCCAACTATCCTCAGGAGGTCATTTTACTTCTTATCAGGCGGTTTAGATAAATAAAAGGGACATGCTGGACCAAAGCACCAAATTTTTCCACATGCTCTCCATCACCAAATCAATCAATTTTTGATCAAAATTGCGGATCGGAGATGGCAGCCATATAAAATCTATGAGAACCAATATATCTTCAAATATATAAGCCAATCAGAAGGTCAATCTTGGTGTCAAAATCTACATTTTCTGGATCAGGGAATCATTTAAAGCTGTTGAGAATATCACTAGATTGTTATTTAATCCAATAGATATGTTCATTTCGCCAAGTATTTATCTCATTTCCAACTCATTTCCTAATCAGTCAGACATACAGTCAAGGAAAAAATGATTAGACCACCCTTGTTTTCTCTGATTTCTTGTTTAATTTAATTTGTTTGAACAAATGATAAGAACAAAAAGAGCTCATAAGAGTTTAATCTAAAAGCTGATATCTAGACATTTTCCATGGTTTTATTGATAATGATTTTGGTTTTTATCAAGAAAACCATGTTAAATGTCTAGATATCAGCTTTTAGATTAAACTCTTGTCAGCTATTTTTGTTATCAATATGTTTGTGTTTAGTGTTTATATATAAATTCCATTTTTCTACAATTAACTTTTTTGTCTATATATTTTTTTTTTTAACTAATTTCTGTCATTCTGTTATTCTGCACAAAGACATGTTTGAGTTGTTCCCACTTCTAGCCATGATTGTCTATAGAGCAGCAGAACTTTTAGATTGATATAGATTTTATATATTTCAGTTAAAAACAAGGACACAGAGAGGAAAATGTAAAAAGAGCAAAAAAAAAAAAGCCTGGAACTGTAGAAGATCAGGCATGCAGTGTATCATCAGCTTCTGCTCCGTTTCTAATCCTTTCTGCTCGAGCGTTCACAGCAGTCTGAGCGCTTCACTATATGTTTATGTAATCTTATTTATGTATTTTTTTGTCCTTGACTAGTTTGCATAAAACCTGTTTATGTGTGGACGTGTCGCTCTGTTGTTCCTGACATGAACATGGACTGCTTTCAGGTCTAGTTTTAATATAAAAACAAAGCTTCACTGCAGCTTTCGAGTGATTGGAGGAGTGTTGAGGAATGTTTATCATTCATTCATTCATTCATTCATTCATTCATTCATTCATTCATTGCTCTGTGACTGTCGTTGTCTTTATGCTTATGTTGCGACGGCTAAACAGAAGTTCAAAATGTATGTTTTTAAGACTAATATATTCTTAATTAAAAATAAAACTCACCTACTTTTTATAATAAAGCTCAAGCGATTTTAAAAATATTTTAATCTGTCAAAAAACTTGATTTTAACTCATTTTTATCAAGTTTAAATAATTATTTATAATAAAATATTTATAAGATTTCATTTTTGTTATGAGGCTAATTGTGACACAAAAGCGTTTAATTAATTTATTTTTTTCTAGAGAAACATAAAAAATACTTGCTACAGAATAGAACTTAAGGTCATAAATGCATTTATCAAAACTATTATTTTAATTACTTCTCTTTGTTCGAGGTTTAGTTTGTAAAAAAAAAAAAAAAAATTGTAAATTTTCGACGGTCCTTCAACAGATCATCGGTCACGAAAGTTTTTCTTAGAAAATGGCGCAATGCTTAAAATTGTGATATTTCTATCAAAAACACTTTATCTACATGTGTCGTTTAAAACAACCAGATCCTGTTAAAAACATTAAATTCTGCTCCTTGTATAAAAAAATGAAAACAAATATATGCCAGCATTGATGAGAGGAAATTAAAATCTTGAAGAAATCTTAAATTATTAATCTTCTCATGAGTGCCTAATTGTTGGTGCTCTGGTTTTGGTCTTATACTTGATTAACTTAATTTAACTTGATTATACTGAACTGATTTATAACAGATAAACAAGTCTGTTAAAAAAAGTGTTTATTTCTGTGAGATTTTGCAGCGTTTTGTCATCTTCAGTGTGACTGTAGTGACGAGCTGCGGCCAGTAGAGGGCAGCGACGTCATCTGGAAACAGTCAGAGCTGCAGGGTTCCCTCAGGGTACAAATGACAGGTGTGTGTGTCTGGAATGTTTAACTAAACTGTGTTTTTGTGTTTGTGTGTTTCAGGGCGGACAACAAGGTTCTGGTCCACTTCATCAACAGAGACGGGGAGAAGGTCTCAGTGAAGGGGGCGCCTGGAGACTCGCTGCTAGATCTCGTCATTAATGAAGACCTCGACTTTGACGGCTTCGGTACGGAAACACACACACACACACACACACACACACACACAGACACACACACCTCCATACCGCCATCCATCAGATAGTTATTAAAGTGTTTGTTTAGGGGCGTGTGAGGGGACCCTGGCCTGCTCCACATGTCACCTGATCTTTGACGAGGACGTCTATAAGAGTCTGGGCCCGGTCACAGACGAGGAGATGGACATGCTAGACTTAGCCTACGGCCTGACGGACACGTAAGGACACACACACACACACACACGCACACACACACACACACACACATACCAACCCCCAGGCCTCTGTAGATGCTGAAGGCCAAACCTATTTTTAAGTGATTTATGTTCTTTGTGTTGTTTTTAGTCTTGACAACATGAAGTGCATCTTGTAAAATTAAGATTTAATTTGTAACATAATCTGGTGTTTCATCCACAAAATTTGTCATAATTCCACCACGTTTTAGATGAATAATAAAAACAGAAAATATGAATTATTTTCAATATACTACATGCAAAGTAAAAAAAAAATTATTGCAGCCTGGAACTTGTCACTGATTAGCAGCTACACTGATTTTGTTGCAATATTTTTTGTGCAGTGTCAAATAGTCGTGTGTGTGTGTGTGTTTTTCTCTGTGAGTGTATTTTTCTGTTTGTGTGTGTTTTTCTGTTTGTGTGTTTGTCTGTTTGTGTGTGTTTTTCTGTTTGTGTGTTTGTGTGTGTTTTTCTGTTTGTGTGTTTTTCTATTTGTGTGTTTTTCTGTGTGTTAGTGTTTTTCTGTGTGTGCGTTTGTGTGTTTTTCTGTGTGTGTTAGTGTGTTTCTGTGTGTTCTGTTTTCAGCCAAACCTATTAACAAACCTATAACCTAAACCTATAACACATGAAGAATGAAAAGTGTGTAAAAAGTGCTCGACCTGCCCTGAGGGTAAAATAAACGCTCTTTCTTCCTCACAGATCTCGTCTGGGTTGCCAGATCTGCCTGACGAAGTCTCTGGAGGGGATGGTGGCCAGAGTCCCCGAGAGCGTAGCGGACATCCGACAGAGTAAAGACGGCTCGTCTTAACGGCGGCGTGCTGCGGCGGAGCGGCGTGGACGTAGACTCAGTGTGTAGTCAGAGCTGAGGGTACGTGCACAGGGACGCTGGAGGGTGAAAATCTGTCGGCACTGTCACGTTTCCTCCTTTTTAAGAAGAAACATCCAAGTCACAGACAACTAAAGCCACAAAATCATCTTTAAGAGCCAGATTTTTAGACTTTAGATACGTAATATAACATTAAAATATTAAATCTGTATCAACGCGGCCTTTTAATGAATCCTGCTGTCAGGTTTTAATCACTTTAGATGATTTGTTAGCTCCGTTTCTTGTTAATTCCACTAATTTAAAGCTGGCTGTGACTGAATGTTTGTGACTAACAGTTCTCGACGCCGTAGAGATTGTTCTGGTGCTGAAACAGCCGTCCTGCATATATTTTATTTTATTCTTTATTCATATGTAAACCCTCCCCGTTTGATCAGATCCTCCATGTAACCTTTAATTCTTTAATGTGATTGTACATAGCTAGAACACACACATATATATCATGTATAGAGTGAAATATGTTAATAAAAAGGAAAAAAAATCACCTTTCTATGGCGCTTGAACTGTCAGTTTTTATCTTCTGCAGCCCTGATTCCAACAAGGTTTAAACGTGGAATAAAACAACAAAAATGTGATAATTTACTAATCATTTTGATGTATAACATTGTTTTTTTTGTTGTAAATATGCACAATAAATACTGAATTTTATGCATTATGTTTGTTTTATTTACGTCCAAACTTCTGTGGAATCAGGCTTGTATATATTCTGTTTAAAAATGAAAATAATGTTGACATATCGGGTCCTTTTTCCCCATAAATGACCATAAATGTAAACAAATAATTACATCACACAATAATCATTTTATTTGCAGGCGTAAGAATACAAACAATATATTAAAGCAGCATTTAGAGGCCTATTTAAACAAAGTTAAGAGCTGCATCAGATATATAAAGCTTGAAAAACATTTTTAGAGCAATTTTAATATTTACACAATATGTGATTAATGCAAATTAATACAGGCGTTTGTGAAAAAAACTTTGTTGGCAACAAGAATTTAACTTACAAACTGCATCTATTTACTTATATTAAGCATTTTAAGTATGTGTAGTGTAAAAAACTAAACTTACAGATTATTTTATGCCCAAATATTTAAAGAAAAGCGTAGAAAAGTAAAACTATAGATGGCAAAAAGCTGCACAAACTTCACAAAAAAGCCGTTTTTAAGGAATTTCTCAGTATCTTTTCATTGAAACTGTAAATGGTGAATAAAAACACGACTTAAATCTACAAAACTCAACTTGTTTAAAGTTCAGATACTAACTGTAACATGAAATTCTGATTATAGAAGCTGACTTAAAGACAAAATCTAATTATTATATCCCATAATGTCTATTAATTATGTTTGAATGGAACTAGTGTGTGCACATTATTTTTAATTGTTTGCAGGAAACCAGAGATGCTCAGACGGCGTTTTAACCAGTTGTCGGGTGCAGAGGGGTGTCACAAAATGAATTATTAAATTTATAAAAAATGTTAAAATCAGCTTTCAAAATTCAGTTTAATTTAACCATCTACTTGTGTAAAACTGATGATTAAAAAAACTGAAATAAGGAGTTTACACAGCTTTTTAAGAGTGAAATTTGAGTAATTTTAAGGTAGATAAATCAGAAAATTTCCTTTAAAATCACATGTAAATTATTACTATAAATACATTTAACAGGATTAATTTATTACCACAGTAATATGTTTATTTTAATTTAAAAAATGTTAAAATTAGCTTTCAAAATTCTATTAAATTTAACCGTCTACTTGTGTGTATCTGATCTTAAAAAAATAAATTAAGCAGTTCATACAGCTTTTTAAGAGTGAAATTTTAGCACTTTTAAGGTTCTTAAATCAGTAAATTTCCTTTATAATCACATGTAAATTGTTACTATAAATAAAGTTTAAAGTCCTAAACTTGAAAACATAATTTAGATTATAAATAATTAAGAATATATTTAAATTATTGCAATTTTAAATTTTAAATTTATTGCAAATTATGGCCTTAATGCAGTACATTCAAAAAAGAAATACAACTGTTAAATAATAGCATGTTGCCTCTTTTTGAACAAGAATTTTATAAATGTAAATAACAGAACACTAATAATTTGTTCGTCTTTATAATTTAAATTTAATAGTGCTAAAAAATGTTTAAAAATCGAATCATTGGAGAAAAGTCACACCCCTCGTAGTCCGACTATTAAATAAGCATATACTATTAACAAAACTCTTATTTGCTTAATAATATAATCTGTATCATCATTCACCATTTTTAAAATAATTTAATTAATCTTTAATGAGAGAAGGCAACACCAGGTAGTTTAAATTGGCAGTGAAATGATAAAAAAACAAAAACAAATTATATTTCTTATGCATATGATAGCATCAGTTTAAACTGTGTCTTATTTAAATATAAATAAGGTTAAAAGTCGCACTTTCTGCACATAGAAAGTAAATATACATTTCCCTTAATGGCAAAAAGCTTTCTGCAAAGTTTAAAATGTTCTTACAGTCATGGAAGAAATTATTCACTTTCTTGTTCATTTTAATGCCTGGTACAACTAAAGGTACATTTGTTTGGACGAATATAATGATAACAAAAATAACTCATAAGAGTTTAATCTAAAAGCTGACATTTTCCATGGTTTTATTGATAATGATTTTGGTTGATTAACACTATCTATTGTTTATATGACTTTTTTTTATCATTTCGGTTGTGTTAATGCAAACAGTGCATTTTGGAAAAGGTGTGATATTTTTTTATTTATTATTATACTATTTTTCTCCTGTAATAAAACATATAAAGTCTATAATAGACTGTGTAACTGTCACAAATATAATGAAAACAACAAAAAAAGCTGATAAGAGTTTAATTTAACAGCTGACATCTAGACATTTTCCATGGTTTTCTTGATAAAAAAACAAAATAATTATCAAGAAAAGCATGGAAAATGTCTCTATCTGCTCTTTTTGTTCTCATTATATTTATCCAAACAAATGTACCTTTCGTTATACCAGACATTAAAATAAACAAGAAAACAAGGGTCTAATAAGTTTTTCCATGACTGTTTTTATGGACCTGTTTGTTCTGCTAAAGCAAAGAAATGACATTTGAAGTGGCGTGAGTCTAAAGAAACACTGAGTTACAGCTGAGTTTAGTAAATATTACATTTTTTTAGACGTAAGACTCTTCGGCGAACAGCAGCTGGTCGAAGTCTGGCTCTGCGGCGGGGTCGCTGCACCTCTTGAGCCACTCGCGGCGTCCCTCCACCAGCGCCAGCGCCACCTGCTGGCTGCTCTGGGGGCTGCTGCGGGGGTGGGACGAGAAGTATTCCTTGACGGCTTTGGTGGCGCAGGGCGACAGGCAGAAGCGGCTCTCTGGGGGGTCGGCCTCGGGGACCTTCAGCCCCGGGTCGCTGGGCAGCCTGGCCCGGGTGGAGGCCCGCTCTACCAGCTGGCGGGCGGGCTCGGACCCCCGGCGCCGCTGCAGCTTGGCGCTGCTCGCCTCCTCCACTGACTGAGACTTGTGGTGTTTGAAGAGGGACAGAGGGGCGGAGGACGGCTTGTAGAACAGAGACGGAGACTGTTTGGGCTCCTCAGGCTGCTGGTTGCTGGTGCTGAGCTGCCGGATGGGGAACCAGGGGGACTTGGGGACCTGGAGGCTCCCGGTGGAGCGGTGGTGGGGCGGGGGGCTGCAGGAGTCCTGCTTCAGGGGGCGGGGCTTCACCTTCACTCCTCCGTCCTTCGAGGCTCTGCGTTTGTTCAGCTTTCCTTTCTCAGGGACAGCTTTCCTCTCGGTCTGTCCTCCCTGCTGGTGGAAACAGAGTTCAGGTTCACTTAAGATATTTACTTATATTTGTCCTTCAGTGACGCTAACTTCAGTCACGTTACAGCTACAACTTGTTTTCCCGATTGATCCCAAACCTCATTAACAGGTCAGAGTCCCAGTTCACCTGTCTCCCCTACATATATCCTCCCTCCTCTGTCTGTCCATCCTCCATCTGTCCTCTAGCCTTTCTCCCGCAATCCCTCCTCTCTATCTGTCCCTCTCTCCCTCTGTCTGTCCCCATCCTTTCTCCCTCACCTCCATCTATCCCTCTCTCTATCCTCTCTCCCTCCTCCTGTCCTCTATCTTCTCTCCGTCTATCCTACCTGTCCCATCTGTCCTCCTCCTCTCTCCCTTCTCCCTCCATAATATGTCCTCTATCCCCACTCTCACTCTCTATCTTCTATCCCTCTGTCTGTCCTCCCTCCAGTTATCAGACAGGACAGGTAGGATAGATGGAGAGAGGACAGTGTGAGGTCCTCTCTATCTGTCCTCTGTCTGTCCTTTATTCCTCATCTGTCCCTCTGTCTATCCTCCCTCACTCTGTTTGTCCTCTCTCCCTCTCATCTCTGTCTGTCCCTCTGTCCTCCATCTATCCTACCTATCCTTTCTGTCCTCCTTCTCTCTCTATCCTCCCTCTCTGTCCTCCATATATCCTCTCTGTCTGTCCTCCCTCCAGCTATCTATCCTCCCTGTCCTCTCTCCTCTGTCTGTCCCTCTGTCCCTCTATCTATCCTTGCACCTCTATCCTCTCTCTGTCCATCCTTTATCTATCCTCTATCCTTCATCTGTCCCTCTACCTATCCTTCCTCTCTCCGTCTGTCCATCTGTCCTCCATCTATCCTACCTGTCCTGTCTGTCCTCCTTCTCTCTCCGTCCGTCCTCTATACCTCTCTATCCTCCATCTTCTCTCCATCTATCTATCCTCCCTGTCCTCTCTCCTCCGTCCCTCTCCAGACATCAGGTTACTCACCCCGGTCTTGTCCTCCTCGTCCTTGTCCAGGTTGTCCTGCTGTGTGAGGGACAGCCTCCGTCCTTTCTTCAGCCAGGAGTTTGGGTGTAGACCTCTGCAGCTCTTGATGGTCCCCCAGTTCACTGAGTCTTTGGGTGGGGACCCTTTAGGACCAGTCCCGGGGTCCGGCTGTCCCCCAGACGTCATGGCGAGGGGCGAGCTGCAGGGGGGCGGAGTCTTGTTGAGGTGGAGTCCCTGTGCGGAGGTCCAGGTGTGGTCCAGAGAGTCCAGGGAGTCCAGGGAGGAGCGTGTTGGAGCGGGGGAGTTAGGGGTGGAGGAGAGGCTGGGGGAGCTCTCCCCGCCCCCCCCTCCTGATCTGCTGGCACCGGGACAGAGTGTGAGTCAGCGTGAGGTTCAGCTTCTTAGAGAGCTCTTCATCATCGTCTTCGTCCTCTGCAGAGAGACCGTCGGTGCACGCTCCCAACTTTGCTGCGTACGCGATGGCCGGCTCCGAGCGCCGCCGCCGCCTGTGCCGGGACAGAGAGTCCAGGCTGGAGGACGGGTCCCCGTCGGGAGCGTCCTGAGGAGAGGACAGGTCTGCGTCCTCTCTCCTGGTCCTGGTCCTGGTCCTGGTCCTCCCCAGTGGGCTGTCTGTGTGTGTCCCGGGTAAGTCCTGGTCCTGGTCGTAGTCGCTGAAGGTGAGGATGGAGTCCAGGCTGCCCTGCAGGTCTTTGGGCCGGATCAGTCTCCGGCTGCAGGGGGCCGGGGACCCCCCCCCGCTGCTGTTGTCCAGCTCGTTCTCCAGACTGTCGTAGGACGAGTCTGTCATGGGGTACAGCCAGGACTCTACACACACACAGGACAGGGACAGATGTCACGACTCAGGACATCAGTCAGCATTTTTCTCTTGAAATTCTACAATTCTACAATGTCATTTACGGAAGCTTTTATCCAAAGCAAGAGATGGTTAGTAATGGAGCTAACAATGAAATATAAACAATGTTTATTGGGATTTTTTCTTTCTTTTCTGACACTTCTGGATAATTAAACAGGAGGGTTAAATGATAACAATGCCTAATCCTTTTTAATTTATCATGCTTTTTATGTTAAATCTCGACCTGAAAATCAACTAAAGCTATCAGCTAAATGTCGTGATATCATGTCTTTACTCTACTATACTACTAAAATACTCTTATATTGTTTCCTAAATGTTTAAGTAATATTCTACCTGATCCCATCTCGTCAGTGTCGAGTCGTTGTGGCGGTCCTCCAAACAGCGAGGACGGCTCCTCCCCCAGAATCTGCTGACAGTGTTCGATCATAAACTTCACCAGCTCACAAACCTGCAGCCGACAAGAGGAAGATTCATATGAGACGAGTGAAACAACTCAGATTAATTTATCGTTGTTCTAGTGTAGCTACACTAACTGTTCCCAAGGCTGTGTGGAAGCACTCTGACTCTCAATTTCACCATTTAAACTTCCTCTTGTGTTGGGGTTTTAGGTTTTAAATGTATAAAAGTACCACACAACGTTAGTTTATTGAGGCTTTTTGACTTTGTGACGTCTTTTCTTTTACCTCTATTTAGTTGGTTTGATTTGCTTGATTGGTTGTTGTTTGTTTGCAAATCTACATTTTGTATTATTACTTATTCTGCTTTTTATTTTGTATTTAAGTTCTATTTTTGACACAAAATAGTAAATATATAGAGATCAAAAAAACACCATATATGTTAATATCAAAATTTTAAAAATTAAATTGAAAAAAAGTTATTTGAGAGATGTATTCTAATACCCATCAGTAATAGTCAGGTAACATAACAACCTTTTATGTATTTATATAATTCTCTTGAGGTTCATTTTACCATTTTTAAAAACTGAAACAAGGGGTAAGCTGTCAAAAGAAAAGCCCACACCCAAAATATTAAAACTAATCTTTTCATGGGTTAGGAATTCTAACAAGACAACCAAGAGGTAAGAAACAAATTGGATGATAAATTATTGTTTTGAGGGTATTTTATGAATCATTTAATGCAGGGATAGTAACAGCTAAGCTAGTAAACACAAGAGGAAGGTTAAAAGTGCCTAATTTCTGTGGTTTTGCAGGACACTGTCTCCACATTTCAGAAAGTCAAACTGCTCTAAAATTAGACCTATAAAGCTGATTTGGGACATTCCTGAGAAAAGCTTTATGTGCTTCTGCGCTCATTAACAGGAATTACCAAACACAAAATGCTCCAAAAATAACATTCAGTTGACCGTTTAAGCAGCTCAACGTCAGTGTGAATGAAACTACAAAGAATAAAGTTGATGACAGCAACTAAAAGAACAATATACTAAAATATCCTGTAAATATTTTCATCGTAATGTGACTTTTTCATAATATTTAATATCAAATTAGACAGTAGAGGATATTTTCCTGACCCCAGGCCAACAAAGGTTCCTCTATTGTTTCTTGAGATTGCAACAAAGCTTAGACTCATTGAATTGTTTTGCAACATGAGAACAATTCTGGGTGTCAGAAATAGCAGGAATAGCTGGCTGGGTTGAATTCCTCAGTGTGTTGGCTTGAATATTGTTGAAATCAGTTTTAATAATTTACTGGAGATTTTAAATGTTTTTTAGTATGAATGCTCAAAGTTTCAGCTCTGATTCCAGGTCAGATTGTTTTTCTTACACTTATAAATAAACACATTTTATTTATTTGACCTGAAAATCTGGGGGGGAAAAATTGAAATTAAATACTAAAACTGGTTAAGTTAGTAACTGCAGCCAGTTTCAGCCAAGTAAAAATAAAAATAAAATTAAAAATCATTCTAATTCTAACTTGACTTCACATTCTGAGTCAAGATAATGATGTTGTATCTTAATTCTCCTGATTGTAAACAGATAAACTGACCAAGACTATCACTAAAACATCTCATAATGTTGCATTCACCTGACAAACTCAACTGTTTTTATTACAGTAGTCCAACTTAAAGGATCATTTTCATTTCTGCCCCTCTCTTACCTTCTTAGTTTCTTCTCCCTCCACCTCAGGGCTGCACGGTGCTCCAGGAGGCCAAAGCATGCTGGGAGCGATGCACACCGACAGGTTGAAAGTGGTCATCTGGTTCTCGTGGGCGTTGGCCTGGATGCCGTGCAGCATGGCGAGCAGGTAGCGCAGCAGCAGGGCGTTTTCTTTGGGGAGGCGGCGAATCATCCTGCAGAAAGACAGAAAAAATATGTATAAAAAATATATATGTATCAGTCTTTAAGAAGAGACGATTCTTGTTTGATTTGTTGCATCAGGTGTCTAAAAAGTAGGGCTGGGTTTTTAGAGTCAATTTTGGGCTCAAAATCGATAGTAAATTTCATTTTCTAATATATTTTTTTAAATATATTTTTAGATCAGATCAGTTAAGACAACAGTGTGTAGAAAAAAAATATTAATAATAAAAATAAATATATATATATATACACACACACATACATAAAATATATATAAAATAAAATAATTAAAAAATAAATAAAATAATAAAACAATAAAACATACATATAATAAAATAATTAAACATACATATCATTTTCTAATATTGATTCATAAATCCTGAGATCACTCTTTATATGTATACTTCTATTCTGGTGCCTACCAGAATAAAAATATACATATAAACGTACCACGTAGTGGTATATTTTCCCCAGAAATAATAGAAAAACATATTTTGATTATATTTTGTGGTGTCCAAAATTTGCCAAAAAAAGTCAAACTATAGAATGTCGATTTTTGTCAAATATTATCGAATTTTAAAAATGCCTAAAAAATTTTAAAATTGTTTTATTATAGTCTGTTCATATTAGAGCATAATGTGGCCAGAAATAACAGAAATCACCATATTTTGAGATGTCCAAGATCTAAAAAAAAAAGTCATACGAATGTCGAAATTTTTCGTGAAAAAGTCATAACATTTTTAAATGCCCCGAAACTCTCAAAATGGTCTTATTATTGACTGTTGATACACGTAGTTGTTTATTTTTTCCCAAAAATAACAGAAAAACATCATATGTTGAGATGTCAAAGAATTTGAAAAGAAGTCATACTAAATGTCGATTTTTGTCAAAAATGGTCACATTTGAAAAATGCCTAAAAATGTTAAAAATTGTCTTATTATAGTCTGTTGATACATATTGGAGCATAATCTGGCCAGAAATAACAAAAAACACCATATTTTGAGATGTTCAAAATTTGAAAAGAAGTCATAGCGACCGTTTTAGACAGAGACAGGATAGAGTGTGTGCATGTTACCTCTTTACGTCCTGCACTTGTTCTTCCTCCTCCTCCTCTTCCTCCAGCACGTCCATCCATTCCTCGTGCAGCTCACAACACAACAAGCTGCTCGGGATGCTGCGCAAGAAGTCCTGGAAACAAGCAACACAAAGGTTTCTGTAAGATGTGTCACTCCAAATAAGAAAAGGTATCACACAGAATTTAAAAATATATTATACAAATCATTGTTTATTGCTCCTCTTGCTTTGGAATTTGTGTTAATTAGTAAACAAGGTGTGTTCATTTGTATATTCATAAATATAAATCATTAATATGCTGCACTGTAAATATGTGACATGCACTCGTAAACAAACTTTCAGTGATCCCTCCAGATAATAACACTTTATAATCCAGATTACAATAACAAGATAATCTATGCTCCTCAGGTGTGAACAGCTTGTCCTAACGTGGCTGAGTGGGATGGAGCGGATTAATTTTGTGCTCACAGATGTGGGTCAATAAGGTAACTAACACAGTGATTTCAAGTTCATCGTTTACTTTTGTTGTCAACAGTGGACGCAAACCCCGACCTCCTGGGGGAAAGTTGTACGCTCCTCCATCCACCAAACCCCCTCAAAAAAAAGTCATACTATAGTATGTCGAAATTTTTCGGGAAAAAGTCATAAAATTTTAAAATGCCCCAATCCTTTTAAAATAGTCTTATTATAGTCTGTTGATACATGTAGTAGAATTTTTTTCCAGAAATAACCAAAAAAACATACTATTTTGAGATGTCCAAAATTTGAAATTCGAAAAAAAAGTCATACTATAGCATGTCGTTTTTTGTCAAAAATGGTCAAATTTTAAAATGCCTAAAACTGCTAAAAATGGGTCAATTATAGTCTGTTGATACATATTAGAGTATAATATGGCCAGAAATGACAGAAAAACACCATATTTTGGGATGTCCAAAAATGACCCCCTCAAAAAAAAGTCATACTATAGTATGTCGAAATTTTTCAGAAAAAGTCATAAAATTTTTAAATGCCTCGAAACTCTCAAAACGGTCTTATTATAGTCTGTTTATATGTGTAGTAGGGTGGCTTTTCCTGAAATAACAGAAAAACATCATATTTTGAGATGTCCAACCACCAGCCCCATCCTCCAACCACCAAGTCCGAAAACTTAATTGACCTCAAGTTCGAGAACGATCGTGACTTCAAAACCGTTTACTCTTGTTGACTCGCTTGGGAGTGATCCCTGACCTCCTGGGTGGAAGTCCGGCGCTTGTCGCAGCCAACCACCAGCCCCAAAAATCACAGTATGCCAATAAAGTCACAGTCTTCAACTAACTTTAAAAACTCCAGCTATAATAAAGACGTGGTCTCTTGTCAGAGGAAGCTGGAACTCTCCACTGTCCAGAGTGTCCCGCAGCTCCCGCACAGCCCGAGCCCCCGCAGGCCGACGGAAGATCCCCCGTGTCCACGAACCCTCGTGGTACAGAAATGCCATCATGTCCTGGTGAAACAGAAGGTCAGTATGTGAAGTGGGTTTTTAAATTAATAATAAAGAAATAGAAAAAATAAATTTTGCCTGTCATACTATATAGCATGTCGATTTTTGTCAAAAATGGTCAAAATTAAAAAATGCCTAAAAATGCTTATTATAGTCTGATGATACTTGTAGTATGTTGGCTTTTCCAGAAATAACAAAAAAACCATCATATTTTACATATTTTTTTAAAAATTTGAAAAAAGCATGTCGATTTTTGTCAAAAATTGTCAAATTTTAAAATGCCTAAAAATCCTAAAAATGGTCTTATTATAGTCTGTTGATACATATTAGAGCATAATCCGGCCAGAAATAACAAAAAGACACCTTATTTTGTGGTGTGAAAAATTTGAAAGAAAGTCATACTATAGCATGTCGTATTTTTTGGTGAAAAAGTCATAAAATTTTTAAATGTCCCGAAACTCTGAATATGGTCTTATTATAGTCTGAAGGTACGTGTAGTAGTATTTTTTTTTTCAAAAATAACAAAAAACACCATATTTTGAAATGTCCAAAATTTGAAAAAAATAAAATAAAGAAATACAAAAAATAAATCGTGCCTGTCATACTATGATAGTGTCAATTTTTGTCAAAAATGGTCAAATTTTAAAATGCCTAAAAATCCTAAAAAAGGTCTTATTATACTCTGTTGATACATATTAGAGCATAATCTGGCCAGAAATAACAAAAAGACACCTTATTTTGAGGTGTGCAAAATTTGAAAGAAAGTCATACTATAGCATGTCGATTTTTGTCAAAAATTGTCAAATTATTACCAGTCACTCACCAGTACGGGCTTGGGCAGCGTGTCCTCCACACAGACGGAGCTGAGCGGCTGAGCGAACAGGCAGCCGCGAGCCGAGCTGGAGAGAGACAGCTCGTTCAGGTGGGAGGAGGAGCCTCTCCAGAAGGCCCAGGTGATGAGGGAACGCCTCCTTTTAAAAGACTTCTGACTCCACTCTGGAAAAAAAAAACACAATGCACCAG
Organism: Centropristis striata; assembly: GCF_030273125.1. Classification (NCBI taxonomy): domain Eukaryota; kingdom Metazoa; phylum Chordata; class Actinopteri; order Perciformes; family Serranidae; genus Centropristis; species Centropristis striata. The sequence goes on along the minus strand of NC_081540.1, from coordinate 5,835,338 downwards.
AATGCATAAGCAAAAAGTCCTATTTTTTCTCACTTGTGGCCAAGAAATAACAAAAAAACACCATATATTGGGATGTCCAAAAGTGACCCCCTCAAAAAAAAGTCATACTACATATAGCATGTTGAAATTTTTCGGTAAAAAGTCATAACATTTTCAAATGCACCGAAACTCTCAAAATGATCTTATTTTAGTCTGCTGATACGTGCAGTAGGGTGGCTTTCCCAGAAATGACAGAAAAATACAATATTTTGAGTTGTCCAAAATCTGAAAAAAAGTCATACTATAGCATGTCAATATCGGGCAAAATTATTAAAATTTTAAAATGCCTAAAACTGCTCAAATTGGGTCAAGTATAGTCTGTTGATACATATTAGAGCATAATATGGCCAGAAATGACAGAAAAACAGCATATTTTGGGATTTCCAAAAATGACCCCCTCAAAAAAAAGTCATACTATAGTATGTCGATTTTGGTCAAAATTGGTCAAATTTTAAAATGCCTAAAACTGCTAAAAAATTGGTCAATTATAGTCTGTTGATACATATTAGAGTATAATATGGCCAGAAATGACAGAAAAACACCATATTTTTGGATGTCCAAAAATGACCCCCTCAAAAAAAAGTCATACTACAGTATGTTGAAATTTTTCGGGAAAAAGTAAAAAAAAATATCAAACGCCCCGAAACTCTCAAAACAGTCTTATTAAAGTCCTATTTTTTCTCACTTTTTTTTTTTAAAGACTGATGAGCTCACCTGCAGGTACGTGCAGCGTTTCAGCCGGCCGAGGTTTCATGATGAACTGGCACTGCTTGTACACCTGCATCTGCTCCACCTGCATGGCCCGCTGTCTGTCTGCGTCCCTGCAGCCTCCCTGAGACATCGTGTGTCTCACATGACTCATCTGGATGCTGAAGGGAAACTCATGACCTGAGACAGAGGACAAGAGGCAGCATCACTCCCTGCAGGCGTCTTAAACTTCATCTATCACACCAATGTCAAGATTTGGAGCAGAACTTCTCAAACTTTTTCTCTTCTTCAGAAATAATTGTAGCATTTTTTTTTTTTAGGACAACCTCCGTCACTGACCGATCAGAGGATAGGGGGCGTTGTCCCTCTTGGAGATGACCCACAGCTGGAAGTCTTTCACATTTCCCTGAGCCAAACAGAGACACAAAGAGCTCATAAGAACAAGAACAGTACAGCGAGCTGCCCTCTGTAGAAACCACACAGGCTGTCCTGCACAGCAGAGAAGTACCAGAAGCGAAGATGCGACAAAGAAAAGTATTCTGTGTCAGTGTTCACATGCCGAGTGTTTGTATCACATGGAACTCGCACAACCGAGCTGTTAGGAAGCTGCAGGGCTTCTGGGAAAACATCTTCCTGTGTTTGGTGAGAAAAAGTTTCATATCTGAGGACGTTCTGAGATAAGAAGCGTCTTTTCTACACACACAATCTTGAAACGAATGCCTTAGATTTGTTTTTATTGTGACCGAGAAGATAAAAACTGTTGGATGTGACGGTGGAATTGTTTCTAAAGAACCTCTGACCTTGACATTTCTTACTGATATTATTTAAAAATGTTTAGTCTGTTTGTAATAACAACTGGTTTCATTTCTGTCGGTCACATTCTTCATTCATTCAACTAACTAAAACCGATTTTCTGTCTGTTTCTCCTTCAATTTTATGACAAACATTCATCTGGATAACTTCACACTTGGCTGTTGTGGTTATAGCTCCGATGGTAAAGCCATTGCCCACTGACTGGAGGACTGGCGGTTCAATCCATGGAAGTCTGGAGATATTGAACTTGAATGTGTGACTCTACTGGTAAAAAGGGTAGAGAGTTTGTTTCAAGAGAAACGAACAGCTCAGGGGGGAATACACCATAGTAGTATAAAAGCTTTCAATTATCGCTGTGGAAATGCTTCAGAAAATCAAATTTAAAATACTAAAAATGGCCCAACTAAAGTCTGTTGATACATATCAGAGCATAATTTTGAGGCTGTATGATATTGGATTTGAGGTATCCAATACCTGAAAAAAGTCAGACGATAGCATGTTGAAATTTTTTCAGGAAAAAGTCATAAGATCCAAAACTGTCAAGATATTCTTAATATAGTCTGTTGATTCACGTAGTGGTATATTTTTTTTCAGAAATAGCAGCAAATCACCGTATTTTGATAGCATGTCGATTTTGGTCAAAATTGGTCACATTTTAAAATGCCTAAAATGGCCCAATTATAGTCTGTTGATACATATGAGAGCATAATATGGCCAGAAATGACAGAAAAACACAATATTTTGGGATGTCCAAAAATGACCCCCTCAAAAAAAAGTCATACTATAGTATGTCGAAATTTTTCGGGAAAAAGTCATAAAATTTTAAAATGCCCCAATACTTTTAAAATAGTCTTATTATAGTCTGTTGATACATGTAGTAGATTTTTTTTCCAGAAATAACCAAAAAAACATACTATTTTGAGATGTCCAAAATTTGAAATTCGAAAAAAAAGTCATACTATAGCATGTCGTTTTTGGTCAAAATTGGTCAAATTTTAAAATGCCTAAAACTGCTAAAAATGGGTCAATTATAGTCTGTTGATACATATTAGAGCATAATATGGCCAGAAATGACAGAAAAACACCATATTTTGGGATGTCCAAAAATGACCCCCTCAAAAAAAGTCATTGTCGAAATTTTTCGGTAAAAAGTCATAAAAAATGTAAATGCCCCGAAACTCTCAAAACGGTCTTATTATAGTCTGTTTATACGTGTAGTAGGGTGGCTTTTCCTGAAATAACAGAAAAACATATTTTGAGATGTCAAAATTTTGAAAAAGTCATACTATAGGATGTCAATGTTTGACAAAAATGGTCAAATTTTAAAACTGCCTAAAAATGCTTGAAATGGTGTTATTATAGTCTGATGATACATATGAGAACATAATGTTTCGAGAAATAACAAAAAAACTACATATTTTGAGGTGTCCAAAATCTGAAAAAGTCATACAATAGCATGAGACAATTACCACGAGAAAAATATCTTATGTCGAGATAACGAGATAAATAAATAATCACAAGAAACCATCTCGAGAAACATTCTTGTTATGTCGAGATAAAGACATAAATACCTATCTTATGTCGAGATAAAGAGATAATTACCTATCTTGTTTTATGTCGAGATAAAGAGATAATTACTTGTTTTATGTCGAGATAAAGAGATAATTACCTTTCTTGTTTTATGTCGAGATAAAGAGATAATTACTTGTTTTATGTCGAGATAAAGAGATAATTGCCTTTCTTGTTTTATGTCGAGATAAAGAGATAATTGCCTTTCTTGTTTTATGTCGAGATAAAGAGATAATTACCTTTCTTGTTTTATGTCGAGATAAAGAGATAATTGCTTGTTTTATGTCGAGATAAAGAGATAATTACTTGTTTTATGTCGAGATAAAGAGATAATTGCCTTTCTTGTTTTATGTCGAGATAAAGAGATAATTACCTTTCTTGTTTTATGTCGAGATAAAGAGATAATTGCTTGTTTTATGTCGAGATAAAGAGATAATTACTTGTTTTATGTCGAGATAAAGAGATAATTGCCTTTCTTGTTTTATGTCGAGATAAAGAGATAATTGCTTGTTTTATGTCGAGATAAAGAGATAATTGCCTTTCTTGTTTTATGTCGAGATAAAGAGATAATTGCCTTTCTTGTTTTATGTCGAGATAAAGAGATAATTGCTTGTTTTATGTCGAGATAAAGAGATAATTACTTGTTTTATGTCGAGATAAAGAGATAATTGCCTTTCTTGTTTTATGTCGAGATAAAGAGATAATTGCTTGTTTTATGTCGAGATAAAGAGATAATTGCCTTTCTTGTTTTATGTCGAGATAAAGAGATAATTACCTTTCTTGTTTTATGTCGAGATAAAGAGATAATTACTTGTTTTATGTCGAGATAAAGAGATAATTGCCTTTCTTGTTTTATGTCGAGATAAAGAGATAATTACCTTTCTTGTTTTATGTCGAGATAAAGAGATAATTGCTTGTTTTATGTCGAGATAAAGAGATAATTACTTGTTTTATGTCGAGATAAAGAGATAATTGCCTTTCTTGTTTTATGTCGAGATAAAGAGATAATTGCTTGTTTTATGTCGAGATAAAGAGATAATTACTTGTTTTATGTCGAGATAAAGAGATAATTGCCTTTCTTGTTTTATGTCGAGATAAAGAGATAATTACCTTTCTTGTTTTATGTCGAGATAAAGAGATAATTGCTTGTTTTATGTCGAGATAAAGAGATAATTACTTGTTTTATGTCGAGATAAAGAGATAATTGCCTTTCTTGTTTTATGTCGAGATAAAGAGATAATTGCTTGTTTTATGTCGAGATAAAGAGATAATTACTTGTTTTATGTCGAGATAAAGAGATAATTGCCTTTCTTGTTTTATGTCGAGATAAAGAGATAATTGCCTTTCTTGATTTTACTACTGTAAGTTGTTTATTTACCTTTCTATCGTGGCTCAATGCAAAGCAATAAAGATTCTGATTCCTAACGTGAATTTTATGTGAATCTTTAGTAGTTATGTTGTTTGGATATAAACCATATAACATATACATATAAAACAACATACACCCATCCAAAACAAACACACAAACAAACGCAAACAGCCACAGTTTAATCACAGAGGAGATTTCTAAATGAATACAAATAAACTTTAATTTATAGACAGTGCAAAGAAAATATCTGAACCTGGAAAGTGCCAGAATATAAAAAATAAGCAGATAAATAATGGATATAAAACCGCCACATATGAATTAACAGGATAATGGAGAGTCATAAATAAATAATAATAGCAGAAGGAGAAAATAAGAGAGAAAAGCTCCTCTGAGATGACTGTAAAAGGGCGCCAAACTCGGTCAAATTTACTCGGAAAATATACAAATTTTCTCTTCAATCACACAGAATATAATTAATAATCAAGTGTGAAAGAGAGGGAGGTCATGCAGTAAGAATTATATTAATTTACAGTGTTATTTTGGGGAAAAAGCAGCATTCTGGTCTCCACATTCTCACAGCAAACAGACACACATTCAGCATGTATCAGACATTTCTTTTCTTCACTCACGATGATGCTGAACTGCTGCAGGGCCAGTCGGATCACCTCATTGGTTGAGTCTGAGTTGCTGACTGGCAGCGTCTTGGTCTGATCGGAGCAGAAGGACATTACTAACGTATATTGCTGCAGCATTGCTACAAATTTACTCTCATCACAGACATTACAGACTTACAACAGCAAAAGAATTGATGCCCTTCCCGTACACTCTCAGAGGAATGGTTTTAGGTTCTTCCTTCTCCTTCTCTTCTTTGATCCGACTGCAGAGGAAACCAGAAACATCAGATTTCTTACAGTAGAGACACACTTTATGTTGATGCACAGAGGCTGAGTTTACCTCTTGAGGAGGGAGAGCCATTTCTCCTTCTGTTCGGCTGAGCTGAGGGGAACATGGAGAAGATGTTATGAGAAGATTTCAGGTGAAGCGTGAGGGATAACATTCAGTTTGACAGGTTTTATCTTCTCATCTGGTCTGTTTTCTGGTAATTTGGCATGTCCCCTAAATTTGAAAAACTACTATAGCATGTTGTATTTTGTCAAAAATGGTCAGATTTTGAAATGCCTAAAATACTAAAGATGGCCCAATTAGTCTGTTGATACATATTACAGTACAATCTGTTCAAAAATTACAGCAAAACACCATATTTTAAGGTATCCAAAATTTGAAAAAAGTCATACTATAATATGTCGTTTTTTGTCAAGAATGGTCAAATTTTAAAATGCTTAAAAATGCTTAAAATGGCCCGATTATGATCTCTTGATACTTATTAGAACAAAATGTGGCCAGAAATAACAAAAAAAAACAAAAATTTTGAGGTGTCCAAAATTTGAAAAAAGTCATACTATATTTTGTCAAAAATGGTCAAATTTTAAAATGCCTAAAAATGCTCAAAAAGGCCCATTTATGGTCTGTTGATACTTATTAGAACAAAATGTGGCCAGAAATAACAAAAAAACACCATATTTTGAGGTGTCCAAAATTTGAAAAAACTCATACTATAGCATGTTTTTTTGTCAAAAATGGTCAGATTTTAAAATGCCTAAAAAATTCTAAAAATGGCCCATTAAAAGTCTGTTGATACATATTACTTTATAATCTGTCTAAACATGACAGAAAAACAAAATACAAAATATTTTTGAGATGTCTAAAATTTGAGTAAAAGTCATACTATAGCTTGTCAAATTTTAAAATATCTAAAAATGCTTAAAATGGTCTTATTATAGTCTGGTGATACATAATGTGGCCAGAAATTACAGAAAAACACCATATTATGAGTTGTCCAAAAACTGAAAAAACCCCACCATATCTATGTTGAAAATCTTCAAAAAAAGGTAATAAAATTCTACACAAAAGGATCCCCAAATCAAGAATAAACCTCTGTTTATCTGTGTGTGTGTGTGTGTTACCTGAAGGTAGCCACACAGTTGCAGGTGGGCCAGCCCATGACGAAGCTCCTCTCGGGGCTGGTGCTGCCCTCACACACCTCGTCCATGCAGCCGGCCGTCCACATCTCACACACACACACCTGGGCCTTCTGCTTGAAGTTGTTGGCCGATCTGTGAGCAGAGGAGCTCTAATTTTAACCGCAGACTCCAGGTATTAACCTGATTCACCTGCGAAGGCCGAGAGCGGCAGCCAAAACGTTGCTGAAGGATAAAAATACAGCGACACTCTTGTTCTTACTTGGCTTTGGCGATGAGCAGCGTGTCGTTGAACAGGAAGAGGTGCCGGTCCTGAGTCTGCATGCCGGTCTTCAGCTGGGCGTGTCCATGCAGCAGGAACGACCTGTCGGAGCCGGACAGGAAGGACTGGACCAGGGAGCAGGTCTCTGGGCACACAGGGGCCAGGCAGCTCTCTCTGGAAAACAAACACTCATCATAAATAGGTTTGATTTGACAAACACACAAACTAAAGAAGGGTTTCTGAAAAACTGCACAGAATGTTTCCTAAATAATTTATTTCTCAGCTTCTGTATCTGATAGAGACATGAAATAAAAATCAATTAAATGCTCAAACTCTTGGCTTTAACTCTCGAGCATTGCCATTACCCTCAAGTGCAGAAGTAAATTTGTGAGTTTATTAGCCGCAAATTTGTTTTTTTTCTTGTAACTTTGTGAGTATATTCCCTTAAAATTGTGATTTTTTTTTCTCTGAATATTGCCCTCTCCTTCCCCAGCTCCTTTTATTTATTTTTTTCCCCCTTTTGTCCTAATATGCTGTCGTACAAACCTGCCAGCATGTTGTGGAGTTAAAAAGGTTAAAGGCTCATCTCGGGTGAAATATAAAGTTATAAATAAACAAGTTAATGTCATTAAAATTTGTGACATTTATAAATATGTCCCCGTCCAGCTTGTGTAGAGTTTGAAACTCCTCTGACAGTTTGTATTACAGTAACGTGACCGACTGCTAATGCTCGGCAGCTGCTAACTCGTGGGGTCATGTTTGTGGATGACCTGCAGTGATTCAGTCAGCCTCGTGTGTTATGATGGCCGAGTGCCTCTTTAATCAGATTATTCACTTCAGATCTGTGTCTCCGTCCCTCATCAACAAACACAGAACAGCTTCCAAATACCTGGAGACATTTCTGTACATTGAGTCTGCATGATCCACTGTGACTTGTGTTTGGGATTTCATCCAGATAAGTGATCAAAGTCTTCATTATCCAAATCGTGTTATGTGATTGGGAGTCATGTGTGCAGAGTTGGGTCAATCTGCAGATCAGAAACTCAACAGAACAGAACTTTAATCTATAAAATGATGCTTTTTCAAAAGCTGTTTATTGTTCCAAAATCACTGGCAGCTTTATTGTTGGAATAACTATTTAATCTACTAGATTATGACCAGGTTGCCAGTTGAAAAAGAAACCTGACACTTTAAAAATGGACCAATTATAGTCCGTTGATACATATAAGATAAGTTCAAAAATGTCAGGAAAACCCCATATTATGAGATGTCCAAAATCTGAAAAAAAGTCTTGTCGATTTTTGTCAAAAATGATCAAATTTTAAAATGCCTAAAAATGGTCTTATTATAGTCTGTTGATACACATTAGAGCATAATATGGCATAATAAAATGACAGAAAAACACCTTATTATAAGATGGTTAATATCTGGAAAAAAAACCCCTCATATTATAGCATGTCAATTTTTGTATAAAAAAATGGCAGAATTTTAAAACCTCTAAAATTGCTAAAAAAAATAAAAATGGCTCAATTATAGTCTGTTTATTACATGTAGCAGTATATATTTTTCCAGAAATATTTTTTTCCCAATAAACAGAAAAACAGCATATTTTAAGATGTCCAAAATTTAAAGACAATGTCAAAATTTTGTCAAAATGGTCAAGTTTAAAAATGCCTAAAAATGGCCCAATTATAGTCTGTGAAAAAAATAAATAAAATAAGAATAAATTAATTTCTGAAATTCCTGACATATTCTGCTCCAATATGTCCAGAATTTCAGAAATTGATTTATTCTTATTCTTATTTTATTTATTTTTTTTGCATACAATACTATGATTTTTTGAGATATTATACTATACAATGTTTTTTTTTCTCTTCTCTCTGAAGACACATTTATTACTTCTTTGCGGTTAAATGAGGCGAGTCTGGTTTCTGAAAACAAAAAAAAACCAGCACAAGCTCAGCCCGACTGTGTGTCAGATTGTGAGTTATTCAGGCTTCACACTTTAACCTCCAGCACATTTACACTCTGACACTCGGATCATTGCAACCATGTGTTAAAAAAGCAGTCAAACTGCTCAGCTTCAAAACTTTCTGGCTGTTTGCTCTGTGATATAGTTCACCTCTGTGTGTTTGCTGAACATGAGTCGGGGTCAGTGGATCAGTGGGGCGCTCCACCTCTGCAGGAGCTCTTTAACGAGGTTATTTCTTCTTCACTTTCTCTCCATATGTTCAAAGACGAGGCTATGAATAGATCCCTGATCCTCTGATAAGTCTGGCCACATGAGGATAATCTACCTGAGTGGATTCAACACCTCGCTCTGGGTCGAGCCTGGGACCTGTGAGTGTGTGTGTGAATGTGTGTGAATTTGTGTGTGTGTGTGTGTGGTCTCAGGGTCCTGACCTCAGCGACCTCTGTGTAAGTGATTCTAAGGAGGTTATAACTGCTCTGATCCTCGTGTTGAGCTGCAGGGGAACATGCAAACAGCTGGAATCATCTGCAGGAAGTCCAGAACAAACTGTTGTTCACATCAGGACGCATTTATAGAAGTTTAGGCTGAGATTTTTGCAGAAAATTCATGGTAAAGCTTGTGTATATGCACCTGCACCAGAGGGGCCAGCTGCAGCAGGAGAGATAAAAGTTCCTCCTGCAGCTTGACGTGTTTCTCAGCGTACCTGTTGAGAGTCTTGGACCTGGTGAGAGCCTTGGTGAGGACCAGAGACGGAGCAGACTGACGCCGATAACTCTGAGACTTCATCCTCTGGAAGACACAAAGACAGACTATAAATTAATGCAAATAAAATGCACAGAATGGCAACGTTTCCTAAATAGTTTATTTCTCAGCTTCTGCAGCAGATAGAGACATAAAATGAAAAACATTTCGAAGCTTAAACTCTTTGGCTTCTCAGCCTCTGTAGCACATAGAAATATGAAATGAAAACTGTCTGAAAGCTGAAACTCTTGGCTTTAAGTGTAAATCATTGCCTTGTCTTTAAGTGCATAAACATTTTTTAAAAACATTAATAAACAACAACAAATAGAAGCAAAACATTCCTATTAAATATGTTTTTTTCTCAAAAATGTGTGAGTTTTTTCTTGTAAATTTGTGAGTTTATTTCTCATAAATTTGTGAGTTTTTTTTCTCGTAAATTTGTGATTTTCTTTGTTGTAAATTTGTGAGTTATTTCTTGTATATTTGTGATTTTTTTCTTGTAAATTTGTGAGATTTTTCTTGTAAATTTGTGAGTTTTTTTCTTGTAAATTTGTGATTTATTCTTGCAATTTCTGATTTTTTTTAGTAGACTGACGATAACTCTGAGACTTCATCCTCTGAAAGACACAAAGATAGAGAATAAATTATTGCAAATAAAGAGTTTATCCGATGACTGCTATTATTCACATGTTAAAGAGAGTCACATTTATATTTCAGCAGTAAGTGGACTGTGTGTGTTTCCACTCAAAAGTCTTAAAACACATCAAACACCTGTAAAATGATGTTAAAGGAACCATTTAACGCGGTGCACAGCAGAAAGCTCCCACAGAGCGCTCTGCTGCAGGATTATGTCATGTTTACTCTCTGCTGGTTCGTTACATAAGAACCCTAATGTTCTCTGCATCCATCACGTCGATGGACGGTCCGTGGCCTCCGCAGAGACGGGAACGCCAGATTGAAGCCGGAGAATTTAAACACGCAGGAATGTCGGAGCAGGTGACGACAACACAGAGCGCTCTGTGTCTGCCGTGACTCTCTGACCTCTCCCACACTTACTCACACCGCCACAAAGGTGTGCAGATTTACCTCTTTATTTCTGATTTTATACATAATTTTAATTACAATATTTATGTATTTATTAAACAACAGGAGGAAAAGGGGATAAAATAAAATAAATATAAAAAAATAATAGAATAATATTAATATATATATTTAATAATAAACTACCAAATAATACTTTTTTATAAATGATAAAAGAAAATGTAAGTCTTTCACTCTACTTTCAATTTTAATCTTCTATCTTATTAATAACTAAATAGAATAAGAAACAACAGAAGGGGAGAAAAGGTATATATATGTATATATATTTATTATAAACTACCAAATAATACTAATAAATAAATAATAATAACATTTTTTTAAATAAATACATAAATACAAAAATAAATGAATAAATAAAAAACACCTGTGATATATTTCCAAAGTCTTTCACTCTACCAAATAATAAATTGTTTTTTAAAAAATAAATATAAACAATAAAATAAGAATAAAAAACAGCACACACCAGGGATACATTTTCAAAGAAATAATAAAATAATATAAAAAAATAATAATAATAAACTACCAAATTTTCTTTTCTTAAATGAATAAATAAATAATTCATTGTTGATTTAAAAAAAAAGTATAAATACATTTCAAATTAAAAGTATTTAACTTTACTTGTCAATCCTTTAATCCACTTCTGTCAAATGGGGGAAAACAAATTAATAGATAAAAATAAATAGACAAAAATAAATAAAATAAATAAATAAAATAATAGCTACATCAGCAGCAAACCCCTCAGTTGTAGAAGAAGGAATGTGTTTACTCTTCAGGTGGTATTATAACTGATCAAATAAAATAAAATAAAAAACAAAGATGTAAACATAAACATAATGGCGTGTTCATATTTTCTTTTTTGTCACATATGTCTGAAGTCTAAGTGTCCATGTGTGACACCAAACTTTAACTATTTATTACAGTAAATAAAAAGAGTTTGTATTGTGCAGCCATATGGAGACCCTTTTGTTTTTCTGAGCTGGATCTTATTATCCTGGTTTCCTCAGAGGCTCATTAAAGTTTAATTTAATCTAATTGTAGGAGGATTTGTGAGTGTGGAGCGAGGTGACAAGGTTACATAACACACTTCTTTCATTGTATGTCGGATTAACACCGTCACCTCATACTTAATGTGGTCGGATGGGTATACTGTAAGATATTAATCCAATTAATGCAGGTTTTCTTTTGCTATATTTGTTTTTATTGCAACATTTCAGCTGTTAGACATTCATTTTCTTTTCCTGATGAAGGTTTAACAGCAGAAACGTTGTATTGAATAAATAACTTTGCAAGTTAGACAGCATGCTGCATATTTTTTTATCTCCTTTATTTACACATTTTTTTTTCCTGTTTTGAGAAGTTTCATGATTGAGACTATAATAAAGATGAGGTTTATCATCTAGTTAATATTTTTTATTTAGCATTGATTTATTTCCCAGTGTTTCATTATTTCCATACTTGCTTTATTTCTCTTTATACAATTAAAGTCATCATTATAATATTTGAGCTAAAGGCGAACATGCTGATGCAACAAAATAATTAAATAATACTTTCAAAAAAGTTTGTTTTTAAATCTTATCATTGAAAACAATTTTAGCAGTTTTTAATAATTAAAAAAAATACAACAAGCCTCTTTTTGTTTTTTTAAACAACAGAAGAAAAAGGGGGAGAAAATAAAAAATAATATCAAATAAAAATAATATAATAAATAATAATATAAATACAATTAATACATATATATATATATATAAACTGCCAAATATTATTGCTTCCTTTAAATTAAAAATTAAACATTCAATAAAATGTTTATCATAAGGTCAAAAAAAGAAAAAAAGAAAAGGTAAAAAAAAACGTTAATCATAAAAAATGTAAATTAAATTAACATTAAAATTAAATTAAATTAAAAAAGTTAAGGATGATTGTAAGGGCCCATGACTGACAGGGTCCTAAAAATCTTAGTATGTTAGTAAAAAATATATATTATTAACCTGTCGCCTTAAGAGAATCATGTCTTCCCATTGTTGCTAATAAAATTAACAGTTTTTTGTCTTTGTTTGCTAATTTATAATAACAAATATTTTTTGCCGACCATCATTTGCTGCAGGTAAACCATCCACTGTAGACAACTTTCCCTGTCACATATTTCACTGAAACCGACCGACAGCCATCAAACTCTGCAGGCTAGAAAATGAAAAGCTCCACAGTGAGAAAAGATCAATCCAGCTCCACACATTTCTGACATTTCACAGTGTAATATCATTGATTCAGCAGGGTCACACAGTGGTGAGACATTCCTCACACCAGCTACAACACCACAATGTTCCCCTTCACTACCAAACACAAACCAACACCAGCTCTAATGTTCAACGGGGTTAATGTTGGGAAAAAGATCCACCGACACACAGCACAGAGAGAACCAGCAGAGAACCAGAAGAGAGAGAGCAGAGAAACAGCAGAGAACCAGCAGAGAAACAGCAGAGAACCAGCAGAGAGAGAGAACCAGCAGAGAACCAGCAGAGAAACAGCAGAGAAACAGTAGAGAAACAGCAGAGAACCAGCAGAGCGAGAGAACCAGCAGAGAGAGAACCAGCAGAGAGAGAACCAGCAGAGAAACAGCAGAGAACCAGCAGAGAGAGAGAACCAGCAGAGAGAGAACCAGCAGAGAAACAGCAGAGAGAGAGAACCAGCAGAGAGAGAACCAGCAGAGAGAGAGAGCCAGCAGAGAACCAGCAGAGAACCAGCAGAGAGAGAACCAGCAGAGAGAGAACCAGCAGAGAGAAAACCAGCAGAGAGAGAACCAGCAGAGAACCAGCAGAGAGAGAACCAGCAGAGAAACAGCAGAGAACCAGCAGAGAGAGAACCAGCAGAGAGAGAGAGCCAGCAGAGAACCAGCAGAGATCCAGCAGAGAGAGAACCAGCAGAGAGAAAACCAGCAGAGAGAGAACCAGCAGAGAACCAGCAGAGAAACAGCAGAGAACCAGCAGAGAGAGAACCAGCAGAGAACCAGCAGAGAGAGAACCAGCAGAAAAACAGCAGAGAACCAGCAGAGAGAGAACCAGCAGAGAGAGAGAGCCAGCAGAGAACCAGCAGAGAACCAGCAGAGAGAGAACCAGCAGAGAGAGAACCAGCAGAGAGAAAACCAGCAGAGAGAGAACCAGCAGAGAACCAGCAGAGAGAGAACCAGCAGAGAAACAGCAGAGAACCAGCAGAGAGAGAACCAGCAGAGAGAGAGAGCCAGCAGAGAACCAGCAGAGAACCAGCAGAGAGAGAACCAGCAGAGAGAAAACCAGCAGAGAGAGAACCAGCAGAGAACCAGCAGAGAGAGAACCAGCAGAGAAACAGCAGAGAACCAGCAGAGAGAGAACCAGCAGAGAGAGAGAGCCAGCAGAGAACCAGCAGAGAACCAGCAGAGAGAGAACCAGCAGAGAGAAAACCAGCAGAGAGAGAACCAGCAGAGAACCAGCAGAGAGAGAACCAGCAGAGAACCAGCAGAGAGAGAACCAGCAGAGAGAGAACCAGCAGAGAACCAGCAGAGAAACAGCAGAGAACCAGCAGAGAGAGAACCAGCAGAGAACCAGCAGAGAGAGAACCAGCAGATAGAGAACCAGCAGAGAGAGAACCAGCAGAGAGAGAACCAGCAGAGAGAGAACCAGCAGGTGCTGCAGGGCTCCAAGAATGTGAGACAGCGTGTTTCCTCCCCTGAGCTTCTGAACTGTTTCATTAAGATATTGTGGTGGATTTGCACATCACAAAAGTTCACTTTATTCACTTAAAGTGTCCAGATGTCACAGTGTAAACAGGCATAAATCACTTGACTTATTCAATAAGTCATCCCACTCCTTTTCAGACATGATTTATGCTTTTCATTCACTTTTTTCTCCTTGTTTGTATGACAATCTTTACCTTTTACATGTGCAAAATAAGCAACTAATTTAAAATAAGCTGGAGATGCACTTTGGCTAATTTTGTGTCTTTCTTGGGTCATTTTTTGTCTTTTTTTTAGCTGATTTTGTGTCTTTTTTTCTTAATGTCTTTTTTGGTAATTTTGTGTGTATTTATAGAAATTCTGTTTCTTTTTTTGGCTACTTTTATGTCTTTTTGGTTAATTTTGTTTCTTTTTTTTTTTTTTTTTAGCAAATTCTGTCTTTTTTGTAATTTTGTGTCTTTTTATGGAAATTCTGTGTCTGTTTTGGTTAATTTGTGTATTTTTTTGGCAATTTTGTGTCTTTTTTGGTAATTATTTGTCTTTCTTGGCTAATTGTGTCTTTTCTGGTAATTTTATGTGGGTTTTTTTTGGTAATTTTGTGTCTTTTTATAGTAATTCTGTGTCTTTTTTTGGCTAATTGTGTGTATTTTTTGTTAATTGTGTGTCTTTTTGTCTAATTTTGCGTCCTTTTTGGTAATTTTGTATTTTTATATAGTAATTTTTGTGTCTTTTTTGTTTAAATCAGAACGTGTAGGCGAGAAGTTGCAGCCGATTCAATCATTAATGAAAACAAGGACAAAGTGTGCATCAGCAGATCTTCCTGCAGCCACTAAAGAGGCTGTCAGTGCAGTTAGCAGGTGGATGAATAAGAATAAGTAGCAGTCTCTTCTTAAAGCTTGAGAGATTCAGCAGGTGGGATGAAGTTTGGGGGAACTACAGAAGTTAGAGACGTCGGGCCCTGCAGCAGGAGGAGACAGACAACTTTTTGGACCTGAATAAAGGAGCTCAGGTCGACAGGAGTCGTTCTATTATAAGCAAGAGAAAGCTGCTGTGTCCCAAAGTCAAGCATCATTCCTTCCTATTATATAATGCACAAACGGAGCAGCCTTCTGAGTGTGCAGGTTTGCATCATTTGTCTTAAATTCAGCGACCCAGTGCACGACAACAAGATGGTTTCTGCATCATTGCTGCTAGGAAAAATATATTTTGGAGTGGTTTCCTGATAGGGTCCCTCCCTACTGTCTCTCTGATAATTTGCATTACAACAGACCGGTTTTATTAAATTTAGCAGCCCTGTTTGGAGCGAACTATTACTATAACTGTATTAGATGCTTGTTAACACAACACAGATGCTGTAATCCCAATTAGTGTTAAGTGATTACACAAATCCTTACAGCGTGTTATTAATAGTTGAATGAAGACGCGTCATATTGTTACTCAGCAGGGCTGCAACTTTCTGGTAAACTTCCAGAAACTTCATGGAAATTATGGGAATTAACTGGAAGCTAGGGGTAATTTAAACAAACTGTATCGTATCCAAACATAAATATAATCTTTTTGTTTAGTCATAAGCAGACATCCATGCAAAATAAGACAATTAAAAAACATTTTAACAGATTTATTTGTAAGTAGAACTTTATCAAGTTGTAATTATTTCATTGAACAACAAAAACATGTTGAGTTGAATATTATTTGTTTATTACCATGGAAAGTTTCCAATGTTTGCAACCTGACTCAGCATTTGTTATTTATTTATAATAATAATACATAACAGATCAAATGAGTTTTAGTCAACAATTAGATTTCTGAATCACTTTTATCAGCTCAAAACTACTTTATAGTGCATTATTAATAATTTTATACATTGATTTCACAATATATAATGCAGGAAATGTTGGCTGCCGTGATTTAGAAATTCATTTTTATTATATTTTAAATAGTCAGCAATTAACTGAAACTGAACAGTAATTATGTTTATTTGTCTATTTATTTTATTCCTATTTATTCTTTATTTTCTCAGTTATCATGAATACATTGCTTGTAAAAGGTAAAATTATTTTAAATACTATTTAATACAGTTTTATGTGTGAGAAAGTAGCAAAAAGTTGGAAAAAATGCACTATTTTTATTTATTTATTCTCTTTCCAACTATGTTATTTTAATTACTTGTTTACCATTTTGGTCAGATTCATGTTCCGGATACACATTGTTATACTGTTTATATTCTGAAGGTTTTTACAGACATTCATACCCTGAATTATAAACATTTTATTCCTAAAAACATGAAGAAAAAGTAACTTTTTTATTGCTTCTGACAGTATTTTCTGATCAATGAAATGATAAAAGGAGATTTCCCAGTTTCCTTCTGTAAAAAACTTTGAATCTATATCCAGTGTTCAGATTTATGTTCTGAAAATATATGCAAATTAGCGCATATTTAATGCATTGTTTGCATATCTACACTTGTAACTTGGAACATTTTTGTATGTCGACTTTTTCTGTTTAAGCTGCTGTTTGTTGACTAAAGCCTTAATCTATACTTCTATTTTTTTTGTTCACCACAGCAAAATTCTATGTATGTTAATAAAAACCGATTCTGATTCTGAAAAATATGCAAACTTGTGCATATCTAAACATAACAGAACACATAAACATTCAGAAAACTTGTAATATTTTTGTATGTTGACTTTTTCTGTTTCAGCTGCTGTATTTTGACTGAAGCTTTAATCTATATCTATATTTTAGTACTTTGTTTGTTCACCACAGCACATTCCTTGTATGTGTAAACCTTTTTGGCGTTAAAAACGATTCTGATTCTGCAAATGTGCGCATATTTAATGAGCCCTCGCCTTATTTGCATATCTAAACATACAATTTCAGAAAACTTGCAATGCAAAAAAATATTGTCTTAATTTAAATAACAAACAGGGGAAGTTTCATGGTGATATCTATAAGTTTAAAATTGACCCTATTCACCTGTAAGAGTCTCCGCGTAAAAACAGTATTTAAAACTTACCCGTTTGCTCTCCTGCCGTCCTCCTCCTCCTCCTGCTCCTCGGCTGAGGCTCTCCTGCTGCTGCTGCTGCTGCTGCTGCGGAGACATGTTGTCCATCCAGCCTCCAGACGCGCCTCACTGCCCGGCTGTCCTCAGGTGATGCAGGGGAGAGAGAAATCCGGTTAACACCCTCCGTCTCCGGAACAGAGAAACCATCCCAACACAAGCGTTTCTACACCGGAAGTCACTGGAAAGTTTCAGAGTCTGCGAGCAGGGACAAAAAACGAGAAGAAGTTAGACGCACAGCTCGCTCAGGGAAGGCTGTGCTGTAACCAAACGCGCCTCCTGTCTGGATTATCGGCGGCTGTGCCACTTCTTAATGCGTCTTTACGCACAAACGGGGAGGCGGCGTCAACACGCTGCAAGAAAAACAGGCTCATCTATTTTTAACCGGAATGCAGAAACAAACAGTGAAAGTTAAAGTTTATTAGGTGAGAATAGTTGTTTGATATTCACCCAGTGGTGGAATGTAGTAGATACATATAAATATGCATAAATATTAGAAAAATGGGAGTTCAACACGTTTCCCTAGTTAAGTTGTTTTCCTTTTTTCCCCTCCAACTGTATTGTAACAATTAAATAAATTATTGAAGAAAAAAACATAATTCTGTTGGATTAGATATATAATAACATTTAACAGAAGTTTGTTAAACAATCTTATCTGATGTAATGTAGCAAAAAAAGTGTCACATACTGATTTAAATAACAGAATATATATGCTTCAATAACAAAAAGACAAAAAAAAAAACATCACTTGAGGAAAAAATGTAATAAAGACACAAATAAGGGGACAAAATGCAAATTAAAGAAATACAAAGAAATTTGAGGCAATTAATTTGTAGTTTGTTGGCACGAATTACTTTATTTTGTCACCTTCAACAAGTCAAAGGCAAGAAAAACAACAATTTCTTCAAACCAAAATTCCCAAAAAGTTGGAAAACTTTACTTAAATATTAATAATACATTTTATTTACAAGCACCTTTATGAAAACTCAAAGACACTGTACAATAATTAGAATAAATAATAATAAACTTAAATAAAATAAAGAGTGATAATTTGACTTATATTCAATTGAAAACTGCACAAATAAACATTTTTGTGTGTAAATAAACCCTCAGATTTCTGAATTTGATGCATTGTTTTTGGAATCATGTTTGCACATATCTGTATTAAAAGCAAATCAATAAAATTGATTTTGTGATAATTCCTGGTGTTTACATGTGCAGCACTGGGTTCTCTGAGAGCCAAAACAATAATAAAAGGGTCTAAATTAGGAGGAAAAAACTCAGAGAAATCCTGGAAACATTTCCAAAGTAGCAGAAGATATTTAGATGTTTCATCAGAGGCTCCAGGCTCTCCTTCACTCTGAAGACACTTTATTAGATTCCTG
The DNA here is from genome assembly GCF_030273125.1 of Centropristis striata. Taxonomy (NCBI): domain Eukaryota; kingdom Metazoa; phylum Chordata; class Actinopteri; order Perciformes; family Serranidae; genus Centropristis; species Centropristis striata. The sequence goes on along the minus strand of NC_081540.1, from coordinate 5,816,576 downwards.
TCTGAGGAAACTGTGACGACTGATATCTAGGCCACACGGCAGTTAAATAGGACACGTTCAAACCTTAAATGATTCTCCTTCAATTAACTCGACAAAGAGATTCATCTTTGATCTGTGGAGCAGAAATCAACGTTTCAAAGCTGTAATAAAACACTGAAAGTGAAACTCTACAGGTAGAAACAATCTCAGATTGTCCTAGAAAAATGTGAAAAGTTAGCAAATATTTACTTCACACCTAATTTGCGAATCTAATAAATCATACATAAGAGACTTATGTACAAAAAACAATATAATACAAAAATAAAATAAATTAATCAAATAAAATTAATACAAAATTAAACAGTAATTATATTATACATACGAGACAAAAACAAAACAAAAAAATAATTAATAAATCAAAAAAATAATATAAAAAATAATAATGATGCATATAATGCCTAAATGATGAAATGTTTTTTTATGATTTATAGTTTATTTTTTCAAAGACTGTCAAAGTATTAAAATAAAATGGAAACTGTAATAAATCATAGACAAAAACTGAAACTAACAAATTAAAAATAAAATGAATAAACAAAAATTAATTAAATTAAATTAAAAAAATAATGCTTATACGATTGTTTTTGTTTTAATGATTTCATTTTTTAAAAAGATTGACAAAGTATTAAAATAAAATGGAAACTGTAATAAATCATAAGAGACAAAAAATTAAAAAATAACAAATAAAAAATACAATTAAAAAAAAATATATCTATAAAAAAAATATTGCTCAAATGTTTGTTTCTTAAAATATGTCATTATTTCAGCAGCCAAACTCTGTATTCTGATTGCATAAATTTGCAGTGATGTGTAAATCAATCAAAATTACTTTATTCATCCCCGAGGGGAAATTCAGTGTAAACTGAAGCTTCTTGTGTAGAAAAAAGTGTTTAGCAGCAGCAGGAAGTCTGGAGACAGCAGGACGGTGAGGAGACGGTGAGGAGACGGTGAGGAGACGGTGAGGAGACGGTGAGGAGCAGCGAGGAGCGGTGAGGAGCAGTGAGGAGCAGCAAGGAGGGGCGCGGTGCTTTTCTTTGCCATGCCCAAGGCTGTTCATTATCAACAGTGAAGGTAATCATTGCAGTGATCCACTTTTAACGGGGCTGATTGTGGCCAATTTGGGGAGTGAAAACTCTGTGTGTCTGTTCTTGTGTGTGGCCTCGTTCTGCTTTAGCCCAGTTTCTGTCCCACTTCGCCTAATGGAAGGACAATCGATTTATTGGGGCAATTTGTCCTTTAGAATACCTCCCTTTGCTTCAACTGGTCCATCTTTAAAACAATAAACTAAAGAATTAATTAAAAAAGAAGCAAACATTTAAGCATTCTATGCATCACTATTATTATTTTAATTAATTTTATTATTATTATTATTATTATTATCATTTAAGCATTCTATGCATCACTATTATTATTTTAATTAATTTTATTATTATTATTATTATTATTATTATTATTATTATCATTTAAGCATTCCATTCATCACTATTATTTTTCTTTTAGGTTTTTAATTATTTAATCATTTTAATTTAATATTACATTTTGTATTTTTTTGTGCAGGATTTAATGTTTCCATTTTATTTTAATATTTAAAAAAAACATTTAACATTCTATGCATCACATCTGTTATTACTTTTTTTCTTTTTTCTTTGTTAGTTTTTGTCTCTTATATTACATTATACATACATTTAGATTATTATATTTTATGTAAACCTGATTCATGTATCTGTGTTCAAATAGTTTTGTTTTGTCCATCTTTAAAACAATAAATAAAAGAAAGAGATAATATTGATGGTTGATGATCAATAACTTTCATCATAAACAGCTGCTGCCCTGAAAACTCAACTTATAAATATAACATAATACAAGTTGTTCTTTTCCTCCTCAAAATGAAAATGGAGCTGTCACAATAACATTTATTTTTGTACATCAATTACAGACACGACCCAGTTATCAAATAAATGTTTCAGGGTTCTAATTTAGTTTAACAGCATCAGATGTCAGTTATTATTATTAATTATTTCAGCTTTAATAGGACAGGAACAACTTCTGCACAAGTGTGACGTCGTTTTACACTTAAAAATAAATAAATAAATAAATAAAAATAATGATAATAATAATTATGAAAATAATAATAATAAAATAAATAAAATCACAAAACAAAATGTTTGCATTACATATTTAAATCTTAGAAAATACATATTATAATAAAATTAAATAATAACATCACCAAAACAAAAATGTTTGCATTACATATTAAAATCTTAAAAATAAATGAATTAAAAAAAATAATGAAATCAACAACACAAAAAAATGTTTGCTCAAATCTTAAAAATATTGTTTGACGAAAAAAAAAAGATAAAATATTTAATCTTTGACAATTTAATGATTATTTTTAGGGGGTATTTTTTCAGATTATTTTAATTTTAGAGGCCTGAAAAAGGACAATGTCAAGCATTTACAAGAAACAAAACAAAGAGAAAAATATAATAATAATAAAATAGTTTGTTCAGAAATTACATAAAAACAAGGGGAAATTATTTACATCAATCAGCAAAACAAAAGGTCAAAATCAGACACAACACGACTGGTTTTACAAATTATCTTTATTTACTGTAGAAACAAAACAATAAAAAAAGAAGAGAATTAAAAAAACTGAGCTGCAGAATGACACATTCGCCATTTAGATGTAAAACTATTTATGAGCAGCTCGGTGCCACAATGACTCAAATGTCTCAAGTTTTGGAGATTTCTTGTTTTTCAAAATGTAACAAATGTTTGTTTGTCCTTGACTCTTCAGACTCTTTGTCTCCACCACTGTGTGTCTGACTCTGCAGAAGTTTTCTAAAAAGTCTATATTCACAATAAGATTTGCAGACAGTTTTGTCATAAGAACCTCCTGAATATTATTACGGCTGCAGGTAAAACTCTGATACTAAACTTTGAATCAAATGCAAAATCTAAATCAGCAAAATGTTGCTGTGCTGCATGATTTCCTGCCCTACAATTCAACCACAGGCTTTCAAGAAAAACCTTTGTGAAGTACAGATCTTCACAAAATATGAATAAATCACACAATGGTCATTTAATACATAATTTAATTTAAATTAGAAGTCTAAAAAAAATTGCGATTAAAGCTGATATTTTGTCCAAATCATGCAGTTCTGGTTCCAATCTTTGACTTTAGAAAGACAGGATGAAAAAAATTAATACATAAATAAATAATAATTAATTAATAAAAAACAGAACTTATATACTATATATCAATAATTCATATATTAATCTACATTTTATTTTTATTTTCTATATATTTCTATTTATTATTCAAATAATAAAATGTGTGTGGGAAAGCTGGATATCATGATTTTTTATGATTTTGTTGGTGTTTAAATCGGTTTCAAAATAAAAGTTCCAGCAGATCAGAGTGAGTATCAGTGCTTCAGAATAAAAGCGCTGCTAGATAAAGCTTCAAAATAAAGTTCTTCTAGGAGTGGCTGTAAGGAGGAAGAAGGCTTCTTCTTTAAAAAAATAAATAAAAGCCAACCTTGCAGGCTGGTTCCAGGAAAGCTTCAAAATAAGAGCCCCTTTGAGGATATTATATCTCTCCCAGATTTATTATTTATTAATGAGTCTGAGGCTCTTTATGTCAAAATTAATTATAATTTCCCACCAGTACCATGTTCAATAACATATACAATGTGTGTTTGTGTGCGTTTACCTATTCCTTCCTAGCTGCAGGACACAAAAGGACCTGCAAGAGACGAGAAAAAACCCATTTAAATCACTGAGCATAGAACTAAAGGTGACATTTAACAAACCATTTTATTTCATAAAGCCTCTGAAATGTGTACAGAATATAGATGAGCAGCTTTTTAATTTTCACGTTAGTGCCCATTTTATATTCTTAATATTCAATGAAAGAAAAGTCTAATCATTTAAAATGTATAATGTTTTTTATATTTTATCTCGACCCGAAAAAAAGCTGTCAGCTAAATGTAGTGGAGTAAAAAGTACAATATTTACCTTTAAATGTAGTGGAATATCAGTATAAAGTTACATTAAAAGGAAATACTCAATTAAACTACAACATTAAATCATTCTGGATCGGCAAAAAGTTTAAAGATGAATATGTTCCTGCAAGATTTGCTCATTCAAAATCTAGTTTATGCAGAAAAATCACAATTCTTTCAAGTGACAAAGACACAGAAGGTCGTAAAAAATGTTTTATTTCTCTTCACGGTCAAATGCAGAATGTAACAAAGCTGCAGAAACATTCACTCACCACATGATCGAGCAGCAATTTAACCAAAAGTAACAGTGTTTTTAAAGGGAGGACCACAACCTACTCCATCTTATCTTATTTATATTGACTTAAATTAAAGACGGCCTCATATCCACGACAATAGCAGCCATGAAAACGGCCTTCTGGACGCGCTTTAGAGCTTGCATGTTAAACAAATAAAAAAAGTTAAATTCAGGGACAAAAGGGGAAGATATTCTGTGGATACAAAGAAATACTCCGTGGCTCTCAGTGGCAACTCCTGCTCCACCAAACATAAAAAAAACTGCATAAAAAGTTCAAAACTGGCGACAAAAGTGGCCAGTTTTTCCTGCAAATATTCCCACCGCAGGTAGACGTGAAACAGACAGAGATGAGGGGTCGGGGAGGAGGATCCATGAGATAATGAGTCTCCAGGAGGAGAAGAGTCAGTATCGACGGCGTTTGTTGTTCGGCCCGTCAAAGACGCCACCGACCGGACTCCCCCGCCCAAAACCAGGGGCCGCTCCAGCCTGAGGGCCCAATGGAGGCTGCTGCTGCTGCTGTTGTTGCTGTTGTTGCTGTTGCTGCTGCTGTTGTTGTTGTTGTTGTTGCTGCTGTTGCTGTTGTTGCTTTGGGGACTCAACTTCCGGTCGCCCCCCCATCGATCCGCCCTGTTGGAATCTATCGTTCCGCTGAGGTTTCACGACAGTCAGAGAAACGACAAGCAACGTTTCGTGAAAACAAAACGTCCAAAAAATGTAAAAAAAATCAAAGTTCATGAGTCCGGTTTAATCCAAGCGACGCCATCAGAGCAGACAGAAGGAGAGAGAGGAATGAGACGATTAGTGAAGGCTGCAGGTTGAAGGTTCATGTTCAAGTTCTTGAAAACGTCCTAAGAGGTTTTTAACAAATTATTTAGTTTATATGGTTTTCTTGATGATGATTCTGGTTATTATCAAGAAAACCATGGAAAATGTCTAGATATCAGCTCTTAAATTAAACTCTTATCAGCTATTTTTGTTATTATTATATTTGTCCAAACAAATGTACATTTAGCTGTACCAGACATTAATATGAACAAGAAATTGAAGAAATCAATGGTCTAATCATTTTTTCCATGACTAAGTTTCAAAATAAAGTTTAGTTTAGTCTGAATTAGAGTGAAATTGATACTTTGTTAGTTTTTTTTATTTAGTCTGGTTGTCTTCATGCAGAAATATAAAGGGACCAAATAAAACAAAAGATTTGCAGAGCAGCGTGGGTCTGGAAATATACTCACAGTAATATTTGTTATTGGTTGGAAGGTTGGCGGTGGGAAATGTAAACAGGGAAACAGACAAAGCAACATGGAGCCGAACCAAAAGTCTCATGATTCAGACGAACCAAACAGATTTCGGTGGTTAAAGCTTCTAAGTAGAGTCCTGTGCTCAAATTCCCAAACTTTTATTTCAATTCAGGCCTTATTTAGAACCCAAAGATGAATTTTATTTTATTTTTATTTATTTATTTATTTTATTTATTATTTTATTTCCTAAAACAGAAAGTTTGACTAATGTCCTGTTATTAGGCTCATAATTAAGGCTATAAATAAATCTGCTTTAATGTCTAACTGAGACTAATTGAGAGATCGTTTTCATCTATTTGTCCTGATACGTTACCATGGCTCCGTTCTCTGACATCAACTGCGTGCCCATATTTGGAGTTCCCTCTGGGCCCACGGCTCCGCCCCTTCCACTCATGCCCATCATTTGACCCTGGTTACCAGCCGGCCCCGGGGAGCCCTGGTTAAAGCCATCTACACGCAAAACAACGGAGCAGTGTGTTTGTCATTCGGCGGTCAGTGAAATGAACCCAGCGGCTCCTAAAGAAGTCTGGAAACTCAAAACTATGAGAAATATCAGAGGCTCAAAGTTAACGTTGGCTTTTGGTCCACATTTAATATCAGCTTATGTCATCTTTAAGAATGGGAATTTAGAGGGTTTTTCTAAACAAATATATTTATTAAAGCACCCAAGCTCATTTGCTTGGACAGTTTTATAACCAAGTAAAGTAAATTTGGTATAAATATATATTTATATGAATGAAGATGACACCAAATCAACAAAAAACCAACTTTAAACTAAAGTAGTCTTCTGGTCGTATGTAGGCCTGTCACAATAAGTTTTTTAGATATATTTTTCCAGAAACTATCACGATAATAGTATCGTTGTATATGTTTATTTTAGTTTTATAATGATATTAGAGCATAATAAGTTCATCCTGTTCCACAGCAATGCATTTTTGAATCTCGAGAATATTAAATATTGGAATTGAAATGTGGAAAAGAAATATTAAAATATCCTAGATAAATAAAACTAATTAATAAATAAACTACAACCAAAACAAATAAAATAGACTTTCAGGCTCTGTTGACAAAACATTGCAATGAGATAATCATTATGCATTATATTATTTTATTATTAAAATAACATATAAACAGCTGGAATGGCTGCTTGGGAAATATAGGGTTTTTTGGGGGAAATTTGTGCTGCCTGTAAAATATTTGAAGCATTAATTTAAACACAACACAAAGAAGCACAAAAATATAAAAAATAAATAAAAATATAAAAGATAATATAAAAAAAAATAAAAAAAATATATTGAGTCCAGAAAAAAACTATTGTGTTCATTTTTATATACCAAACGATAAGTCGATATAGTTATGATCATGACAGGCCTAGTCGTATGTTAAAGTTAAGTCAGAATTTTAAATGACTGAATGAATGAATGTTATGAATGAGATTCAAATCTTCTGCTCAATAAACCTCAGACTGCACATCATCAGAGCTGATATTAAACTATTAATCAGACCGGCACAAACATCCCAGGTTTGATCCATTAGCATAAAGCAGATATAAAGTAGATAGATTGAGTGCACATTTAAAGACTTTAATCAGGTATTTGACTGTTAACTGCAACATGATGACTGATGTAAACCACACAGAGCATGTGAGGTAAAACATCTTGCAACAATACAAGAAAATTTAGCCACATGCAATAGTGTTGGATTGGCAATATTGTTAAATGTCTAGATATCAGCTCTTAAATTAAACTCTTATCAGCTATTTTTGTTGTTATCATTATATTTGTCCAAACAAATATACCTTTAGTTGTACCAGACATTAAAATGAACAAGAAAATGAAGAAAACAATGTTTTCTTATGTTTTTTTCCATGACTGTATTTGTGTTGTTTATTGTTTGTATTTTGAATGATTGTGTGCAAATAAATCGAATCAACTACCACGTATTGAACTTTGTCGCACCAACTACAAGTCCTACTTTGTGAGAAGAACTACAAAAATGTCAACAAACTGTCAGTAGAACTGGCCGAGTTTCTATTAAAGTCTAAGTGAATTTTAAAGCAAACTTTTGAAATTCTTGCATAAAAGAAAATGTGAATTAGGGACGTTTCCATCAAGTGCTAGGGAAAAGTGTCCCCTAGTAATCCCACAGTGCTTTTAAAATGATCCCTTCTTCTTTTAATTTATTTTAAATTTTATTTATTTATTTTTTGTTTCTTTCACCTTTGTCAATTCTGTATTTTCTTGCACTTTTTGCACTTTTATGTGAAGCACTTTGGTGCTGCTCAGCCATCTGTAAATGCACTATATAAATAAATTTGACTTTGACATCAACTGGTTAACAACCACAATAAAAGCCTACATGGAAATAACAAACATATAAATAACATATCGCAAAAATTATTTGGTAGAAAAGACACTGAAATGGAAAAAGTGCTAAACATCAGCTGAAGAGACCAGAAATAGCAGCAGACCAAAATATTTGTTGCATTATTACATGAAAAACAGAAATGATATATTTCCAATCAGGCTTTCCACATGATTTCGTTTGATGTCATTCACTCACACACAAACAAACAAAAACCATAAATACTGGATTTACTAGAAGACAGAAGATTCTTTCATTAATTAACCCTCACAGACACAAACATTGCAATAAAAACTGGGTGTTTTTTTTTGCAGCAATACGGCAGATTTGTCATAAAGATGATGTGCAATCCGAGGTTATAATGTTGGTTCGGTGAAGACGAACCTCTAAGAATCTAAAGGTCCCGGCCTCTCATCCTGCAGATCAACATTTATTTTACAGTTTCCAATTCAGGAAATCAAAGACAGCTGATGTTTGTCTTCTTCTTGTCTTTCCAACCACAATTAACTCAATAAAAAAGTGACCTTTAAGATCATTTTTTTGTAAAAAAAAATAAATAAAAATAACCCTCACAGATAATACATATCATGTTCAAACCATTAAATTTCCTTATTTAATCTGAGGATGAGAGCTCGGGGTCAACTATGGACCGCAACAAAAACAACAAACTTTCAGTATTTTCTGTTAGTAAACACATTATGTTGTCATGAGATGGATTATGTTATTTCTCCTTTGTTTTGCATCCTACGTGAGCCACTTAGGATGCAACACAAAGCAGAGTGATGGATGACATGAAGGCAGTTATAATTCACTCCTCATCATCGCCACTTGACCTGTTTTGTTTCTTTACATAATCATGCCCGTACCTCCCATATTAATGGCTCCACGAGGGCCCAGCTCACCCACTCTCATTTCCTGTTCTCTCTGGAAGAAGTGAAGAACAAAACAAAACTCGCTCAAGTTCAGCCGATCGGTTGCCGGGCAACAGTTTCAAATTTTATAAACAGAACTGGTGCAGAAATCGGCTCTTAAAGAGTTGAAGCATCATTTGTTCTTTATCAGAGATGAGAAACTTAACGGGAAGTTTAAAATACAAGTTATGTCAACAAAAAAAAGTGTTTATAACATTCACACAGAACCTGACAAACCAAGTCACACATAATCAACTACAATTATGAGAGCAAGATAATTTAGATAAAACAGTTATTGTGCAAATTCAAAACGTCTCCATACAGTGGTGCACGCTAGACTAGAATATGTTGAATACGTTTAGTTCTTTTTAGTAAATTGTAGCAGTTAATATGTATTGTATTACAATAAAAAAGTAGAAAAAACAGACATAAGATCATATTAGCAACCCGTGGACAGTTAAAGAAGTAGAAAGTATATAAAAGTATAAATAACGGCAAAAACTGTGAACCTGAAGCTTTGTGTTCTTTATATACTTACCTATAAAATGTTGCAATTATTGTGGAGTCCTTATATGGACTTTTTGGAAACTCACAACCTTGGATTGTGATTAATTGTAAAATATATATTTTTTTTCTACTGTGCTAGTAATAGTTTTTGTTTGTTTCATTTTATGTTTATTTTTTAATTGTTTTTTTGTCGGATTGGGGGATTATGTATTCATGTCATTAGTTAAATTGTCAATGTGAAAATCTCAATAAAAATATGTTTTAAATAAATTAATAAAAAAGTGTTGCAATTATATTAAGTAGCAATATGAATATGTTGTTATAACTAATGTAAGCACTAGATGGCAGGAGAGAACATTTATACTCTGGTAGGTTGGTAAACAAAAATATGTATTAATACCATATATCTATATAATATATATATGATATAATAATGCTTTCTTGTTCTACAGATATGTGCAAAATTCAGCTTTAAAGGCAAAGGAAACTAATGTTGACTAATTAAGTTTTTCTGTAAAAATATAAAATCCACTCCAACACATGCATCACTGACTGGAATCTCTGCTGGATTGTTATTAATAAAAACAAGAAATATCAGTGGACGGAGCGACTAGATCGTGCAACAATCAGCAGATTTATGTGCACCACACTATATTCACACAAAAACACTTATTAAACTAATGTTTTCTTAGCACACTTTCTTATTACGACACATCTTCTCTGCACAAACGGCCGCAGGGTTTCTCTTTCTATCAATGTTTCTGCAAAAAGTGCAACATAATTTTATTGGAGTTCCAGATATTTTAAGTTTCAGTTATGAAGGCAGCTGCTATCTGCTTTGACAGACTGCTGTCATATTGTTTTCTATATGCTATAAAGTTATATTAGGAAATGTATCAAAACCACCAGTAACAACCCACATGAGTGTGAGAAGTGAGCAGTTTCTGCGAATTTAAGCTACAAAACCACTGATCTAGTTTTAGGGCAGAAACTGTCTGGTAAAAGACAGTTTAAACAGTAAATAAATGCTGTAAGTGAGGTATAAAGGAGGTCGACAGAAGTGAGGAAGTTATGTTAAAAATCGACGGCTGCTAGAGGAAGGTGGAGGACAGTCTAAAACATAAATATGGTTCGTATTTTGTTGCCTGTATAACTTATCTACCGGGTTGTTTTGAGCTGAACGGATTCCTAGCTGAAGCTCTAGATCAGCTGTTCTCAACCTTGGGGGTCGCCAAATCATTTTGGAAGTCAGCTCTGTCTCCACTGTGTCTTTCTGGTCACTTAATGTCTTTTTTTGGTAATTTTGTGTTTTTTTTAAACTCATTTTGTGTCTTGTTTGGTAATTTTGTGTCTTTTTTTGGTAATTTTGTGTCTTTTTGTGGTAATTTTGTGTCTTTTTTGGTCATTTTGTTTCCTTTTCTTGGTAATTTTGTGTGTTTTTTGTCATTTTGTGTGTTTTTTGGTAATTTTGTTTCTTTTGGGGGGTCATTTTGTGTCTTTTTTGGTCAATTTGTGTATTTTTTTGATAATTTTGTGTCTTTTTTTGGTAATTTTGTTTCTTTTTTGGGTGATCTGAACTGTGCGTGTGAAATTCTGTTCAGTGAGCGGGGGTCGCGGACAACATGCATGTTAAATTGGGGGTCGCGACTCAAAAAGGTTGAGAACTACTGCTCTAGATGACTGTGTGTGTGTGTGTGTGTGTGTGTGTGTGTGTGTGTGTGTGTGTATGTGTGTGTGTGTGTGTGTGTGTGTGTGTGTGTGTGTGTGTGTGTGTGTGTGTGACATGCATGTAAAGGTGCAGACTCCAACAGGACCTCTAAACACAGCAAAAGATTTGAAAAGGTTATGAAACAGAAATCAACAACAAATCACACCAACAGACACTCAAACTGACAGTAAAGACCCTGGAAAACTTTGTTTTTTGATCAAAAGAAGAGCTTTTTATCACTGCAAATCCACTTCCATCATGTTTTTCTCATGAGAATCAATATGTAAGAGAAACTAGTAGATTGAAACATGACTACTGTGTGACGCAGGATGTAAAGCTGACCAGTCCTAGTTCTAAAACTGCAGTCGGATCGGTTATATTTACAACATGAGATTGTCGGGACGATGTTGCTTTAAAACGTAGTGATTTTATTAATTTTAAGTCATTATTTGCACTTTTTCAGCAGATCATTCTTTTGGCATGTAATATTTATTTCTTGCCCCGAAACTTTTACAGATTCGTACTGAAAACTGCTGGAAAAAAATATAAAACTCTTGGATTACAGTGCAGTAGCTGCAAAGACCGGTGTATAAAAGGTAAATATGCTTAAAATACTACTTTATTTTGACTTTTTGATTTCTGTGCATGCATTTATAAGAACGGTGCATGGTCAGGTGGTGCTGTAAGGTTATGTTTGCATTTGTAAAATAATGAATTATTAACCCAACAACTTTTACTCTCTGTGGTGTAATTGTTGACACTATAATATGTATAAAAAGTGTGTTTGTGGTCATATATGTACTCACATTATCCATGTAGTTTGGTTTGAAGCCTTCTGGGTGGCGCCTCAGGTCCTCCTGCTCTCTGTGTCTCATCATCTCCTCCTCTCTCCTCCTCCGCTCCTCTTCATGTCTGCAGCCACACAACGTACAGACAGGAAGCAGTCAAATAAACACAATCACATCTGACAGTTGGACTCTTAATGACGGTTTGCTAAAGAGAGGAAACACACCTCATCTCGATCTGTTTTCTCCTCTGCAGCTCCTGGTTGCGGAGCTCCTCGAGCCTCCTCAGCTCCTCCTGACGCCTCATCAGATCTGAACAACGAAGGGGGGAAACCATGAGCAACAAACAGCATATATTTAACTTACAAAACCAATTTTTCTTGTGTATGAAAGACATTTTCAGAGACTTAATAATGTAAATTACAGAAGAAACCTTCTGCATTATTAGAACAATACATTTTTACATTATGAATATTCAGAGATTTGTGACTGATTAAAACTATACAAATATAAATTATTTAATTTTTTTTCATGTATCATTTCACAAGAGAAGTGTTGATGGTAATTGGTACAGGGTTGTTTTGGCCACAACCTGCCGGTGGATCTGAAAGAATCACCAAAATTACACAATTTGTGTCTATTTTTTTTTGTCATCATGACTTTTTTGGGTCATTTTGTATCTGTTTGTCATTTTACTTTTTTGGGGTTATTTTTTATATTTGTGTAAGTTTATGTCTTTGTTGCTCTTTTATGGCTTTTTTTTTGTCATTTTGTGTCTATTTTTGTCATTTTATGTCTTTTTCTGGTCATTTTACAACTTTTTTTGTCATTTTGTATCTCTTTTTGTCATTTTATGTCTGTTGCTCTTTTATGATTTTATTTGGTCATTTTGTGTTTATTTTTTGTCATTTTATGTCTTTTTGTTGGCCATTTCACTTCTTTTTTGTCATTTTACGTCATTTTCTGGTCATTTTACAACTTTTTTTGTCATTTTATATCTCTTTTTGTCCTTTTATGTTTTTGTTGCTCTTTTATGACTTAATTTGGTCATTTTGTATCTATTTTTTTGGGGGGCCATTTTACGTCTTTTTGGTCTTTGGTCTTTTTCTGCCATTTTTTGTCTCTTTTGGCAATTTTACATCTTTATAGATTTGATTTTATTCCAGTTTTAGGAAATTTTTAAAGAAGTTCAGTTTTTATGACTTATGGCATTATAATTGCACACAAGACATTTCTGAATTCTCCCTCCTTCCAGCCATGACTGTGCCATTTCTATTAAGCTGCAGGACTTTAAAACTGCCGAGAAAAACGAGGCCACAGTGAGTACACCGTCCTTCTCCCTCGGAGGATTCAGCCATCAAGCACCAACACCGAGCCCTCTAAGTATTATTCACATGTCCCATTTGATCAACTCTGAGATATGAAGCGGAGTGAACACAGAGCACTCCTACCTTGTCTCATCATCATGAGTTGATGTTCGTGTTTGGCTGATTCCAGCTCAGCCTCCAGTTTCTCTTTGGCCTCTTTAATGTTCTTGTCCACCTGCTCTCTCTGCTGCTTCTCCATCTCGTCCAGAGCTTTCCACCGAGACGAGTATTCGAACTCGAACGTTCCCGGCTGAGCGAAACGAGGCATCTGCTCCCGTTCTCTAGAGGGTAAAAACAAAGATAGATCCAAAAATAAACCACAACTGCAAACTCAAGCACATTTTAATGTAACAAAGATCTGTACATGCACTGTAAGAGAACATACTTGACTTACTTATAATACTTTGGAGTCTTAGGCAGCAGTTTTTCTGGCTGTCCGTCCTCGTCATCAAAGTGCTCTGAAGGCTCCACGATGGCTGGACAAGGTGTGCTGGAAAACAGGGGAACAACACTGAATAAAACCTGTGAAATCACCAGAAAGGGACGGTCGATTATGTAAGAAAAAGACCTGATGAGTCATTTGTTACATGCAAATTTAAAGACATTCAGAAGATTAATAAAGCAGCAAGTTAATGGTGTTAGGCCTGTCACAACAAAACATTTTAGGAAGATATATCGTCCCAGGAAATATCACGTCGTTTTTTGGGTCATTTTATGTCTTTGTTGCTCTTTTAACTTTTTTGGTCATTTTGCATCTATTTTTTGTAAAAAAAAATTGTCGTTTTACATCCTTTTTTTGGTCATTTTCATCTTTATTTGTCATTTTATGTCTTTGTTTCCCTTTTGTGACTTTTTTTTGTCATTTTGCATTTTTTGTTGTTGTCATTTTTGTCTATTTTTTGTCGTTTAACATATTTTTTTGGTCATTTTACGTCTTTTTTGGGGTTTATTTTCAATCTTTGTTTTTGTCATTTTATGTCTTAGTTGCTCTTTTATGACTTTTTTTCATTTTATGTCTTTTTTCTGGTTTTGTGACTTTGTAGATTAGATTTTATTCCAATTTTAGTCAAATAAATTTCCCAAAAAAGTTAAGTTTTTATGATTTATGGTATTATAATTGCCCAAAAGACATTTCTGAGATCTCCCTCCTTCCAACCATGTCCAGTCTCCAAAAAAAATATCATGTCAAACAGTATAATTGTTGTCGTTTTTAAGACCATTTTATGCTGCTGATAAAATAATATAAATAATTACCCATCCTTTTCAAGAACAATTAACTTTTAAACCTCAAGAATATTACACACTGGACTTAAAATGTAGAAAAAGAATATGAAAAACTCCTAGAACAATAAAACAAATAAAATAAACCAATCAAAACAATAAATATTTGGGAGACGTAGGATTTTTTGGGTATTTTGTACTGCAGGTCAAACATTTTCAGCATTTCTTTAAACGCTGAAAACACAAAAAACACAAGACATTTGTTGATGACTTATGTGAACAAACAAGCATGTAAAAGACAAAATATTGAGTCTAGACGAAAAAATATTGTGTTCTTTTTATATATATGATGATAAATGGTGTCCTGACCAGAAAATAAAGTCACACTCCCTCTGTTTGTGTTGTAATTTGAGTTTCTGTTCTGTTTTAGCTGGTCTAGCTGCACATTTGGAGACAACACCTGCTCAAACTGTGAAGCAAAGATGCTCCAATTGTCGTGTTAAACACCTTCAAATTATGCAGGATGAGTAGATGAAGCTGTAGCTTTAAACACTAGTGAGTCCTTACTTGGTGAGCAGCAGCGCTCCCTCTGTGCAGCGCTCCAGGGCTTTTCGTGCAGAAGCTTTGTTTGCAAACTCCACAATGCCTTTCCCAGTGGGACGACCTCGGTCATCTGTCACCACGATCGCCCGTTCCACCGGTCCAAACTCGGAAAACGCCTGATGACAGAGAGGAGAAGGGGAGGGGAGGGGGGTTACTATTACATAACACTGCACATAAACAGCATTAATCAGGCCAATCCTGAGATTTTAAAGCTTGGGTGCAGCGTACCTGCTCCAGCAGCTCGTTTGTTACTGCAGGCAGCAGGTTGCGAACAGTCAGAGCAGAACCGTGTGTCGCAAACCGGATCCTGAGCTGTCGATTATTCATAATAGTCCCGTCCAGCTCGGCTTTAGCGATTTCTGCCAGCGTCCGGGTTTCCTGCAAGACAAGAGATAATGTATAGGATCAGTGCCTTCCTTTAAGTAACACTAGGAACTAGTGACATCAGAACCTCATGCAAGAGAAAAAAAGATAAAATATTTAAATCCTAAAGAGAAAATTGATGGAGGATATTCAGACATAATAAAAAGAACAAGGAAGGTAAAACGTTTGTTATCAAGCACAAAAGTTGTCTTCTAACTGTAGATTTAAACTGATTTGGTATAATTTGGCAATAAGAATGTATATAACTCCTTATTAACTTGATTTTTCCCAACATCATCCACAAAGAAATCCCTCTACATCCAGAGATTTATATTCTCTGCCTTTATTCCCAAAACTTGGCACAGAGAACTTCTTAGTTAACTGTCTACATTGTATATATTGTTCCCAACTTTATATTATTTTTTATAGTGTTGATCCTTTTTTATATTTCTTGTTAAGATTGCTTGTTTCTATATATTGTGTTTTTATCGATGCTTCTTTCTATTTTTGCTGCTGTAACACTGGAAATGTTCTTGTTGTTGGACTAATTAAGAAATCTCTTACCTTATGTATTCCAAATATATTATTGGATTATTATTATTATTGATGCATTTACGTGAGCAGCTTTTACATTTTCTCAAGGTAGGGCTCATTTCAATTACTTAATATACTGTTAAGCGGAAAATAATTCTTCAAAAAGTCTAATCATTTTGAATTGATCATTTTTTGTTATGTTAAATCTCGTCCTGATAGTAACTAACTAACTATTTAGCTGTCAGATAAATGTAGTGGAGTAAAAAGTACAATATTTGCCTCTAAAATGAAGTGGAGGGGAAGTATGAAGTTACATAAAATGGTACAGTACTTGAATAAATGTACTTAGTTACATTCCTACACATACATACCACTGATTATTATATAATTTGTCATGTAGTGTCTCTTTGTAATCCTTTATGTTTTTGTTTTTAATTTGTGCATCTTTTTTATAATGTATATCTCTTCTTAGTTGTTTAATGTCCCTGAATAGACATTTAGCATGTATTGTTTTGGTTGTTTTTTGTCTCTGTATAGTCATTTTATGTCTAATCACTTTTAACTGATCATGTTTTTTTGTGTTAAATGTAATGTTAAATGTAACTAAAGCTGTCAGCTGAATGTAGTGGAGTAAAAAGTACAATATTTACCTCCAGAAGTATAAACTAGAAATATAAAGTTACATAAAATAGAAATACTCAAGTACATTACAAGTAACCGATATTATATATGTATACATACCAGGCGGACGAAGCCGAAGCCCCGGTCTCTGTTGATGAAAACCTCGCCAACATTCCCGTATTTAGAGAACATATTTTTAAATTCCTCCTCGGGGATTTCCACCGGGAGGTTCCCGACAAACAGCCGTGAGCGCTGTGTGAACGTCTTCTCTCCGGGCTTCCTAAAGCTGCTGATATCCAGAGTCATTTCTGCCCGGGGCTCGTCGCTGCCCTCCCCGGCTCCCTCCGCCTGCTCGGCCGGGGGGGAAGGCTCCTGCGGCGGCGCCGGGCTGTCTTTGTTCCCCGGTGACGGCTCCGCGGCCGGAGAGTCGGTGCCGCGTTTCGCCGGTTGAGGAGAACTGCCGCTCTGCATGTTCGCCTGTTGCATATTTCGGTTCGCCATGCTAGGACGAAACAGTTTTATATTATTTAATTAAATAACTTTAAAGGGGGGGAAGGTTTGTGGACCAGTGTTTGTGGTGCACACCTCCTAAAATTCAAAGATGGCGACGATTGCGCGCGCATCTTCATGTTTGAATCGAGAGGAAATTACGTTTTGTTGTAGTCCAACCTTTCTTCTTCTTCTTCTTCTTCTTCTTCTTCTTCTTCTTCTTCTTTGAGTTTTATTGGCGGTTGGCAGACCAACGTACAGGTGCATCATCGCCACCTACTGGACTGGAGTGTGGAGCAATAGTTTGACAGGAAAATAAGGAGAGAAAATGTAAAAATAATAATAATTATTATTTATTTATTTAAGCTTTTTGTTTTTTCTTTTCTTCTCTTCCCTATATTATTTTATTATTGTATATTTTTGTGGTGAAATGTAACTAAGTACATTTACTCAAGTACTTAAGTACAATTTTGAGGTACTTTACTTGAGTATTTCCATTTTTTGTAACTGTATACTTTTACTTCACTACATTTTAGAGGCAAATATTGTGTTTTCTACCACATTTAGCTGACAGCTTTAGTGATTTTTTTTGTCATTTTATCTCTTATTTCTGGGTAATTTTAAGTCCTTTTTTTCGTTTTGTGTCTTTTTTTTTTGCCCATTTTACAATCTTTGTAGACTGTATTTCATTAGAATTTTAGTAAAAGAAATTTTGAAAGAAATTCAGTTTTATGGCATTATAATTGCACAAAAGACATTTTTAAGTTATCCCTCCTTCCAGCCATGGCCGTCCTGTTTCTAAGAAGCTGCAGAACTTTTATACTGTAGAGAAAAACAAGGTCACAGTGAGTACAACGTCCTTCTCCCTCTGAGGATTCACTCCACTACATTTTAGAGGCAACATTGCACTTTTTATTACACTATATCTAGGCTTTAGTTATTTTTCAGGTTGAGATTTAACATAAAAACATGATACATTTAAAGATATCTGACATAAAATGACTGTACAGAGACAGAAAACAACCAAAACAATACATTAAAAGAATAAAATAAACACACAAAACTACCAGAAAATATGCTAAATGTCTATTCAGGGAAATAAAACAACAAGAAAGAGATATACAGTACAAAAAGATGCACAAAAAGTCTAAAAAAAGGACAGAAAAAGAGACACAAGGAGACACTTCATAACAAATGAGACATATAATAACCAGTAGAATGTAACTAAGTACATTTACTCAAGTACTTACTTTATACTTCTACTTCACTACGTTTTAGAGCCAAATATTGTAGTTTTTACTCAACTACATTTAGCTGACATCTTTAGTAACTTTTCAAGTTCAGATTTAACATAAAAAAACATGATTAATTTAAAGTTATTAGACATTTTTTCTGACCTGTCTTGCACACTGCTAATATAAATTCTGTAAACTCACACACTCCTAATTGCACAGCTCCTTCCCTCATTTAAAACTCTCCATATTTGTACATACTGTTCTACTGTTTTGTATAGTTATATAGTATATTGTTGCATATTTGACAGTATTTTTTGATTTATGAAGTGATAAAGGGAGATATCACAATCTCATTCAGTAAAAACCTTTGAATCTAATATATCAGCAAAATAAAATAATAACTTTGAAATTTGTTTTATCCACAATTCAGATTTATGTCCTGGACATATATGTAAATTAACTCATATTTAATGAGTTCACATCTTTTTTTGCACATCTAAACCATATTGTCTTAATGTAAATAACAAACTGGGGAAGTTTCATGGTGATATCTATAAGTTATTCACCTGTAGTGTCTCCACTTAAGCCGTTCATCGCTGGGAGGAATAAACAAAGGGAAATCTTAAATGCAATGAATAAACAATGCGTTTACCTCAGGGCGTGTTCGCAGCTTTTGTCTCCATCTTTTGTGTTTGTTATCTCCTAACATCAGGTCCACACTCTCCCTCTCAGCCTAGAAAGTTTACTGTAGTTTCACCTCACAGTTTTCTATTTTTATTCTGTGTATACTGCCTAACTTTAGATCTAATATCCACAAAAACTACCACCTGTGTCCCAAAAGTAAGGTGTTATGCTCTATTTTAAACACATTAAACAAATGCAAATCCTAATGTGACTTCTAAAAGTCAGAGTCAATCACTGAGCTGGATTTCAGCATCTTTATATAAATATTTAAGAGGCCTGTTGCTGTGAAATCAAAGAAGTCAGTGTCCTCTGACAGCCAGCAGGTGGCAGTAAACACTAAGCTTTTATTTGTCTGTGGTAGCATGATCACACAGTTAGGGATCATCCTGTTTAATGTGATCACATCGTACCACCATGGCCCTCATGTATACACCACATTTACAGGCCCTGTGGTATTAAAGCCTAAATTACATGTCATTTTGTAAATATGTGTCCTGTATGTAATGTGTTTATGCAGAAAAAAGATTTCAATACAAAGTTTGTCTCTGATTTTCACTTTCTTCAAGCTAATTGCAAGTTGTGGCATATAATAATGTCAAGGAATGATAAAAGGTTTTGTTATTTAGTGACAGATTCCTAAAAGCAGTTTTCCTGGAAGTTATTTCAACACTACATTATGTGCTTTCCTGTCAGTGTTTTACATGAGATTGTTCATGCAGATGCACTAATGTAATGCAGCTGGTAATTTTGTTATAATATAGGTACAAATTTATTATATAATACTGTGCAAGGCTTGTTGTAATCTTCACAGCAAGGTTATTATAGTTAACGAAAACTATCGAAAACAAATAGAAATAGAAATAAAAATGAGAGTTAAAAAAAAGATAAATAAATGAAACTGTATTGTGTGGTTACAAAACTAACTAAAACAAACTAAAATTTTAGTCTAAATGTCCTTCGTTTTCTTCTTTGTCAACTTTTTTCATACATAAACCTTTTTGGTTGATATGAAATCTGTTTAATCTATCTGGTTTTATGACTTAATAAACTTATTGGAGCTGACATGGATCAGACAAAGGAAATAAAGGCAACATTTATTGTGACCTTTTTTTTTAATCCGGCACCCGACATATACCCATTACAAAAAAACTAAAACTAATAAAAACTAAACTAAAACCAAGCATAAAAAAAATGAATTAAAACTAGCAAACTCACTCTAAAAACTAATTAAATTAAAACAATCACAACAAAATTAAAACCCTAACTAATAAAAAATCCCAAACTATTGTAACCTTGCTTCACAGTGGCATGCAGTCACCTTTTTTAAAAATCTGGCACCCAACAAATACCCATTACAAAAAAACTAAAACTAATAAAAACTAAACTAAAACCAAGCATTAAAAAAAAAACTAATTAAAACTAGCAAACTCACTCTAAAAACTTGTTAAATTAAAACAATCACAACAAAATTAAAACCCTAACTAATAAAAAATCCCAAACTATTGTAACCTTGCTTCACAGTGGCATGCAGTCACCTTTTTAAAAAATCTGGCACCCAACAAATACCCATTACAAAAAAAACTAAAACTAATAAAAAACTAAACTAAAACCAAGCATTAAAAAAAAAACGAATTAAAACTAGCAAACTCACTCTAAAAACATGTTAAATTAAAACAATCACAACAAAATTAAAACCCTAACTAATAAAAAATCCAAAACTATTGTAACCTTGCTTCACAGTGGCATGCAGTCACCTTTTTTAAAAATCTGGCACCCAACAAATACCCATTACAAAAAAAACTAAAACTAATAAAAAATAAACTAAAACCAAGCATTTAAAAAAAAAAACTAATTAAAACTAGCAAACTCACTCTAAAAACTTGTTAAATTAAAACAATCACAACAAAATTAAAACCCTAACTAATAAAAAATCCCAAACTATTGTAACCTTGCTTCACAGTGGCATGCAGTCACCTTTTTTAAAAATCTGGCACCCAACAAATACCCATTACAAAAAAAACTAAAACTAATAAAAAACTAAACTAAAACCAAGCATTAAAAAAAAAACGAATTAAAACTAGCAAACTCACTCTAAAAACTTTCACAACAAAATTAAAACCAAAACTAATAAAAAAAAAAATCGATCTAATCAAAACTATTTTAACCTTGCTTCACAGTGGGGAATGCATGTAAAAAAAAAATTTTTTAGGAAAGGTTGCCGAAACCGAAAGTATGTCTTGGTGGAGCCTGGAGTTAAACATTTAACGTCGGTCCCTAACCCTGTCCGCTCGCTGCTCACCATTCTTCGTTTTCCTGCGGGGCGGGAACACGCAGACGGTCCCTGAGCCTCACTCTCTTTCTGCCAGTGGGCAGAGCGAACAGTGCAAACACACGGAGGCTCGTCCGCTGAAACCTTCCCAGTCTGCTCCACACAACGACGGCTCCGATCGGCTCTTTTCACCTGGATTTTACCTCCGATCACCGCCTGATATCGGGGCTCTAGCTAAGGTAAGCCGGGGCCGGTTCTTGCCTCATTGTTTGGGGGGACGGAGGCGCAGTGTTTAGCCGAGTGGGATCGAGGAGTGGGCGGCTTGTCATTGCGGCGGTTTGTTGTGAAATGTACGGTGGTCTAGTGAGGCAGCTAGCCGCTGGTTTACACCCCCAAAACACAGACAATGTAGCCAGAAATCACCATGTATTGCCTGTAAATCAGCTAGCCACGTTAAAGCAGACACAGCCGGGTAGCTAACATCAACGCTAGCCTTTTTTTTTTTTATACCAGCCAGTTATAAAAAGGGGGATCATAACGTTTATCGCCGCAGAGAGCAGGGGGTCCTATTGTTATAACTGCTTATAGCCAGCTTATAATACAGTGTAAATAATCACAGTTGGTTTGGGTCTCTGTAGCCAAATAGCATCATTTTTATCAGGGACATGTCTCGAACAGGTTGTTCATGAATAAGTCCAGCGTCTCCAGGTTAAGATGTCCTTTCCACAGCAGCCTGTAATAACCAGCTTCTAGCTACTTAATACTTACTATTACTTTACTGCGTTTTTCCCTCACAAAGCAGGTGACATTTACAGCTGCACTGTCAGCGTGTCAGGCAGTGACAGTGCTGCACTTCTACCTCTCTGTCTCACCTTGAGAGACATATTTCTCTTTTTTATTGGCATGCATTTTCCAGAGATGATGTTAATCATGTTAATTAATTCCCTGTAGGCCCACTGTGTGTCTTCTTTGGAAAACATAGTAGGGTTTTTTGGCCAGCATTAGACATTTTAACACCTGTTTTGACATGATATGGGGTATCTTGTTTCCTATATCCTATTTGCTTAGGCAGATGTGCGTGCTAAGGTTATTATGCATATTGTGTTTTACAACTAGACCATAAGATAAATAAAAGGTGGAGTGACTAATAATAAGGAATGAGGATAAGACCACAAAAGGCAGAGTCTTAATTTGCTGCTCTGGTGTGTGTGTTTTAGGTCACTCTGTCTTATTGCTGAAGCACTTATCTCACCAGAGCAGTCCAGTAATATTGAGTCTGCACCATGAGCAGTCCAATGTAATCAGGTTATGACATGCTGATTTGATTATATGAGATATATCGTGTGTCGTTATCATGCAGGCTGCAAATGTGATTGCATGAACTTGCAGCCAGAAGCTTGTCATAAAGGCTTCACAGATGTGCTTTTGGTTGGTGATCAGCAACACAGGACTAACTACAGGATGGTATTAAATGTGACCCAGCAGAAAACGTCCCTGCTTACGATCTTTGAGCTAATGCTGAGTGTAGAGACCATCCCAAGGTGAGCCACCAAACTGCCCCTGGCTTTATAAAGAGCTCTTTCAGCCACCTTTTCGCCGGAGCCCTTGGGATTATAAATCCTGAGGAAAAGGAGCTTTGCTTCGGTGGCATGCTTCACTGGCAAGAAATCGTTGGAGGGTGTGTGGAGGAGGGGGGGTGCTTCGGTGGGGCTGGAGTGGAGAGCCAGCAGAGGCAGTGGAAGGATGAGGAAGGAGGGATTGAAGATGAAGGGATGGAGGAGAGGAGAGCTGGGTTGTGGTGATGGATGCCATGCAGGGAAGTGGAACACTTGGCCTTTCCGTGATTAAAGGGCTCCTGTTTTCTCAGCACATACACCTGCCTTCTCTTCCTCCTGTGGTCAGCCTTGTTACTGGTCAAGAAGCGAGAAATTCCTCCTGTATCTCCAAAGAAAGCTTTCCCTAAGAAAGTGATTTGATATTTGACGCCGTGGTTGATGCAAAGTGCGCAGGAGGTCAGAACGAGGCATAAAAATCAGATTTTTGGAAGAACATTGTGGCATGTGTGTTCACTTTAACCAGAAACCCCACTCCACCTTGGCACTCCACTCTGAAGAGGCTCGTTTCCATCACGCAGCACGCATTCGCTCCTTTACAGTCAGTCTACTGTTTGAAGCTCTGCAGTTACAAAGCACTCAGTTATTCCTGCTGCACATCTGAGCTGCAGAGAGATGTCGAGCGCTCGGACGAGCCACAAAGCCATCACTAAATCCTCTTGAAAAGCTGTTTTCACATCCAGGGCAGAAAACTGAAGGGGTAATAAAAGGAAGATTAGGGATTTTCAAAAGGCCTTTATCGGAACCTCGAACATTAATCACGTCCTCAATTTCATGCCTGTTTTTTGTCTCCGAGTCTACTGAAAGATTTCACTCAGAGGTGGAAAATTGGACCGAGGAGGTGAACTAATGCTTTCCCTCAGGTTAGGGCTTCCTTGGTATGTAATTTCAGTCATGTGACGATAAACAAATTGGACGTCATAATTGAGGTGAAACAGAAAATCATAGGCAGCACTGAAGATTCATGTGGCAGACTCACCTATTAATCATACACCTAGAAGTCTGCTCCTGGCCAACATGAAACTTCAGGAAATGTTAAAGTGTTTACCCTATAACATAGTAATAAATGAAGAAAAAAAATTCAGTTCAGTTCAGTTCAGTTCAGTCAACTTTATTGTCAAGTATGCCATATGTAACACATGACTCAGATGAAATTTCAGTCCTCTCGGACCCACGGTGCAAACAAGCAAAAACAACAATACAGACATTCAATAGTGCAAACAAAGTGAGGTAGATAGTGCAAAAATAATATAATATTAAAATTGGACTTTACATGATTTTTGCCTAAAATGTACAACAAAAACTCCTAATTTGCTGAAATTGTGGGCAACGTTTTTGTAAGATTTCAGATAATCCGAGAAGCATAATGTTATGCACCCCAACATAAATTTGATATTTGTTGTATTAAGGATATCTAAATGCTGCTATCTTGTATACCAGATTGGGCACAATAACTGGAGATTCAAATTCTGCAAAGTATCAGAGAATTTTGTTCAGCTTTTATTCCTTTTTGTCACATTTTTTCGACTGGCAGCCGTTAGCCGTGAATAGCTCATGTTCTATCCAAACTGGAGAATATTTCTTAATTGAAAGAAAAGCAAATAACGGCACTGATGAGAGAATATGTTTTAACTCTTCTTCTGACCGGCTCGGCGCTAGATGGTGACAGACAGATGGTTCATCCCATCACCTGCCAAGTATTTTATCAAAGTGTCTGCTCCTCTCCCAACACTTTCCAATGACACTTTCTCAAAATGTTTTCTGTGTAACGAACCATCTGCTGCGTCAGGTTAGCGTGAGGCTCCGTTCTGCTTAATCAAACCACGTTCCTACTAATAGAAAACTCTTGTTACTGAAACAATAACCCCACTCAGCCAAAGAATCTGGTTATATTAGCACGCCAACATAAGCTACTGTCACCGTAAATAATAAGTCTTAGACATAATAATTACTGTTTGGCAATTATGTTACGAAAACTGTGTGTTAACGTGTGTGTGATCCATCCAGTGTTGAATTTCTAAATAGTCTGACTCAGTTATAATTCTCCACAGAAAGAATAAGCAAAAATGTGTGTCTGGCTGTGTGTGACGGCACAAGGACAGGAAGAAAGTGAGGACATTTTGCCACTCTTGACTTCTTTTAAAAGGTTTTAGAGGATTTGGATTGCATTAAGAGTGAAGAGCAGCATTAGGATTAGTTTTATGTCTGGGAAAGTGTTCTGAGTTGGTGCAGGGGCTTTAATGTAGCAGTGAAGGCTCTCACAGGAGGGCTGATATTAATGTGTATATGTTTGCGTGCATCTTATTGCATAACAGGCTCGGGGTGAGCGATATGGCCCTAAAAGAATATCATGATATTTCAGGCTATTTTTAACGATAACGATATTCTTGATGATAGTACGAAATACTTAAAAAGATATAGAAAATATGATTTTTTTTAGTCTGAATATATAAATAAAAATCTAAAATGTTGTGTGAAGTGCAAATCTCAACAGTTGCCAAATAAAAAAAAAAATTACTCTTGTCTCTTGAGTATGAGCAAATAATAAAAATAACCATTTCGGAGTTTCGGGGGCATATTTTAATGACATTTTGTAAAGGAGAATAACGGTTCTTGTATGTTTTATTTAAGGCATCTTATTTTGACAGTCTTCTAGTAAGTTCTGTGGTGGATTCTGTTAACACACTGTGCTCTTATTTTGAAAGCTGCATGTGTTTAGCGACAGAGACTAAGTAGCTTTTTGTGATTAAAACAACTTTAACCACTACATCAAGAAGTAGGAATGTTCCCAATATCATAATATGCATTTTTTTAACCATAAATAAAAAACTACCGATATTATTGTGAACGATACACTGTAAAAAATGTTTGTAGAAATGACAGTAAAACACTGTCAAATTACATCACAAATAGGGTGTAAATTGTGTATCACTGTAGTAGACACTTTTAATTACTGTAAATCAAAGAATAGCACAAAACTTTAACTTTTACCGTCATAAACTGTAGAAAACATACAGTTTTGCTGTAAAAATATAACATTACCATGTAAAATTAATGGAGAAATACCATGATGTCACAATGACACAATGACCCTAAAAATAACAGGATTATTCATTCTAAATTACAGTTTTTGCTGATATTTACATTTAAATTTACAGTAGAAAACCCACCCTATTTTACCGTAAATTAAACAGATTATTTTTTACAGTGTACGATATGGCACACCCCTATAACAGGCCATTGGCCTTACATACAAGCTGCACTTTATTCTGAAAATACCACGTTATTTTGCATTTATCATGCCTCTCATTGTTATAATGGCGCCAACTCATGTTTGCATAACAACAGAGGCTGTATGTAGCGTTGACAGGGAAGAGGAAGTGCCACAACCACTCTCAGCACCTCATCTACAATTCCTAGCCACACTTGTCACCCGGCTTGTTTTTCGCCATGCAGGTCATGTTCAGGGTGGTCTCGTCCTCTCCCTCTCGTCTGGTGGCGTGTTGTGGCAGGTTGAGCCTGTCACTGCTGGTTTCAGGAAAGTGATACCTCAGCAGTTTGGCTTTGTAGGTGACTTTATAAAGTGTTTTCAACAAGAATGTCTATTACAAGTCCTTAACCGCAACAAAGGGCAAGAAAAGAGTGCTGCTTTATGCAAAGAGTGTTGTTTGTATAGGCATTGAGGGTTAAAAATCAAACATAGAGAGCAGTTCCTGTGAATTCAGGGTTCTCAGTATTTACTGAGTGTGAGTGAGTTGTTATTCACACAGAAATGATAACTTCCCTTCTTGTAAATGTGTAGTGGCCTACAACAAAGTCATCCCTTTGTTCCTCATGAACAGCTCACTGTATATGAATGCAGTAGAGTTGGGTGGATTCCGGTTTTGCCAGTCAGATCTGATGCATGAAATGAAATCGGTTTGAACCACAAACCGGTCACATCACTACATATTGTGCCAATATAAAAAGCAGCTGACATCAGAGACCTGAGCAGACGATGCCACAGAGGTACAGTACAGGCCAAAAGTTTGGACACACACCTTCTCATTCAATGCGTTTCCTTTATTTTCATGACTATTTACATTGTAGATTCTCACTGAAGGCATCAAAACTATGAATGAACACATATGGAATTATGTACTTAACAAAAAAAGTGTGAAATAACTGAAAACATGTCTTGTATTTTAGATTCCTCAAAGTAGCCACCCTTTGCTTACTAGAATATAAGACATGTTTCCAGTTATTTCACACTTTTTTGTTAAGTACATAATTCCACATGTGTTCATTAATAGTTTTGATGAATTTACAATGTCAATAGTCATGAAAATAAAGAAAAACGCATTGAATGAGAAGGTGTGTGTCCAAACTTTTGGCCTGTACTGTATGTCTATAAAATAAAAAATATCTGCCGACACCTATTGGAATTTTTTTGTTGTTATTATCAGTAATGGAGAATGATGATATCTGGGATTGATTATCTCCTCTCGCTCTATCGCTCTGCCGTCAAGACAGAGAAGAAAAAAGAAGTGACGTTGGACGATGCAGACAAAGTGCAGATCAACGTCACTGCAGAGCTGAAACTGGCGCCGTGAAGGAGATCAGAGGATGCAGAGCACATTGTGATTGAAAGTTCCTAGAATTCCTAGAAAGTTCACGTCTTTTTTTGAGGTGATGAGATGAGACACAGCAGAGGACGCCTGGTGGAAGAATAAAACTGTGCCAGTATAGGAACATTTTGGAGGAATTGTGAGCTTCCCTCTCTTCTTCTAGTCCTGGATATCTGCATCATATACATCACAACTGCTGCAAATATTGGCTGCTCCACCAAGAGGCTAAATAATCAAACCATCGGAGCGATACATGGCTGAGGGAAGCAGAGGTTGCTTCCTTTGTATTTTGTTCTCTGTTTATCTGGAAATTCTTCTTAGTACAAACAAGGCCTGCATGTCCTTAAAAGCAGCTCCAGCTCCAGTACAGTTTTTTTTAAAAAAAGGGATAATTATCCAACATTGCAAGAAGACTTTATGCCACCTCCTACTTGGCTTCCTTTCCCATGATGTGAAATTCAGCATGTTTTGTTTCTCCTGACTCCAAAAGTGCTGAGGCGGTTCCTTTCGTGAGGACAGTCAGGAGTTCACCCGTGTAGGGGGGGGGGGTGCCAGTCTTTGAAGCATTCTGGGTGTTTAAGCCGTCCAGGGCTCTCAGAGCAACCTGTTCCTGGACGCTGCCCCCCTGTGGTCATACTTGATTGGATTTTGGCCTCCAGGGTTGATGTGGACTGGTTTCTGTGGGGATCAGGGTTGTCAGGTGTTGGGCTTTAAACTCTGCGGTTCACAGCGTGAAGCTCCAGCTTCCTCCTGGAAGGAAAACCTCATGTTGCATAAGAGGATTCTGTTTGCTCTCCTACCTTTTATCTGATGCTTACAATAGGAGATATTTAATTGAATTAATTGTTACACAAAATTACATAAAACCTGTACATTTCTTGCATAGAAGTGCAGATAATTACCTTTGTTCCCAGTGGCAGTCTTATCAGACAGACTGGGCTGGACGGAGAGGGAGGAAGAGATGGAAAAACGTGACAAAATTTAATTTGAATGCTCAACAGAACGCTGGCTTTAGTCAGGTGACCTAACAGCTATGTTTATTATGAGATTACCTTGTTTTTATGTAAATTATTGTGTGCTTGGGTTCATGTTTTTCCTCTTATTTGTTCATCACTTGGCTGCTCAAGTGCATCGCCTTCCTCCTTCATCATGTAACCTGATGCTCTGGCAGACTGACCAAGTATTTTATTTAGAGATTTTTCTCCATCCTGCACAAACACTGTATCCACTCAAATGGCGCCATAACTATCAGATGCACTGTGCATTTACAGTACAGGCCAAAAGTTTGGACACACCTTCTCATTCAATGTTTTTCCTTTATTTTCATGACTATTGACATTGTAAATTCATCAAAACTATTAATGAACACATGTGGAATTATGTACTTAACAAAAAAGTGTGAAATAACTGAAAACATGTCTTATATTCTAGTAAGCAAAGGGTGGTTACTTTGAGGAATCTAAAATACAAGACATGTTTTCAGTTATTTCACACTTTTTTTGTTAAGTACATAATTCCATATGTGTTTATTCATAATTTTGATGCCTTCAGTGAGAATCTACAATGTAAATAGTCATGAAAATAAATAAAAACGCATTGAATGAGATGGGTGTGTCCAAACTTTTGGCCTGTACTGTATTTATCAAGGATTATGAAAGTTCAAGGAGCTTTTTGTGAGGATTTATTTGACAAAATCTTGAAATTAGTCCCGTTGAAGAAGTGTCAGAGCCCACAGTGACTCAATGAAGATCACATTAACATTGATCTGTGTGCCTCTCACATTTGAGATAAACGGAGCAGCAGGGGAAGCCTCTCCGGGGCCCCGGGGCCGGCTCTCTCATATCTGCTTACGAGCTGGATTCACACCAGTAAGGTGGTGGAGCTGCAGCAGGGCCTGTTTCTCTCGAGGGCCTAATGAATAATTAAGAGGCGGGGCTTATGTGAAGGAGTCCATTAAGATGCAGAGTCACACCAGTCTCCATGGTAGCAGGGCTATATTATCAGGTTCACGTCTCCTCTGGCCAGCCAACAGGCAGACCGGCACAGTTAGTCTGGGAGAGGACGCACACAGACTGGAAGGAGCAGCTTCTCTTTACCGGATGAAATGAAAATAATCCTTAAAGCGGAGATTCTGAGTGTCCGAGCCAAATGGAGGGCTGTCGCAGCATCCGGGAGAGGAGAAGGTGGGCTCAGCTGGGAGCGAGGCCATCTTATAAAATGTCTCTTCATGTTTATTGGCTGTGTAATGATGTTGTATGAGGCAGTTGTACTGGAAAGATCAGACTATTAGTAGATTAGTAGATTAATCTGTAGTAATATGATAGGGGTGTGCCATATCGTATCGTTCACGATAATATCGGTATATTTTTTTTATGGTTAAAAAAAATGCATATCATGATATTGGCAACATTCCTACTTCTTGATGTAGTGGTTAAAGTTGTTTAATCACAAAAAGCTACTTACTCCCTGTCGCTAAACACATGCAGCTTTCAAAATAAGAGCACAGTGTGTTAACAGAATCCACCACAGAACTTACAAGAAGACTGTCAAAATAAGATGCCTTAAATAAAACATACAAGAACCTTTATTCTCCTTTACAAAATGTCATGAAAATATGCCCCCGGAACCCCTAAATGGTTATTTTTTTTATTATTTGCTCATACTCAAGAGTCAAGAGTAAATTTTTTTGTATTTGGCAACTGTTGAGATTTGCACTTCACACAACATTTTAGATTTTTCTTTATTTATACAGACTAAATTTTTTTTACATTTTTTAGATATTTTCTATATCTTTTTAAGTATTTGGATATATCGTCAAGAATATTGTTATTGCGAAAATAGCCTGAAATATCGTGATATTCTTTTAGGGCCATATCGCCCACCCCTATAATATGATACGTGATAGATCATTTAGGTATTTCTAAAGTGAAAGAAAATACTGGTTCTAGTTCCTTAAAGGTAAATAATATGTTCTGATATTCCAGTAACCTTGTAACATTAACAATTACAATATCTCCAACCTAAAGGACAGAATAGGTTGAAAATGCTGCAGTTTTGTTGAATTTAGGCTACAAAACCACTGACCTAGGTCTGGGGCAAATAACTTCCTGGTAGAGGTTATAAAAGACAGTTACGTAATTAAAAAAAATGTTTGTTAGTGCCGGAAGTGAATTAGTTATGTAAAAATGATGCACAAAACGTGAGGCCTCATTTCCTTTTATGTCCACACACATACAGGAGGACAACCCTGTTGTCTGGGTGAAAGTCCAACATCTGAACCTAAAAAGAGCTGGAAACATACGAGCCAATGCGGAACTGGACCCGTCTGTTATTTAAAAGCTGGACCTGAACTCGGCTTTGAAGAAACCGACCTGATTAGTAGCAACTTTACGGCTTATTGCAGCTATTAAGAAGTTAAAGAATTAGATTTTTTATTGCCAAGTAGGTTTGCATGTACTGAGAATTAGCTGTGGTTTATTAGTGCACAATAACAAACAAAGTACTAATAACTGCTGATATAAAACGTGACTATGAAGCTGTACGGGTCCCGGGTTACAGTCCTGGTTCTTGGGGTTCAGGGGGGCCTGTGAAGACCTCAACAATACGCCTCCTGCTCATCTTGCTGTCCTTGTTTGACATGTGGTTGAGATGTTGTTGCTTCTTTATGACACCACAGGATAAAGATGTAAAGATATAAAGATAAGACGCAGTAAACTGCTGCCAGACACATTTCCCGCCTTTCTTATATAACTTTATTAAGGGTTAGTCAACAGTCAGT
Source organism: Centropristis striata (assembly GCF_030273125.1). Taxonomy (NCBI): domain Eukaryota; kingdom Metazoa; phylum Chordata; class Actinopteri; order Perciformes; family Serranidae; genus Centropristis; species Centropristis striata. The sequence continues at coordinate 5,785,278 of NC_081540.1, read as the reverse complement.
TAACTTAGATCCAAGATAAGATGATATGATCGACTAAAAAATGAGGAAACACAGAAAGGGAAAAGCAAATGAACATTATGTGCTATGATGTATTCTGTCCTACGTGACTAACTGCACTAACTACATTTTTGGCCGGAACTGAGTTATAACTAAAGATGAACTCCTTGATGTCTGTTTTATCTTGTGACAAAGTTTTAGATTTCAATTTTTGCTTTATTCCAGATAAATAATTATGTAAAAATTGCAGTAACTACAAAATCCAACTCCAAAAAGCAGACCGCAGTAATTGCACTGACTACGGTCTGATACAATGTAACTTTGTATTTATTCATTGTGTTGAACAGTGAAGACAAGAATAATAGAATTTATTCTTATATTATGATTATTATTAAGTTCATTTGATAGTGAAATTATTATCTAGAGAGAGATGAAGATCTCTGCAATTAGTTGTGTGGGAAAAATATCAGTATCAGTAATCGGCTAAATGAGTTGCAAAAAATCGGCATATTGGATATCTGCAAAAAATCCAATATCGTGCATCCCTATAAAAAACGTTAATGTTGCAAAAAATCCAAAGTTGTGCATCCCTATAAAAAATGTTAATGTTGCAAAAAATCCAATATTGTGCATCCCTATAAAAAATGTTAATGTTGCAAAAAATCCAGTATCATGCATCCCTATAAAAAATGTTAATGTTGCAAAAAATCCAATATCGTGCATCCCTATAAAAAATGTTAATGTTGCAAAAAAATCCAATATTGTGCATCCCTATAAAAATGTTAATGTTGCAAAAAATCCAATATCGTGCATCCCTATAAAAAATGTTAATGTTGCAAAAAAATCCAAAATTGTGCATCCCTATAAAAAATGTTAACGTTGCAAAAAATCCAATATCGTGCATCCCTATAAAAAATGTTAAAAAACTTTAAAGCCGTTTTTCTCAGTTTTACCCTTTGCTAGTAACTGCAGTGAGGAGTTGTAAGCCAGTAAGTACAGAAGCTTTTCTTGTTGTTTGCATGTTCCAGAGACTGCATTAATGCTGTAAATATGAACTCAACAAAACCTCCACAATTTTCAATTTATACGAGGTGAAGAAAAGCAGCAGATTGTCCCTCTGACAGGCTGCAGCGTGTCGTTGAGAGAGCCGTGTTGTGTCTGTGACAGCAGAGAGCTCTGACGCTACCTGAGTGTGAGAAGTCGAGCTCTCTCAGAGACTATTTATATTCAGGAGAAAAATGGATACCTTTTCAAAAGGCGATCCATAATTGATGTCTGAAGCTACATCTAGAGCATATTTCACTACTTTCTGTGGTTATGCAACAAGCTCTTAGTGTATGTTATTTCAGTCTGGAGTAATGCACTGGAAGTAACGCCAGCCTGCGTCACCTTTATGGAATAAATACACTTTTAAGGAAGTTATTTTCTGCTCAGATGTAAAGGAAAGAGTCGTCACCATCTGGCCCAAGCACCAGGTCAAAGGTCGTGTGATTGGGACTCTGCTGGAAAGATATTAAAGTCTTTAGATGATTATTTGACATGATGCGATATCATTGTTTACTCTAAATCCTCCCGGCTTTACCATAAACCCGTTACATCTGCCCTCACAGGGGAAATAAACAATGATTGCTGGATGAATACAGCTTATTGTAAATACATATCGAGTATTCCTTCCGTCTGCAGCCCTCTAGGTCTTTATGATGCTGAACAGGTATTTTATAAAAACTGGAAAAACAAGCTTTGTTATGTAAATGCTTACTCACAGTCGCTCTGTTGCCATTGAACTAGAAATTGACTCAGTTTGTCTGGAACTTTCTGCTATTTATTTTTGTTTTTGGGTAATCAGGGTGTCTGTCTGCAGGCTGTTAGTGACTGTGTGTGTGTGTGTGGAGGGATTTCTGCTTTTATATCCCTGATTTGTACTTTTTTAGCAACATTGTCGTTTCCTAAAAACAATCAGCTGCACCTGTAAGGATTCTAGTTGTTTTAATTGAATTAATGTTTTCTGTTGACCCGTCTTCACTCAGATTTTCTCTATTTTAGTAATAAATGGAAACGTTTGCATCACTCAAGCATAATCAGATTTCCCTCGTCCCCGCTTTCTTTCAGATGTGTGATTTTGTTTTTCCGTCAGTCGTTTCCATCTTGTACAATCTGTTTCTGTGCAGCCAGTAGAACAGACCCTCTTCTTCTTTTCCACGTCTGGCTGCTGGGCGTCTCGTCTCTGGTGTGGTCGATACTTGAAACTGAAACAAATGCAATTTTAGAGCTGAAATTTCAGCTCTAAAGGAAAAAAGTCCTTTGTAGCAGATTTGGGTGGACACTGATTCCTCCCGGGCTTGAGTGATTCAATTGTTTCTGTCTTCACCGCCTCTTGAACCTACAGGCTTTTTGTGTGCTGCTACTTCTCCCAACAATGAAAATAGCATTCAGCAGGTTGTTACGTTATCATCTCAAGTTGCGAGGGGTCATATATTCTGCAACCTTAGCTGGCTGTCAACACAGCTTCATTGGGCTGCTGCTGCTGAGAGCCAGAGGGCTTCCTGCCAGACAAATTAAGATCCTGAATTAGAAACCAGAAGGCAACTGAGAGGAGATATATGCTCTGCTGGGGGGCGAGGAGCTGCACAGCCTGTGATTGGAAAGTTTCCGAACAAAGGAGATCAGTAAATAAAATGGATTGACGGAGGAAATCAGGCAGCAGAAAGCCAGCTCCGACTAAAATGTGTGTATTAGGCTCAATGTTGTGTGTAGCGTTTGGCGCTGTGCTATCGGATATCGGCAAAAAATCCAATATTGTGCATCCCTATAAAAAATGTTAATGTTGCAAAAAATCCAATATTGTGCATCCCCATAAAAAATGTTAATGTTGCAAAAAATCCAATATCGTGCATCCCTATAAAAAATGTTAATGTTGCAAAAAAATCCAAAATTGTGCATCCCTATAATAAATGTTGATGTTGCAAAAAATCCAATATTGTGCATCCCTATAAAAATTGTTAATGTTGCAAAAAATCCAATATTGTGCATCCCTATAAAAAATGTTAATGTTGCAAAAAATCCAATATTGTGCATCCCTATAAAAAATGTTAATGTTGCAAAAAATCCAATATTGTGCATCCCTATAAAAAATGTTAATGTTGCAAAAAATCCAAAATTGTGCATCCCTATAAAAAATGTTAATGTTGCAAAAAATCCAATATTGTGCATCCCTATAAAAAATGTTAATGTTCCAAAAAAATCCAATATTGTGCATCCCTATAAAAAATGTTAATGTTGCAAAAAATCCAATATCGTGCATCCCTATAAAAAATGTTAATGTTGCAAAAAAATCCAAAATTGTGCATCCCTATAAAAAATGTTAATGTTGCAAAAAAATCCAATATTGTGCATCCCTATAAAAAAATGTTAATGTTGCAAAAAATCCAATATCGTGCATCCCTATAAAAAATCCTAAATTTTCTAACAAAGGAGATCAGTAAATAAAATGGATTGACGGAGGAAATCAGGCAGCAGAAAGCCAGCTCCGACTAAAATGTGTGTATTAGGCTCAATGTTGTGTGTAGCGTTTGGCGCTGTGCAGGGCCGGACCGCGGGGCAGCAGAGCAGCGTTCCTCTCTGATAAACAGCCCCGCAGCCTCCCGTCCTCGTCGGCGCCCAGCTAGCGAGCGCTGCCAGCCTCTCCCTGCCCTCCTCCAACACAGTCCCGAGCAATGAGAGACATCCGATGTTATCAGCAGTGCAGATTGCACAGCGCTACTGCCAAGGGCTTGTCTCATGAATTCACAGTGCAGTGCAGAGATTTCCCCCTTACTGAAAGCCTTGTTTTGCACACACCACAGAGCAAATTAGAGTTAAACGTAGAAGAAAAAAAAGATAGGAGAGGAATTAGCATTTTCCCCTGTCTTCATTTCAAACAATAGACATGCCTGCTTTGTTAAAATGTATAATCAGATCTCTGTCCGCACAGAAAACAAACACGAGCCTTTGTCTTAACTGACTGAACAGTTCTGGTGTGTCATAACCTGCTGTGAGATTCCAGCCTGTCGAGGCTGCTCGCAGCTGTCTCTGACCTATTTATGAAGCTGATGGATGGAAGGTGAACAGAGCCTTTTGTGCCCGAGCCTTTTGTGTTTCTCGGGAAAGGTGCTGATGATTTTTTAGTGCCGATTTCACCATCTCCTGAACACAGATTCATACTAAAAGAGCAACAAACACAATGATTAAAACATGGACCTCAGCGTATTAATGGCTCTCTGTCAGTGCTGCATCCACGGAGGCGGCTGTGGTCCTGACCTGGTTAGAGCTGCTTTGAAAGACCATAAGAAAGACGCAGTTCAAAAGCAAGGCTGCAGAAATCCCCTCCCCACACTTAGCCTCATTTACAGCCACAGTGGCTGAATGCAGATGAGAGAACATCGCTCTCTTTTGGCTTGATTGCGTGCTGGAGAGATTTCTTCTTTTCTCCTTTTTTGTTGCTTAATGCCTAAAGCCAGAGGCATTTATTTAGTCGTGCATAGATTGCCTTGAGGTTGTCAGTTAAGACTTGTTGAACTATTTAACAGCTTCACAAGAAGCTGCAGGCCTGTTTCATTCTGCATCACGGGCAAACCTTTGATGGTTTTGGCCCAAATGTATTTTCATTGGCAGGGATCTTCATCCACAGTAATGATAGCAAGCAGCAACATAACATCCTCCAGTTAGCATTTATTAGCCTGGTGGGATCTATGAAGCTGCATCTGATCTGATCAAACATATTAATAAATATTTCTAACATGTGGTGGCTGTTTATTTAGAGCATTGTTGAGCAACAGCAATATAACTGTTAAACACATGTTGTAGGAAGTTGTGGCTGACAAACTTTTGTCTTTTTGAATAATGGAAAATGCAGCGACAGACCACAGCACACGCTGCATCAACAGGAAATAAAGAAAAGCTTGTGGTGGGCTCCGTCTCCGACTGTTGTTCTGCTGCTGATGTTGACGCCCTTCGCTTTTCTTTTCAAGTCTTCACATTCTTTCTAAATGTCATTTAGGAACGTTTCCTTGTGGCTGCAGAGGTTTTTACCAGGTTCCAGGTGATATAAAGTTTGTGCAACATGAAGGTTATTTTTAGAGTAAAGGATGTGAGGAGAGCCACATCAATCACATCAAACATTTTATTACAACAATAACGACAATAACAACAATTTCATGATGTTTCTTACAGTTCAGTAATATAACATCTTTATTGTAAGTCATTATGTGTTTATATAATTGCTAGAAAGCGTTATGAATATTAAAATAATGATAATTTAAAAAAAGTTGTATGCAACCCCGGTTCTATAGAAGGTGGAATGTTGTTTTATTTATTAAATTAAAAACGGTACAAAGATGATATATTTTTTCTTCAAACTGATAAACTTTTGTTTTTTGTAAATATACACACAGAATTCAGAATTTTTCCAGTTCATGTTTCTCTGGCTTTGTCCGCTTTATCACAAGTGTAGAAAAATGCTCTCTAACAGAAAAATATTTGATTATTCAGGAGTCATATAAACTCAAAATAAAATAATCTGTTTTGGTGGGATAAAATAATACATGAGACAATCATTTGATAATCGTTTTGACATTTATTAAATGTAAAGCATCCCAAATTCTTTGAAATTGGAGTCTGCAGCGATTATTAACACTTTCCCCTAAAAAAAGCTAAAAGGAAATGAAAATAATCCTCCAAATAATGTGGGGTAAAGTATATTAATATATTTATTTTTATTAATTTGACGGGTGTAAAAAAAATTCAGCTTCATACATACAAACATATTTTTATGCATGTTGCAAATCAATTTTATTTCAACCAATTTCAGTGAAAAATAAGCAATTTGTGCAGCTTAGAATACAAATAATCATTACTAAAAAGTATTTGGAGTAGAGTTGCAGGATTCTGCAAGGTCCCGTAAAAAGACAGACACACACACACACACACACACACACACACACACACACACACACACACACACACAGACAGAGGTTGAACTAATCAGAGATCAGATAAATCCTCCCAGAGCTGAGTTAATCAGTGAATCATCCAAACTGCTGCTTCTGCTTTTCCTTGTTGCTTTAATGAAACAGGAGAAGAACCACAGATTTCAGTGGAACCGAAGCATCTATTATCACTGCAGACAGACTCTGAAAAGACTGTTTCCACAGAGCTCTCGCTGCTGTAGCCACAGTTTGAGAAGTGAAGATTACACATGGAGATATGTGAGCTCATCTCACACAACCTCCAGAGTCCAATCAGTCTCCAATGTTTATGATTTTATCTGATTGACGCTTCCAAAATGTCATGATTTTCAGTTTTATATGATAAAGAATGTGTTGTTGTGTTCTCTTCTTTAACCTCAATCATTCGTTTGACTTATTCATCTAGTTCTTGACCTTTGCGCCTCCTACAGATTGTATCTCCCATAGGAGTGAATGAGTAAAACCTTGACCTTTTGCATTTAATGTACACTCACACAGTCCGGCTTCCTTCATTTGTCTTGCAGAAAAGCCTGTTGAACAATGAAAAAAGTGAAATGTAATAAGACAAAAAAGGCTTTAAGATTCAGTTTGTGTCCCTGGCTTGTCAGTGAGAAGATAAATTATGGGCTATCCAAATGTTTGTATTTTGAGGGAACTTTAAACCCCTCTTGCATAAATTCCATAGAGCCCCATCAATCATAAAGATCTCCCTGTCTGAGCGGGACGAGGCTGTTCTGTGTCGCCTCTCTTTCAGGAGAAGCATTAAACTTTAAATTACTTTTGAAGACCTTATCTTGTTGTGAGTCGCTCGTATCAAGTGCTTCAAGTGTGTCTTGCTGTCAGACATAATCGACGCCCCCTGTACTCTTATTCTTCCTGTGATGGAGAAGATTCTTGTTTAGCTTTTACACAGAATTCATGTATTATTGACAGAAGTGTTTTTAGATGCTCAGCCAGGCTCAGCAGACTGTATGCCTCCATTCAGCCTGGTGCATACCATGATGGAGCTGCAGCTCACACACAGAGCAGCTCTGTGCTCTGCTGCAGTTACAGTTACAACACACTCACATGCAATACAGCATTTATCTTGATTCAGATCCACCCTTGAGCTTTAACACCTCTCGTGTCTGTTGTTTGGGTGTGAAGTTGTTTCTCAGGATTCAAACAAACACCTTTTATATGTCAGGTGCAGCATTACCACATGTAGGAAGATATATTGCAACAATAAGACATATCAAGTAGGGGTGGGCAATATGGCCCTAAAAGAATATCACGATATTTCAGGCTATTTTTGCGATAACGATATTCTTGACGATATAACGAAATACTTAAAAAGATATAGAAAATATATTTTTTTTTTAGTCTGTATAAATAAATAAAAATCTAAAATGTAGTGTGTAAATCTCAACAGTTGCCAAATAAATAAAAAAATGTATGAGAAAATAATAAAAATAACCATTTAGGGGTTCCGGGGGCATATTTTAATGACATTTTGTAAAGGAAAATAAAAGTTCTTGTATGTTTTATTTAAGGCATCTTATTTTGACAGTCTTCTTGTAAGTTCTATGGTGGATTCTGTTAACACACTGTGCTCTTATTTTGAAAGCTGTATGTGTTTAGCGACAGAGAGTAAGTAGCTTTTTGTGATTAAAACAACTTCAATTGTTAGCTAATGTTAACCTTACGCCACTACATCAAGAAGTAGGAATGTTGCCAATATCATGATATGCATTTTTTTTAACCATGAAAGAAATATACCGATATTATCGTGAACGATACGATATGGCACACCCCTAATATCAAGACGGTATTTTGAGCTCTCTGAACTAGTAAACAGCATTTTTTCCCTCTCTGTTTGTATCACTCGAATATTCATTTGCTGGTTGCTGTTTGGTTTAAAATTTGTTTTTTTTTTCTTTTTTCAGTGCAAGAAATATTATCACAAGCTGTTTTTATGTCACAAAATGTTCACAGAGAGGACCTTGTTCAGCCAAACCCCTCGTGATTAAAGCCATGAATAAAGCATACCAACTGTGTTTTAATCAGGAACAATACTGTAGAATAACAGAATGCTTAAAAAGTAACACTTTAAATCAGATAGAGGCTTTGGATATTGCCGAAAAATGGTCTTGTGGACAGCTTCCAGTAGCTGCTCCAGGTTCCTGCTGACTCATTGTGTGTGTAAATGTTCATGTGGGATTGGGAAAGGAAAGGGAACTCCCTGGTTGTTTGTGTTTAGCAACCAGCTAACCGCTCCTCGTGTCTGTCTCCTCCCCGTCTGTCTCTGCAGCAGCATGCAACAGGTCGGCCTCAGCCCTCTGAGATGTTCCTGAGCGGCGAGGATGGGCCAGAGAAGGAAATCCCGCCGGTGAGGCAAACGAGCCGCACGCCACTCCCCGAACCCCACCGCAGCTACACCGCCTGACGCAGCCATGCCCCGCCTGCCCTCCTGATTCTCCTCCCCGACCTCTGCTCCTTCCCTCAGTCACATCAGAGTCTCAGCAGCTTCAGCAGCAGCTCCCCGACCGCCCGGCCCGCCGCTCAGCATGGCCACGCCCTTCCTGTGGAAGCTGTCGTCCCAGAAGCTGGGCTTCTTCCTGGTCAGCTTCGGCTTCATCTGGGGGATGATGCTGCTGCACTTCACCATCCAGCAGCGGGCCAGCCACGAGAACAGCGCCGTGCTGAGGCAGCAGATCCTGGACCTCAGCAAGCGCTACATCAAGGCCCTGGCCGAGGAGAACCAGAGCGTCATGGACGGTCCTTATGTGGGGACCATGACGGCTTACGGTGAGTACGGCCTTCACATATCTGCTGAATGTGGCTGGATCTCCTCTGGTATGGAAGAAATGTCCTATCTTTATTCAGGAGCGTAGATTTTCAGTTTGAGAGCATGATTTTATTTATTTTCATCGACACAGCTCCTCGTGCTCACATTTTGTGCTCGCACTCAGATTTCTGCTGCTTTCACATGCTTGTGCTCACATCTCTTCTTCTTGGACACAAACATTTCACTGGCACTCAAATATGTCGTGTGCGCGCTCAGATCTAAAGTCTGCGCTCTCAAAACTTATGTGCACGCACTTAAAAACAGCCCCTCCTCTCAGGTTGCTGAGGTAACTCCTCAGACTGAAGGATGTGTCCCTCCCTGCACCGGTAGTTGAATTTTTGAGTTCAATTACACATTTTGAAAGAAAGCAGCACAAAAGCACAAAATGCGAGCACAAAATGTGAGCATGGGGAGAATAAAATCATGCTCTCAAACTGAAAATCTAACGCTCTTGAATAAAGATAGGATATTTCTTCCATACTCTGGGGGCATTTTCTGTTACTTTTTGCATAGACAGCTGTTTAAATCACACAAATATTTCCTGTATGTGTGTTTTGAACTGATTTACCGCATACATTTTCATATATAGAATGATAAGTTGATATAGTAATTATCGTGACAGGCCTACACAAAACGCAGCAAAAATAGACTTGAGCCATAGAAAATGTGAGGGGGCCTCGACGTAAAAAACACTGGAGGTGTACAGATTTGTTTCCAGGATAATTCACTATTAGTAAAGCAAAATTCAGGTATTTATCTATGCTATATGAGGAGTACTTTCTTTTTTTCCCCAACTTTGTTTATTGCTTTTCTCAACAAAAGCAGACAATAAGAAAGACCATACAGGTGACAAAACTGAAAATAGTTACAGTGAAAGAAGTTTATGATGCAATATATGCATACATTGAAGGGTAATCAAGAGCAATATATATAAATATATATGTATTTAAAAAAAAAAAAAAAATAACAGTGAGAAAGTAGAATAAAGATTAAGAAAATAAATAGAATAAAAACAACAACACACATGCAACACCAGTCAGTAGTAAAAAAAAAACAGGATAAAAACAAAAAAACATTAAATCAGTCCGGAATATGAACCAAACTTTGCTTCTCAACCAACCCAAAAAAAAAAGAACATCTCTGATCCAATAAAAAAGGAAGGAGGAGAGGGAGATTTCCACTTAAGCAGAATGAGTCTTCTTGCAAGAAGAGTAGTAAATGCCAGAGTATCTTTCATAGGGAGGATCGAGGCGAGGGTGAAACACCAAATAAAACACTAAGCGGGTTGGGAACTATGCTTTCGCATACTTTCTTTCATACTTTCAGGCACAAATATAAATAACAGTGTTATATTGTAGGGCCGGGCTTTGCCTCCCCTCTCTCCTTACATCTTATTTCGACTGGTTCCACTTGTCTGCCTCCTGAGAAGACACAACGTTGCCTATATCCAAGGATACTGGCCCGGGAGATTTCACAGTGATACAGCGGAGCACACGTACTGTAACAGCACAGGTCCAGGAGACACATCAATAAGTTATTCATGCCATTAATAGACCTGTATGGCTCGATGGGAGGCTTCATTAGAAACCTGAGATTGGAATTGATTGCTCTGTAATGCCCAGAGAAACAAAAGGATACAGTAAAGCTCCAGGAGATTAAACCTGCTCCCACAGAACATAAAGAAGAAACTGGAGAGCACGAGGGAATCTCTGCATCTTCTTTCACTTTTTTAAAGTTGCAGTACATGCAAACATGTGGAAAAGGCCAGCAAACTATCAGTACGTTTACATGACAACGGTCGCACATTAGCCGGTCGCACATTAGCCAGTTGCACATTAGCCAGTCACATTAGCCAGTCACACATTAGCTGGTCACATTAGCCGGTCACACATTAGCCGGTCACATTAGCCAGTCACACATTAGCCAGTCGCACATTAGCCGGTCACATTAGCCAGTCACACATTAGCCGGTCACATTAGCCGGTGTAGATACCAAATTGGCTCGGGGTCCTTCATCTGCTGCTGATTACGTCACACAAAACGCTACAGCAAGGCGACTCGGACAAACTAAGTAGCTTTCGACTTTATGATAGATAGACAGACAGACAGACAGACAGACAGACAGATAGCCGGTTGCACATTAGCCGGTCACATTAGCCGGTCGCATATTAGCTGGTCACATTAGCCGGTCGCATATTAGCCGGTCACATTAGCAGGTCACATTAGCCAGTCACATTAGCCGGTTGCACATTAGCCGGTCACATTAGCCGGTCGCATATTAGCCGGTCGCATATTAGCCGGTCACATTAGCAGGTCACATTAGCCAGTCACATTAGCCGGTTGCACATTAGCCGGTCGCATATTAGCCGGTCACATTAGCAGGTCACATTAGCCAGTCACATTAGCCGGTTGCACATTAGCCGGTCACATTAGCCGGTCGCATATTAGCCGGTCACATTAGCAGGTCACATTAGCCAGTCACATTAGCCGGTTGCACATTAGCCGGTCACATTAGCAGGTCACATTAGCCGGTCGCGCATTAGCCAGTCGCCGGTTAGTAGCGAGGGCACAAAGTGTCGAACTGAGGTCAACCGGAAAGGGCGCCATATTAACCTGCTGAAATGGCGTATATCGCCTCCCAGTGTTGAGGAGGAGGACTCGTTCCCGTCAGTTATTGGATTTTCTGAGTTGCATGTAAATTGGGACAAGGACCGAAGTCCTATTAGACGCCAATATCGATTTTTAAGCATAGCTGGATTAAACTGTGCATGTAAACCCACTGTATGTAAAATATCACCTTCCTGAAGCTACCAGCAGGCTGAACTCAAACCTCAACATCTGGCTTATTTAATCAAGTAATTAGTAACGTGTAATTCAATATGACCTGGCATTAATAGCTCAAGATGAAAAATGAACAAGGTTAGTTTGTACCGCCATAATTCCCCGGGCATATATAAGAAATTGTGCCTTTATCCTGCTTTAAAGGAGGTTTCCTCATTAATCATGTAATTAGTCACACGTGATGTAGATTTTCCTGTAACATAATTCGGAGTTTCCAGGGAACAGATTCCTGTCAGCTCTGTTTTGTTCCCGTATATGATGGATTGATTGTCGAAGCTGCTGCTCCGTCCAATATCACATCAGAATCCTCTCCCTGTCTGTGATTAGATCGGGAACAGCAGGATGCTTGCTGCTTCCTGTGTTCACTCACTTGTTCGATGATTTGCTCTGATACAATTTGTAGGACCAGAGGTTCCTCCGTCACTGCCCACAAATGACCCATAAAGTCTTAATGCATTTGAATTTAATATTGTGTCTCCTGAAAGCCCATTTGTCAAGTCAAGTCAATTTTATTTTTACGGTGCAATTCCCAAATCACAAATTTGCCTCCAGGGGTTTTACACTCCTTCTAGAAAGCGACACCCTCTGTCCTCAGCTGACTGTCAGAGTCACACCTGTTGAACTGAGCAGCCGGCTCTCTGCCTCTTCACACACTTATTACTAAATATAGTCTGTTTGAAGCTCTTACTGCATTCTGTTGTTGCCTCATTTTCAGTCAAGCCTCTCAAACTTTTGAGGAACTTTTTCGATTTCACAGATTTAGGAACCAGATTTGCATCTGTTGATTAATATTCTGATGCACTACAACTTCCTGTGGCTCATTTAGGTCTTCTGCATTTTAAAAAAACACAAAGAGGAACATGCAACTACATTAAAACTTCCCCAAATTCACTTTAAAGAGATAACATATCATTTATCTGCTTTAGAATGTCTTAATACTACTAGAGCTACTTTGTATGTTATTGAGTTGCACACTACACTGTAAAAAATGTTTGTAGAAATTACAGTAAAACACTCAAATCACATCAGAGATAGGGCATAAAATTAAACATTGTATATCACCATAGTCACTTTTAATTACCGTAAATCAAAGAATAGCATAAAACTTTAACTTTTACTGTCATAAACTGTAGGAAACACACAGTATTGCTGTAAAATATTAACATTTTCATGTAAAATTCATGGATAAATACCATGATGTCAACATGACACAATTACCCTAAAAATAAAAGGATTATTAAGTCTAAATTACAGTTTTTGCTGATATTTACTTTTAAATTCACAGTAGAAAACCCTCACTGTATTTTTACAGTGAAGTTCTGGCAACCTGCCGGTATTTTACCGTAAATTAAACAGATTATTTTTTGCAGTGTAACATAAACCAAAATGTTTAAAACAACCTCGAAAAATGTGTAATTTTAATCACTTTTATATCCTCTTTGCACATACGTTGTGGTTGTCTGCTGGAAACTTTATATCCACTTTCATGGCACATTTTTTGATACACTTTTTAGATTTTGAACTATATATTTTAACCAGATTGAGCATTCCGGATCTTTAGTTATCAGAGAAAGCTAATTTTAGTGGCAGCCCCTCTGGGACGTCTTGTGTTTTTGTGCTCAGATTTATGATGTGAAAGTGCTTTATTTAGTTTAATCACTGGCTCTGTTTGTTTTGGAGAGGAAGAGATAATACAGCTATCAGTAAAAAGCTCCTGAACGATGATGAGGGATCTTAACCACGAGAAGTTTAGTGCAGAAACAGACAGACCAGCAGAAAATCACCTATTGTGCATTTAAGAAAAATGGGGACAGCTTATTTAAAACTTTGTCTAAAATTCTTGTGATTTTTTTCACGTGTCGACTCTGTTCGGAGGAATCTATCGTCTGTAAAGAAAGGGCAGATCACCCCAACTTTTCCAGAATTTTATTGAAAATGATGCAATTTAATGTCTCAGTGTACTCTGAAATTAATGCATATAACAAATAAACAATTGAAGTTAAAAAAAGAAATCAGAGAATCAATTTCGAAAGAAAATTTATTCTAAGCTTTTGACAGATAGAACAGCTGAACACACTCAATGGAAATCAAATATTCTTCAGAAAGTTCTTCCCAACTCTGTTGCAGAAGTTCCCTTAAATGTGGAGCAACTTGTAGGTTGTAAGTGATCAAGAAAAGTTGGGACACCTGTAGGAATTGGTAGCAACTTAGCAACTTTCAAGGCTTGATCAACCTCTGTTGCTGCAGAACTGCTTTAAGTTTTAAAACCCATTTCTTGTTCCCTGAAAAATACCTTTTTGTATAATTCTGAAATGTACATTATTCTTCAGTTTTGGTTAACCCTACCTTTTTTATCTACCTCTGGCAGTTCATCACTTACCTTTGTACCATTTCAAGCTGTTTATTGGACTTGAAATTGTGGTGTTCTAAAACTTTTGACCGGTAGTGTACACCAAAACATGTCGTGAAGTCTGGAGCTGCTGTCATACGATCTTGTGTCTTTGCACGTCATTTTGTGTCTTTTTTGGTCATTTCTGTCTTTTTGTGTCTTTTTTTGGTAATTTTGTGTCTGTTGTTGTGTCTTTTTTTAGTTATTTTGTGCCTTTTTTGTCATTTTGTGTCTTTTTTGTCATTGGTGTCATTTATGTGTCTTTTTTTGTGTCTGTTTTAGTTATTTTGTGTCTTTTTTGGTCATTTTGTGTCTTTTTTTTGTCATTTTTATGTCTTCTGTGTTTTTTTTTTGTTCTTCTGTCTTCTCATTTTGTGTCTTTTTTGGTCATTTTGTGTCATTTTTTGTCATTTTTGTGTCTTTTTCAAGACATTCAAAGATTTTGAATGCTTGAATATCATCTTTGCCATTTTTTCATGTGCTAATGTGCCCCTCTGATTAAACACTGGCCCCTCCTTGGCCCCCACAGTAAAATTGTTACTGGATCCTCTCCCTCCACAGTAAAGTCAGACGTGACAGGGATATGATCTTTCCTCTTCCAGGCTTCCTGAAACTGAGCCGTGCAGCCTGGCGTGACAAGCCACCTCGCTGCGTGTCTCGTTACCGTGCAGTTCGGATGCTATTGTGGATTTCTTTTTGTGCCGTGGACTCATATCAGCGCTGTAGTCCCTGCTCGGCCCCGGCCTCAGCCGGAGCTCAGGACGGCGCTGGGTGTGGTGGAGGCTCATGTTGCTGCTGTGATTCTGCCCAGTCATTGTGTCTCCTCGGGCTCTTTGTTATGTTGCGTTGGTAGACATGGAGACCCTTCACTGACCAGAAACAATCTGAGATTAATGACTCAGGCTTACTTTCCCATGTGATCTTTATAATGCTTAGGGCTTAATGGACAATCCAGATTGTTATCTTATATGACACTATTATTAGGAGAAATGTGCAGGTTACCGCTCCAGGATTTGTTTTGCACCTCGCTAAGAAACATGAAGACGTGCTGGAAGGCTCCCTCGGCTCGCTCTTCCTCATCTGGTTACCTGGCAGCAGGATGAGGGTACAGGAGGACAAGTGAAGCTTTATTCACAGTGCCATGGATGCTTCTCTAACACGCTGGCTAATGAAGGCCTCTGACTCAAAGCCTCACATTTAATTACTGTTAAACCTCAGAACAATGTCTGCCGTCGTCACAACACACTCGGATGTTTCTCTCCGGCGTCCTGAAGCCTGTTTACACGTCTTTGTCTCCAGTGGCGGTTCTACACAGGGGCCTCCAGGGGCCACTGCCTCTGTGAAGAAGCCTTTGGCCCCTGCTGTGGCCCCTGTGTCAAATTGTTCAAACAATATCTCATTGTACACAAAAGGAACCCAGAATATGAACATTGTATAATAGTTTAACTCTATGGAGTCTTATAGGGCTATTTTGTCCATTTTTGAATCCTTTTCATGTCTTTTTGTGTCTTTGTACGTCATTTTGTGTCTTTTTTATTCATTTCTGTCTTTTTGTGTCTTTTTTTAGTTATTTTGTGCCTTTTTTGTCATTTTGTGTCTTTTTTGGTCATTTTCTGTCTTTTTTTTGTGTCATTTTTATGTCTTCTGTGTTTTTTTTTTGTTATTCTGTCTTCTCATTTTGTGTCTTTTTTGGTCATTTTGTGTCATTTTTTTGTCATTTTTTTGTCTTTTTCAAGACATTCAAAGATTTTGAATGCTTGAATATCATCTTTGCCATTTTTTCATGTGCTAATGTGCCCCTCTGATTAAACACTGGCCCCTCCTTGGCCCCCACAGTAAAATTGTTCTAGAACCGCCACTGTTTGTCTCCCCTTTGGTAAAGTATCAGCAAAGGTTCTGAGACATAAACAGGCCTGGTGAGTGTCTGATGTATAGCATGGAGTCAGTGTTCCTGTGTGTGTGCCAGAGGTAAACAGAGGGGGGCATTAACTTTGTGCTCAACCCCTTTTTTCTAATTATGTTCGGCCCAATCGCTTGGCAAGGCCGCCGCTGCAAAGCTTTTCCGTTTGGGTTCCTCGCGGCCTCGCTGCGCTGCTCTCCGTGCCTCGGCCTCCTCCCCGCCTCAGAGCTCGTCCAAATCAGACAAATGCTCTGCCGTTTTTTTTCCCCCCTCACATGAATCAGGCTGGCGAGCTCTGCCAGGCCTCGTTGTGCCCTCGCCAATCTCTCTGACGTGATGAAAACTGGCGTGTCAAATGCATCACGGTGAGGGAAAATGTGGCGCTTGAATGTGATAGACAAGCTGCAATTATCATCGTCTGATGAAAGCTGCGTGATGCAAAAAGCTTCTGTGCTATAAGTCAATGCATGGCTGCAATAATGCCCTAAAAGGTTGTTTTTATGACAGAACTCTTTGCAGCATGCTGCTGAAACATAATATGTGTTGTTTTACTGTATTACAGCAGCTCAAAACAACTTAACATTTCTCTGCAAATGTCATTGCAATCGCTGCCGGTTACAGTATCGGAGAAACGGGGCCAAAAAATGCCAAGCTGTAACATTTTAAATGTATGCCCTATTTGTCTCATTACTGGTCAGCGTCCCTGCTGCTCGCCAGGGAACAATAGGAATGCAAAGACCCAAATTAAACAGCAAGGTCACTCGCAAAGTTGCCGCAGCTCCAGTTTTACATTTAAATGAGCCTGAAGCTGAGCGCCTGCAGGAGCTGTAGAGAGGTCCACTCTGTGGCTGAGAGAGACCCCCACACTACAGGCTGCAGCTGATATCACATACTTGTTTTTTACTGTGATGATAGTGAACTAATTGCAGCTTTCTTTCCAGTCAGAATGTGAAGCAGACTGTTTTCTTTGACAGCCGTATAGATTGTTTTCCTCCTGAATTTCATGCAGAATTTGGGCCATATCTGTGAGTCAGTATCTTTTTTACCCACCTGTACATGTTTTAGATATATTGTATATTTTTTCAAGTTTTCTAGTATTTGTTTATAATAATACGTTTTTATTTAGGAAAAAAAAAGAAAAAAATTCCCTCATATAGGACCGCATAAAAATAAGATAATATTATATTATTTAAAAAAATATTTAAAAAATTAATTATAATTAAAAAAGAAAAAAGAAAAAAAAAAGAAAAAGAAAAAGAAACAAAAAGAAAAAAATAATAATAAAAATAAATAAATAAAAATGAAAATGAATAAAATAAATAAGGAAAAGGATAAATAAATGAATAATAAAAATCCCATTTTTTTCTTTTTTTCTGTGGGAAAATTAAAACATTTTTAAGAAATCACAGAATAATCTGATAATAATCTGATTCACATGCTTGTTTCCAGATTTGAAGAAGACCCTGGCGGTGCTGCTGGATAACATCATGCTGCGGCTCGGTAAGCTGGAGTCCAAGGTGGAAAACATCTACAACGGCACGGGGGGCAACCTGACCAACGGCACCAGCACAATCACGCCCAGCGCCACCAACTCTGAGAAAGTCAACGTGGCAGGTATGTAGAGTGTGTGTGTGTGTGTGTGTGTGTGTGCATGTTGTGGTGAGCTGCAGAGGGAAGGGAAGCTGAAAGTCTTCCAGAAAGGAGGAACTCTTGTCCCTGAGGACCGGAGCTCCAACAGAAATCTCTCTGAATATCTTCAGAAAGTCATTATTCACATGAACTGTGACTCATGTATGAGTCTTCTTCTACAGAAACCTTGTTGTTTCTCTTTTTGTTAGAGTGCACAATAACACGAGGTAGCTGAGACCAATTAAAGAAACGAGGAGAAGCTGTGTGTAGCTCTTTTCTATGACCCTTGTTTCATGTAAGAAATTCCCATAATGAAAAGCGTTCCCGAGGCGTACGAGCAGCCAAACGCCCAGCGCTTTATTGGAGCAGACCGCATCCTTGGACATAATTCAAATAAGGCCTCCGTTCACGCTGCATGACCCTTTTATTAGTTTTCATTGATTTTCCTGCCAGCTTTCACATGATGGATTCAGCCCAGTTGAGAGAGCGAGGTGTTGGTTTTTCTGGGTCCTGGGACTTGGATTGTAGTTGTTTAACAGCAGGAATGTGGAGTCGCTGCTCTCAGAGACTCTGTGCAATCAGACCGGTCTCTTTGAGTTGAATAGTGTCACGTTATGGATCTTTGATTAACAGTAAAAGTGATTGTTATCAAGACAATGTAAGATAGTGATGAGTCAGAATGAAACTCTTTAAACCACAGAAATCACTTCCTGTCACAGAGACACACCTGCTGTCATCTTCATATCTGTGACGTTGTAACGTTCCTTTGGTTTGCGTGTCTTGAATGTGGTTTGGTTTCTTCCTCTTTAGATTCTTACAGTGATCCTGAAACAGATGAACTTCTAATAGTGAACTGAATATTTAATATTCTTTGTGCTGGTGACACTTTATAATAACCTTTATTTATAGTTCAGTTAATAATTGTTTTACTCTCAACAAACAATGAAAGAATTCATTTTTATCTTATTGTTAATAAAGCTATGATTAGTGTTATTTTATTATTAATATCTACTTTCTGATTATATAAGTAAACTATTCATTAACACATAACTATCAACTATGTATTCATTTGATTCAAAACTTAATTAATTATCATTTAAAACTTTAAAACTGCCGTCCAAATAATGTTTATAGATAAACCAATAAATAACCATTGACAAATGATCTCTTTGTCATTTATGTATCTATATATACAATTCTGCATATATATGTGTGTATATATATATATATACACACAAATATTTCTTAATCATTTGGTAACAAATAATTAATAAAGCATATTAAATGTAACAATGTGTGCAACAAAAACACATCTAATTAGCAGTGAACATGATTAATTGTTATTTTATTATTGTTAACTGCAAAATAACTTTGAATTAACTATTAATTAAGCATTTATTGATGATGGTTATTAAAAAAGTTATCAAAATAATGCTAATATTAAAGGGATTTACTGATATATCGGCTGATATTCTTCTTGTCTTTTAAAACTGCTCAGTTATTTTTTTTATAGTGAAGATTTCTTTGTTTACTTGACACACAGGGGCAATAAATAGCATCAAAATAGCAAAATATTGGCATCGACTTTGGGCCAAATTGTTCTTTTAAATGGCCCAGAATTTCACAAGAGCTGCTCCGGTTTCATAAGAAAACATAAAAATAAAAACAGCAGTAGAAAAACATCCAGCGTGGTGTTACAGCAGCCTCCCGTCCAGGTGCTCCGTGTACCTGCTACTCTCTGTTTGGCCTCTGTGGCCTCTGGAGATGAGACTCTAATCTGAGGCCATTATCGGCCGTGCTGGCTGCAGCTGGGTGTTGTGGAGCGATGCTACCTGGACCTGTGACACGTGTCAGTGAACCCGCAGCGCCCTGCTCGCTCACAACTTCCTGCAGCACTCAGGAGAGACAACATTTGGATCCTGAATGCAGGTCAAGCTGACAAAGCGGCGACTACATCTCTCTTGGCAACCAACTAAAGGGCCCAACACTCCAGAGTCTCCACTGGAGCATGTCTCCTGTCTTGGAGTGGGTGGCAGGCAGCGCCACTGCCAACTCCTCCAGCGCTCCTCCCTGACTGGAAGGCAATTACACAGATAAGAATCTGGACAGTGAGGGGAACACGCCTGGCTTTCAGAGAGGCCTCTATCAAGATGGAGCTGAGCAGCAGCCCTGGGACTGTGCCGCTTTCACCTCCATTCTATAAATTTTCCTAGCCAAGGACTCTGGCACGCCGAGGAACAAACCTGCATCTTTCAGTTTGTCCTGGCTTTTGTTCCGTCTGGCTTTTTTAAACTAAATTCCCCAAAAATATCCAAGAAAATGTGATGAATGCACATTTAACATACTTTCTACTAAGGCTGGGTGATATGGACCAAAAGTTATATCCCGATATATTCAGGCTGAATATCGATACACGATATTTATCCTGATATTTTTATCAAATGTTCAGTCAAAGTCAAATATGACATGTCACAAATAGTTTTATTGAAACTGTTTATTTACCTGAACATAAATACCGTATAACAACAGGAGTACCTTTAAAAAACAAAAAAACAAAATCAAAGCTCCATAAAGTGCACATTTAAATAAAAAAAAAGTGTCAAGTATAAAAAAATAGCCTATGAAATAAAATAGGCCAATCTTTGTCTGAAATAAATATATTTATATGAGAAAAGAATAACGAACATTACAAAATAACTAAATATGACAAACCCTAGTAAGAGCAGCATTTATATATAAAGAAAGAAAATAAATGAAAACTATATCGATATATGCGATATGGTTTAATTCCATATATCAGTATATTTTTTATATGGATTTATTGCCCAGCCCTACTTTCCACTTCTGCACAAATTGTATTATGCATGAAAAACAATACAACCACACCACACCTGAACCTGAGAGGGATTTCTGAAAACCTGCTCATCTTGTATTCCAGCTTTCACCTTCAGAACAATTCTGAGTCCGATCAGGAAACGAGTCAACGAGTTCATCTGAAAACTTCCTGTATGTGACAGAAGTGCATAAAGAAGCTGCTATATATAGCAAAGTGCAGCATTATCTGCACCATACAGACTCATTTGTTCGCTCTCTGACTTCCTTATGTTGCAAAATGAGACCAAACGTTTAGCAACATCCCCTAAAGCCTCCAGTGATTCTCTGTGCTAATATTGTGGCCTGCAGATTATAGACTGGTTCACTATTTCATCAACAAAGCTTCATTCTGAGCTTCATGTTGACGTGTGACTAATGGAGCTACTTACTGATATGAACTAACAGCTGCACACACACTGCTGTTTGTGATTAGCCTCTTTTCATTCCCATTGTATTCTATAAAACTGAAGGTGTATTAACCCTTTATGGTAAGCATTATGATGCCAGTTAGGAAAAAAAACGTTTGTAGTGTTTTTTGTCTTAAAACAGACAAAATAAACCTAATCTGAAGAAAATGTATACATATTTTTTTGTTTTTTTGGGGAAGTTTATGGGGTTTGTTGCCATGTGTGGAAATTATAAGCAAATAAGACATAAAGTTGACTGTAATAGAAGACTATGGCCTACAGGGTATAATAATAGCCTGGACTTTACTTTACTGCAACCAACATCAAATATATCTTTATTAAATTGTAAAGATAAAAGCAAAATGATGATGAATGGTATACTTTTGATCATTATATAAATACTTAAACACACACTACCAATATCTCATGCTGCCATGCTGATTCCATAATGGTTCATTGTTGCCTCAAAGCAACATAGCAATTTTCCATAATGGTACATTGTTGCCTCAGGGCAATTTCCATTATTTTATTAGAAAATAAATTGCATGAAACTATCAAAAACTAAGGTTTACTCACTTTTTTTTCAGTTGGAAAAGGGCCTGGAAATGAATTTTTTACGTTTTGAGTGATTTTTGTGGTGCAAAATGGCAAAGTCTGCAAAATAGGGTTTCAATATGGTCTCCTGGAGGTCATGTGACAAATTAAAGCATTGCTATTGGTTCCCTATAGTCTTCCCTCTTTTTTAAAGTATCGCATCACTCAAAAATATTTATAGTAGAAATTTGACAGGCCAAAAATGATAATGTTGCCTGAGGGCAGCACCGTACCACAGAGGGTTAAGGCTCCCTGCAGACTCAGGAATAACTTGGGCCTTGTTGCATTTAGCCGACAACAACAGCAGCAGAGAACAGAAGCTCCTTAAAGGAATAAAACCAGTGTCTGTGGTCTGGTTGCTGCTCAGCAGGAGGCGGATGGACTCGCTCCAGCAGCTCTCTGTGACGCCTCGGCCTGCCATGTCTCGCTGATGTGGCTAATCAACCTCCCCAGCAGTGTTTCATCTGCGGGCCGGCCCGTGGCGTAGAAATGTAATCTCCTCCTACACACACACACACACACACACACACACACAGCCAGGCGTACAGACAGATGTAATGAATGGTGGTGAAGGTGGTGATTTGCAGCCTTATAACTGGCCTTTGCTCGCCTCTTTCTCCATTTTGTTCCTGTGCGATATATATTCTTCCGCCCCCCTGCGAGTGTTTAAAGCAACCTGGTCTCACAGAAATCCGTGAAATAGCCACGGATTTCGCTTAACTCAAAATCCGTGGAATAGCCACGGAATCGCTCAAATTTCCGTGAAACTGACACGGATTTTGCTACAATGCAAGTTAATGACAGTCATATCCCGTGGCTATTGGTTTGTTCCAAGTCACGTGACTTTCAAGGTCCCAGCGGTCAGAACAAAAAACATGGCGGACAGTTCTCTCATTTTTAGTGAAAAATCTATATTTTGACTTAGTTTCTGCATAAAAATGGATTTTGATCACATTTATAGCGAGAAATATATGTTTTATTTTCTAAATATTCACTCAGTGAATGTACATAATCACTTTGTATGTTGGAATAGCCACGGGATATGACTGTCATTAACTTGCATTGTAGCGAAATCCGTGTCAGTTTCACGGAAATTTGAGCGATTCTGTGGCTATTTCACGGATTTCTGTGAGACTAGGTTGGTTTAAAGTCATCAACGTGTCTCTCAGCTCCGGCCACACTGCCCGAGACATTCTGGCTGATTTGTGGCGTCCTGTCTGTGTGACAGGGTCCAGTTCTGCGGTAAACAGAGCGCCGTGCTTTCACAGCTCAGGGCGTCTTCGCTGCTTTGTCTCCCTCAGCCATCGATCCGCCTGCATCTCTGTTTGCCGTTCACAGTGAAAGATGAGATCCGAGGTCTCAATGTCAACAAAGGAAAGGGACAAGGACAGTGTTTCTGCTGGGATTACACATGCCCTGCCTGCATCACTATCTTTATTTTCACTTTACATCATAAAGGAAGTGGAGGGTTGTTTTTCCTGCAAAACCTGCAAAAAACGAATTCATGAACATATAATTTCCATTTTAATACTGAAAACATCTTGTAGGAGTCTCTGGGGTTCAGAGCAGAATCTGTGGACTCTATTATGTTGTGTAAGGCCTGTTTACTTTATCAGTGTGAAGATCAATACTAATAAAGTGCTCACAAACCCACTCGCTGCAAGTAAGAGATGCTGTCCACTCCCACACGCTGTGAAACGCTGATCACTCGTCACCTTACACTCTCAATTTCACAGCAGAATAAGGGAAATGTGTTGAATCGCATTATTGTATATTTATCGCAGTTTTTGTCCTGAAGGCTGCAGCAACAAACAGTAAAAACACTTTTTTATCTACTTGGAGATCATTAGTCTGGACTGGGTCAGTGGTGGGAAACGTATTTCCACCTTGTGTTTCACTCGTTGAGTGTTTTAATTTCAAGCAGCAGCAGAAGGAAACGTTTCATTTGAATTGGAAGTGACTTTATACAGAAAACAAGCCTGAAATCTGAAGATTTTTGCTGAAATCACAAACCAGCTACATAAATCGTGTCCTGCCTGCAGCATTAGAGGCGCCTGGCCTCACCTGAATCATGTTTGAACTGAAAACTGTTCTGACATTTACAGTCTCACGTTGTGTGCTTCATGTCCGGACTTGATTCTCAATTCATCCAAAAAAAATTTCAAGTGTGGCTGTTGGACTGAAGTGCATGCATGCAACTTTTCCTGCGAATCCCAAGAAAACAATAGAAACGACTATATAGAGAGGTCATCATTTAACACTGAAGAGCTGAGCATAAATAGTAAAATGAGCTTGTTATTTTTTATTTTTATTTTATCTTTATTAAGGCCAACAGGTTACATACAACATAGGATATTTTCCCTTCTTAAAAAAACAAAACATAATTTCTCTTATATGTACAGGTTCCTGATACATAGGAAAAGCAAAGAAAGGAAAATAAAACTAAATCATAGAAAAGATAACCATCAGGATTTTCATTCTGTATCCATAGATATACATCAACATCAGTTTTCTTCCCAGGCCCAATTTTTTTAACATTTTTATGTATTAACATTATGAACAGTTCGAACATAAGAGGGAGTTTCACTTTAATTCTCTGAAAGAAAATAAATAAAGAAAAAGGGACATGCATACACATAGATAATTACAACAAGACAAAAACAAAAAATACTCAAACAAAATCTGATCTTAAGCCTATATGATCAACATACCCAGTCCATTTAGACCATATTCTAGAAAATTTGTCAGTCTGGATTTTGAGGGAGTAGTAAAATGAGCTTTGATTCTACCTTTAATGCAGGTGAAACTTGCTGCAGAAATCATAGTTTAACACGCGTAGAAAAGGAAATGCATCATCCATCCGCTTATATAAGCAACCAGAACTGAGTCTTGCTGCTTTCATATGGAGATCTGAGTGTCTCTTGTGCTCACCTGCTTGTTAGTGAACTTATGCAAAGGGCCGAGCCTCTCCACACCATCAGACAACAAGCACAGACAGGCTCCTCCACGGCAGCTTTTACTGCCTGTTTGCATGTTTTATTTGTAAAGCAGAGTGTGGAAACGGGGCTGTGTGCTGTGTTGTGCTGCTGCAGGTCCCTGGAGAATCCTCCCATATGGAGCGCATCAGATCTTCTTATAGCAGCGTTGTAAACAAACAGCAAGTAACTGCAGACGGCTTTGCTTTCATTAAGTTTTCTGCCTGGGAACGTTTCCTGAGGCGCAGTTTGTCACACAGTGAGCCTGAAGAGGTTTTCTCTCTTCCACATGCTTAAATCACTCTCCTCATTCCACCTCTGCTTCAAGTGAAAGAGTGAAAACATTCCCTCTGACCTAGAAAAATGTTGGCACAAGACTTTTAATACATACAACATATTTTAAATGTAACTTTAGAGCCATGTGAGGAGCTGCTGTTTATCTGAAGACAGAGAGGTGAACTGACACAGTTCATACCACAGATACCAACGTGATGACTACCACTGTCACATACAGTGACTGTAGGGCTAGGAAATATCTATAATTGGGATTATTTTGGCTGATATTGAGCATGCAATGCATTGGACGCAATGAAAAATACTTTAAAATTTACACGGATGCGATTTTTTTCCAGAATTCTGTAGAACTTGATTGTATTTCAGGATTTATTTCACAAGTTGAACGCCTTAAATGAAGTTTCAGTAATTTTATGTGTCTTTTTACGACATTTATCTTGATATTTACTGTTTATAAATTTAATTTGAATGTTTAAAAATCTAAAAATAATGTAACTCTCTGGTTCGGGGGGCGGGGGATTGTTCTAAAAGGGGGGAAAATGGGTGAATTGTACCTTTTCTGATTGAATATGTATTATGTCCTGACAACCTAATAAAGATATATATGAAAAAAATTAAAAATCTAAAAATGTGCTTAATGCTGCCTAGTTTTTAAGCTAATACTGATCTTGCAGCACGTATTTACAGTACGCACCTTTAAACAGCTATTGTCTAAAGAAAGCCTGACGGAGGAGAACTTTCCAAAAGAAAAAAAAGCGCCTTTTGTCCAATTTTTTGAAAGTAATAACTTTAATATGAATTATTCAGCAGCTATAACGCCGAGGGTCCAGAGGTTGTCGTCTGTAAAAAGTGATGCCGGCTCTGAACTTGTGATACCTTCTGTCTTCTAAAAGTTGGTGGGTGTGAGTCACTGAACATTTGCTCCTCGCCGTATGAAATATATATCAGCAGCATTGATAGTGCAGTGAAACAAAGGGTTAGAGGAAGCTGCAGCCTAACCAGAATGGAATGAAAGCTGTTTACTAATGGGATATATACAGTACAGGCTAAAAGTTTGGACACACCTTCTCATTCAATGCGTTTCCTTTATTTTCATGACTATTGACATTGTAAATTCATCAAAACTATTAATGAACACATGTGGAATTATGTACTTAATAAAAAAGTGTGAAATAACTGAAAACATGTCTTATATTCTAGTAAGCAAAGAGTGGCTACTTTGAGGAATCTAAAATACAAGATATGTTTTCAGTTATTTCACACTTTTTTTGTTAAGTACATTACATTACATTACATTACATTACATGTCATTTAGCAGACGCTTTTGTCCAAAGCGACTTACAATAAGTGCATACAACCTGAAGGTACTAGACTTAGACCACAGGAATCAAGTAAGTACAGAACTTTAAGAGCTAACTGTCATCGCTACAGGAGTGCTATATGTTAAAGAAGAAAAGAATATTTTAAATATATATATGTGTAAGGTGACCATGGCTACATAATTAAGTACATAATTCCATATGTGTTCATTCATAGTTTTGATGCCTTCAGTGAGAATCTACAATGTAAATAGTCATGAAAATAACGAAAAACGCATTGAATGAGAAGGTGTGTCCAAACTTTTGGCCTGTACTGTATATATATATATATATATATATATATATATATATATATATATATATATATATATATATACATATATATATATATACAGTACAGGCCAAAAGTTTGGACACACCTTCTCATTCAGTGCGTTTCCTTTATTTTCCTGACTATTGACATTGTAAATTCATCAAAACTATTAATGAACACATGTGGAAATATGTACTTAACAAAAAAGTGTGAAATAACTGAAAACATGTCTTATATTCTAGTAAGCAGAGGGTGGTTACTTTGAGGAATATAAAATACAAGACATGTTTTCAGTTATTTCACACTTTTTTTGTTAAGTACATAATTCCATATGTGTTCATTCAGAGTTTTGATGCCTTCAGTGAGAATCTACAATGTAAATAGTCATGCAAAATAACGAAAAACGCATTGAATGAGAAGGCGTGTCCAAACTTTTGGCCTGTACTGTACGTCCATAAAGCCGTGGCCTTCACCTCCACATCCACACACCTCTCTCCTCTCCTCTCCTCTCCTCTCCTCTCCTCTCCTCTCCCTGCAGACGGGCTCGTCCCTCCTGAGGCTGCAGCTGAGTGAGGAGGCAGGAGTGGGATGGGAGGAACATCTGGGGCTAACGTACCATTGGCTGGGACACGTGCACCCCACTTTTTCATGGACTTTTGTTTTGCAGAGATGGTGGAATTACTGAGAGGATTTTTTTTTTGTTCAGGGTGTATTCTGTACATGGACAGTGAGGGTTTTACATTAATGCTTCTGCTCCATCTCCCTCTGCAGCCTCTCCTCTCCTACATTGTCTCCTCTTCCTCTGTGTCAGTATTGTTCTTCTCCCGGCCCTGGAGGAATATAATCTGCATTGCCTCCTTCTCCCAAATATCAGCCGTTCCCTCAGGCACTTTCTCTTTCTCTTTTTTTCCCTCCACATGCACACGTTCACACACATGTGCACGCCACATACACAAACATCCTCCAGCCAGCCAGCCGCGTCTTACATCCATTCAGCTGATTCTTTTCTCCAGGCAGCATCCAAATCAGGAATCAGGATACACTGCAAAAAAGGCCTCTCTAAAAACAAGTGTTATAAATTCCCTTTGTGACCAGCAAATACACCCTATTAACCCATTGAAGCCTGGAATGCGGATACGTCGTTTTGTAGTATTTGTATAAGCTCTCAAATACTTTTTGAATTTCATTTCTATCTGCTACAGAGGCTGAAAAATCTATTATTTAGTAGGAAGCGTTGACACTTCTGTTGAATTTCGAGAAAAACTTCAGGTTTTAGGGGGTTATTTTAAAATCGCCCGGAGGTTTTACAGGCATTTTAAGCCTCAATGGGTTAACCTGTTAATTTGTTAAATATAATTGATGGTATTGATATTGTTGATTTAAACAGGTTAATCATTTTATTCAGGCACCTTTTAGTTCGGTCTGTTTTTGAGTCGGGCAGTTTACAGGGCAGCTATGTTTACGTTCGGGGGTCCTTAGAATCAGCGTGTGTTGAACAATGTGTGTGTGTGTACTGACCTGCTGCTGAGAAAGTTTCACAAAAAGAAGTTAAACGTCAAAACGGTGTCCTTATTCCATAACCGAACCTAATCGCACAACAGTTTTCCCCTTTAGTTCTTTAATAACAAGATAAAAACACTAAATCTGAGGGAAATTATCTGGCTGCATGGACGGATAATTTCACTAAACAAGATTTCTTAAATTAAGATTATTAAATCTAGAAATAAGCACGTTGTGTGCTTAAAATAAGACATTAACTCTTAAAACAAGATGAATTAAAGCTGCAAGCAGCGAGCAGAGTGACCTGACAATGATTTGTTTATTACCAAGATAAAAAAAACCTTGAGATCTAGAAGTGTTAGATAATTTATTTTGTTTTTAGACACTCCTCCTTTTTTGCAGTGTAAGCAGCAGATGCAGATACATTTGAATGCAAAGATTCATCCAGTGATTGACGCGTGTTTAATCTCACACTCTTATCTGCAGATGTGTCGAAACATCGCACACGCATTCACACTTTAGCTTCAAACCCACAGTGAGATCATTTTTTTTCAGCTCTGCATTATGCAGCTCTGTGGCTCTGGAGCTGCTTCTTTAATGACAACACACCACTGCAGTGAAATCTGGAGCTCTGCTTGCTTCACTGTTACAGAGAACACAAACGCTGGCAGGTGACTGAGAATGTTTGCTTAATTTTCAGAGGAAATGCAACATTTGCGTTGCCTGATTTTGGTTGCGAAAGTGTTGACAGTTCCTCGGTTTCATCTAAAGTCCCGTTCATCACAACAACACGAACCTTGAGTGGAACATTAGTCATAGCTCTGCAATGGTGAGAGCTAATCAAGGCTTTTTTTCTGCCTCGTGTCCTCGCCGCTCTCGGTGCAAAAATCTGAATC